>NC_139992.1:76027789-76436077 GCF_964263955.1 Coregonus lavaretus | reverse complement strand
ACATGATCCCTCTCCTTTGTTGATCCTACCTGACTGTTTCTCCACTCATCCCTCTCTCCTTAAATCTGTCATCCCTCTCCATCCTCTCATCTTCCTCTCTCTGTTTTCTTAGACATATCACTCCTTCACCACTCAGTGGCAGCTGGATAAGTGGCTGAAAAAAGTCCCCAAAAAATCCTCCTCCTGCGACCAGGATCCCAGCAATCACGACCACGCCCAGAGAGCTACAGAGCACCGGTCACCCTCCCCAGACCCCCACAGAGCCCCATCTCCATCCAGATCCAGAGAGGACTACAGCCCCAGCCAGAGCCCTGTTCCCAGCCCGCGCTTCAACTACAGCCCCAGGCATAGCCCTCGGCCTAGCCCTGGTTACAGCCCCTGCCCCAGCCCCTGTCCCAGTCCTAGCGCCAGCCCAAGACACAGCCCCATCCCTAGCCCGGTCCCCAGTGTCTGTCCGAGCCCCTGCCCAAGCCCCAGAGCCAGCTGCAGCCCTAGTTCCATTCCCCGGCACCCCCCTAGGAGTCCTAGTCCTAGCCTTACTCATTCTAGCCCCCGCCGCTATCCTCAGGTTCGGAGTCCTTATCAGGAAAGCCTCAGGCCTCCCACGCGGCCTAGTCTAACAACCAGCCCGAGCCATAGACCCAGAATCAGGCCCTGGATTGCCCCTGTACCCAGCACTGAGCCCAAGAGCAAACCAAGATACAGTCCATATCCTCAGCCTCCGCTTCAGCACAACTCCAGGCCTAAACCCACACAGAGCCAGCCTGTTCCCACTCCCAAGACTACAGCCAAGGCAGCCCCTGCTCTGAGCACTGAGCTGAGCCACAGGCACAAACACAGACCCAGGCCTAGTCCCAACTCGAGTCCCAAGCTTCATTCTCAGCCTAGCTCGAAACACGACCGCACTCTAGCCCCAAAAAGCCAACACCTATCAACCTCTGGACAAAGGCCCAAGGAGAGTAGCAGACACAGCCACAATTCCAACTCCAACCCCAGGCCCAGGTTTGGGCCTAGTTTGACAACCAGACTCAGTACCAGTCTCAGTCCCACACCCAGGGCCAAGCACTTACCCGCCACAGACCATAGCAGAGAGACCAGCAGTAGAGTTGGTCACTGTTCCAAATCGAGCCCCAAGCCACATTCTCAGCCTAAGTCCAAAGCTAGTTCTGGGCCTCGCGCTAGATCCAGCCCCAGCCCTAGACCCAAAGTCAAGTCCCGGGAGGCCCCTGCTCCCCACCCAAAGCTTCCACAGAAGAATCCCCAATCCAGGGAGAGAAAACAGGAGGTGGACAACCAGAGAGAGACCCATGCACCAGAGAGGCAGGTAGACAGGCAGACAGAGGGAAAGGGGGAAAATGAGGTAGAGAGACAGGCAGAAAAACAAGGAGAGAGGCAGGGGGGGAAACAGAAGGAAAGAAAGGGGGAGAGACAGGGAGAGAGAAGACTGGCGGAGGAGCAGTTGCTAAGACGCCCCTGGGTCCAGAGCTCAGAGGAAGAGGAGGAAGAGGACATAGAGGAGAGAAAAAGGAGGAGGGAGGAGAGAGAGAGAGAGGAGAAGCGCAAGAGGAGGAGGAAGGAGCAACAGCAGCAGCAGAGAGGCGAATGGCAAGCGGTCCAGCCCAAGCAGAGACCTCACACCAACAGCGAGCGACGCCGCCATCCCATCGACCCACAACGCCACGGGACCAATAAAAAGAGGAAGAGTGAGGAGGAAGAAGAGAGACAGTCTCAGCAGGACCCTTCCCCTCTGCCGTCGCCCTCCTCCCCCACTCCTGTCGTCCCTCCCACGGACTCCTCCTCCTCTTCATCATCTTCCTCTTTGGTGTCGGACTCGGAGCCCGATCTGACTCCCAACGTCACCAAAGTCCAGGCCGACTCCACATCAAGCCAGCGTCCCATCCCCAGAAGAGGATACCAGGGCCCGGGGAGGCCCGCGGATAGCAGGCCCAGAGTGCTCTACCCCAGGCGCACCACCGCATCCAACCCAGGCCAGGGGCAGGAGATCCAGGGGAAGCAGAAACTCTACACCCTGGTCCCGTTTGGACGTAGTGAGCAGGCCGCAGACTCCCATCGAGGCCTGAGAAACTTGGTGGTGCAGATAGACCTCTCCCTGCTCGACAGAGTGCCTGATACTACGACAGGCACCCGAGCCTCTCACAAACACTCTTCCTCCTCCTCTTCCAAGCAGAAAGAGGCCATGAGACACCTGTGCATCCCCGAGACAGAGGGAGGAGACAGCAAGAGGAAACGCAAGGTAACACACATACTCCTTCTCTTTTTTTCTCTATAGACCTCCAGCGTAAACAAGATACAGTGGGGAGAACAAGTATTTGATACACTGCCGATTTTGCAGGTTTTCCTACTTACAAAGCATGTAGAGGTCTGTAATTTTTATCATAGGTACACTTCAACTGTGAGAGACGGAATCTAAAACAAAAATCCAGAAAATCACATTGTATGATTTTTAAGTAATTAATTTGCATTTTATTGCATGACATAAGTATTTGATCACCTACCAACCAGTAAGAATTCCGGCTCTCACAGACCTGTTAGTTTTTCTTTAAGAACCCTCCTGTTCTCCACTCATTACCTGTATTAACTGCACCTGTTTGAACTTGTTACCTGTATAAAAGACACCTGTCCACACACTCAATCAAACAGACTCCAACCTCTCCACAATAGCCAAGACCAGAGAGCTGTGTAAGGACATCAGGGATAAAATTGTAGACCTGCACAAGGCTGGGATGGGCTACAGGACAATAGGCAAGCAGCTTGGTGAGAAGGCAACAACTGTTGGCGCAATTATTCGAAAATGGAAGAAGTTCAAGATGACGGTCAATCACCCTCGGTCTGGGGCTCCATGCAAGATCTCACCTCGTGGGGCATCAATGATCATGAGGAAGGTGAGGGATCAGCCCAGAACTACACGGCAGGACCTGGTCAATGACCTGAAGAGAGCTGGGACCACAGTCTCAAAGAAAACCATTAGTAACACACTACGCCGTCATGGATTAAAATCCTACAGCGCACGCAAGGTCCCCCTGCTCAAGCCAGCGCATGTCCAGGCCCGTCTGAAGTTTGCCAATGACCATCTGGATGATCCAGAGGAGGAATGGGAGAAGGTCATGTGGTCTGATGAGACAAAAATAGAGCTTTTTGGTCTAAACTCCACTCGCCGTGTTTGGAGGAAGAAGAAGGATGAGTACAACCTCAAGAACACCATCCCAACCATAAAGCATGGAGGTGGAAACATCATTCTTTGGGGATGCTTTTCTGCAAAGGGGACAGGACGACTGCACCGTATTGAGGGGGGGATGGATGCGGCCATGTATCGCGAGATCTTGGCCAACAACCTCCTTCCCTCAGTAAGAGCATTGAAGATGGGTCGTGGCTGGGTCTTCCAGCATGATAACGACCCGAAACACACAGCCAGGGCAACTAAGGAGTGGCTCCGTAAGAAGCATCTCAAGGTCCTGGAGTGGCCTAGCCAGTCTCCAGACCTGAACCCAATAGAAAATCTTTGGAGGGAGCTGAAAGTCCGTATTGCCCAGCGACAGCCCCGAAACCTGAAGGATCTGGAGAAGGTCTGTATGGAGGAGTGGGCCAAAATCCCTGCTGCAGTGTGTGCAAACCTGGTCAAGACCTACAGGAAACGTATGATCTCTGTAATTGCAAACAAAGGTTTCTGTACCAAATATTAAGTTCTGCTTTTCTGATGTATCAAATACTTATGTCATGCAATAAAATGCAAATGAATTACTTAAAAATTATACAATGTGATTTTCTGGATGTTTGTTCTAGATTCCGTCTCTCACAGTTGAAGTGTACCTATGATAAAAATTACAGACCTCTACATGCTTTGTAAGTAGGAAAACCTGCAAAATCGGCAGTGTATCAAATACTTGTTCTCCCCACTGTAGTTGTACAGTGCCTTGAAAAAGTATTCATCCCCCTTGGCATTTTTCCACAACCTGTAATTTAAATGGATTTTTATTTGGATTTCATGTAATGGACATACACAAAATAGTCCAAATTGGTGAAGTGAAATGAAAGAAATTACTTGTTTCAAAAAATTCAAAAAATAAATAACGGAAAAACTGTGCATATGTATTCACCCCCTTTGCTATGAAGCCCCTAAATAAGATCTGGTGCAACCAATTACCTTCAGAAGTCACATAATTAGTTAAATAAAGTCCACCTGTGTGCAATCTAAGTGTCACATGATCTGTCACATGATATCAGAATATATACACCTGTTCTGAAAGGCCCCAGAGTCTGCAACACCACTAAGCAAGGGCCACCACCAAGCAAGCGGCATCATGAAGACCAAGGAGCTCTCCAAACAGGTCAGGGACAAAGTTGTGGAGAAGTACAGATCAGGGTTGGGTTATAAAAAAATATCTGAAACTTTGAACATCCCACGGAGCACCATTAAATCCATATAAAAAAATGGAAAGAATATGGCACCACAACAAACCTGCCAAGAGAGGGCCGCCCACCAAAACTCACGGACCAGGCAAGGAGGGCATTAATCAGAGAGGCAACAAAGAGACCAAAGATAACCCTGAAGGAGCTGCAATCTCCACAGCGGAGATTGGAGTATCTGTCCATAGGACCACTTTAAGCCGTACACTCCACAGAGCTGGGCTTTACGGAAGAGTGGCCAGAAAAATGCCATTGCTTACAGAAAGAAATAAGCAAACACGTTTGGTGTTCGCCAAAAGGCATGTGGGAGACTCCCGAAACATATGGAAGAAGGTACTCTGGTCAGATGAGACTAAAATTGAGCTTTTGGGCCATCAAGGAAAACGCTATGTCTGGCACAAACCCAACACCTCTCATCACTCAGAGAACACCATCCCCACAGTGAAGCATGGTGCTGGCAGCATCATGCTGTGGGGATGTTTTTAATCGGCAGGGACTGGGAAACTGGTCAGAATTGAAGGAATGATGGATGGCGCTAAATACAGGGAAATTCTCAAGGGAAACCTGTTTCAGTCTTCTAGAGATTTGAGACTGGGACGGAGGTTCACCTTCCAGCAGGACAATGACCCTAAGCATACTCCTAAAGCAACACTCGAGTGGTTTAACATTTAAATGTCTTGGATTGGCCTAGTCAAAGCCCAGACCTCAATCCATTTGGGATTCTGTGGTATGACTTAAAGATTGTTGTACACCAGCGGAACCCATTCAACTTGAATGAGCTGGAGCAGTTTTGCCTTGAAGAATGGGCAAAAGTCCCAGTGGCTAGATGTGCCAAGCTTATAGAGACATACCCCAAGAGACATACCCCAAGAGACAGCTGTAATTGCTGCAAAAGGTGGGGGGGGGGGGTGAATAGTTATGCACGCTCAAGTTTTCTGTTTTTTTGTCTTATTTCTTGTTTGTTCACAATGAAAAATATTTTGCATCTTCAAAGTGGTAGGCATGTTGTGTAAATCAAATGATACAAACCCACAAAAAATCCATTTTAATTCCAGGTTGTAAGGCAACAAAATAGGAAAAATGCCACACGGGGTGAATACTTTCGCAAGCCACTGTACTGTAGCTAGTTTAGCATGGAATACTAATGTCACCCTTTACTGAGACCTGAAGTCCTTTTTACTTCAGAACTACAATATTAATTAATTAATTTAATTAATTAATTAATTAATATGCCATTTAGCAGACGCTTTTATCCAAAGCGACTTACAGTCATGCGTGCATACATTTTTTTTGTGTATGGGTGGTCCCGGGGATCGAACCCACTACCTTGGCGTTACAAGCGCCGTGCTCTACCAGCTGAGCTACAATAGCCTGGTGTCCGTGGTTCAACCATAATATGTGTTTCCTCCCAGTCAGAGAATGGAGTCCAGCACCACAAAGAGAGTAAGAGGAGTAACTCCCACACCAACGACCCCTCTACCCACACAGAGTCTACAACTCAAAGACGTCTAGACCCTCACTCAGACACCAGACACTGGTGAGACTGGAACACACACTCTCATACACACTCTCATACACACTCTCACACACACTCTCATACACACTTATACACACTTATACCCTCTCATACAGAAAACACTCATACACACTTATACACACTCTAATACACACACACACACACACACACACACACACACACACACACAAACACACAGATATACACTGAGTATACAAAACATTAAGGACACCTGCTCTTTCCATGACATAGACTAACCAGGTGAATCCAGGTAAAGGCTACAGTATACAGTGCATTCTGAAAGTATTCAGACCCCTTGACTTTTTTCACATTTTGTTACGTTACAGCCTTATTCTAAAATGGATTAAATAACAAAATATTCCTCATCAATATACACACAATACCCCATAATGACAAAGTAAAAACAGATTTTTATACATTTTTGCAAATGTATAATGAAGAAACCCCCGGAAATATCACATTTACATAAATATTCAGATCCTTTGCTCTGAGACTCGAAATTGAGCTCAGGTGCATCCTGTTTCCATTGATCATCCTTGAGATGTTTCTACAACTTGATTGGAGTCCACCTGTGGTAAATTCAATTGATTGGTCATGATTTTGAAAGGCACACATCTATCTATATAAGGTCCCCACAGTTGACAGTGCATGTCAGAGCAAAAACCAAGCCATGAGGTCGAAGGAATTGTCCGTAGAGCTCCGAGACAGGATTGTGTCGAGGCACAGATCTGGGGAAGGGTACCAAAAAATGTCTGCAGCATTGAAGGTCCCCAACAACACAGTGGCCTCTATCATTATTAAATGGAAGAAGTTTGGAACCACCAAGACTCTTCCTAGAGCTGGCCGCCTGGCCAAACTGAGCAATCGGGGTAGAAGGGCCTTGGTCAGGGAGGTGACCAAGAACCCAATGGTCACTCTGACAGAGCTCCAGAGTTCCTCTGTGGAGATGGGAGAACCTTCCAGAAGGACAACAATCTCTGCAGCACTCCACCAATCAGGCCTTTATGGTAGAGTGGCCAGACGGAAGCCGCTCCTCAGTAGAAAGCACATGACAGCCCGCTTGGAGTTTGCCAAAAAGCACCTAAACAAGATTATCTGGTCTGATGAAACCAAGATTGAACTCTTTGGCCTGAATGCCAAGCGTCACTTCTGGAGAAAACCTGGCACCATCCCTACGGTGAAGCATGGTGGTGGCATTATCATGCTGTGGGATGTTTTTCAGTGGCAGGGACTGGGAGACTAGCCAGGATTGAGGCAAAGATGAACGGAGCAAAATACAGAAAGATTCTTGATGAAAACCTGCTCCAGAGCGCTCAGGACCACAGACTGGGGCGAAGTTTCACCTTCTAACAGGACAATGACCCTAAGTACACAGCCAAGACAATGCAGGAGTGGCTTCGAGTCTCTGAATGTCCTTGAGTGGCCCAGCCAGAGCCCGGACTTGAACCTGATCGAACATCTCTGAAGAGACCTAAAAATAGCTGTGCAGTTGTAACAGTGTTGCTTCCGTCCCTCTCCTTGCCCCAACCTGGGCTTGACCAGGGACCCTCTGCACACATCAATAACAGTCACCCTCGAAGCACCGTTACCCATCCCTCCACAAAAGCCGCGGCCCTTGCAGAGCAAGAGAAACAACTACTTTAAGGTCTCAGAGCGAGTGACGTTACCGATTGAAACGCTACTAGCGCGCACCGCTAACTAGCTAGCCATTTCACACCGGTTACACAGTGACGCTCCTCATCCAACTTGACAGAGCTTGAGAGGATCTGCAGAGAAGAATGGGAGAAACTCCCCAAATACAGGTGTGCCAAGCTTGTAGAGTCATACTCAAGAAGACTCAAGGCTGTAATCGCTGACAAAGGTGCTTCAACAAAGTACTGAGTAAAGGGTCAGTTTTTTTGCAAAAATGTCTTCAAAGCAGTTTTTCCTTTGTCATTATGGGGTATTGTGTGTAGATTGATACATTTTAGAATAAGGCTGTAACATAACAAAATGTGGAAAAAGTCAAGGGGTCTGAGTACTTTCCGAATGCACTGTATATACACAGTCTGATACATACATACACACTCTAAAAAGTACTGACTGTGTCTTTTGGGGCTTGTATGTGTGAGCAGGTTCTTAGAGGACTATCTGGACAGTAAGAGGCCAATGTCCCCCCTGTCCCCTCTCTCTGACACCCCCGACCCCACCAAGCCCCCCATCAAAGCACAGCACCCAGAGCCTAAGATGGAGGTTGAGTGTTGTGTTGGGGTGTCAGGGCAGCCCCAGCCCAAGTGTGAATCATGGGGACCTCCTTTACGACGGGCAGGGGGACAGAGAGGAACCGTACCCAACCATGAACCGTGAGTGACTGACTGAAAAATAAGGCCACTGTCAGTCTTAATGACCACATTCTACAGCCCAACCTAGACCGTCAGAAGCAGTCAGTAGCTACCACATAATAATATATTTGTCTGCTCTTTCCTATTGACTTCCTCCCCCTCTCCATCCCTCTGTAGCCCACATCATGCTGAGTACTACATGCATGAAGCCAAGAGGATGAAGCACCGTGCAGATGCCATGGTGAGACTGGTTCAGGACTGTGTTAGGACCAGAAGGACTGTTCTAACACTGAGTTAGGAATGTTCAAGTTGCACTATGCAGAAATCGCGCCGCCATTTCCTGGTTGCTAAAACTCTGATAGTTTCCCTAATTTCAGTTTATGTGACAAAATAAGCTAGTATAGTGTAGAGAATCATTGTACCATCTAAACTGCTGTGAAATATATATTTTCCATAACCAAAAATATTGTATTTTCAGCTGTTTGAAGCTGGTGTACAAAACCAAAAGCAAAAACAAAACTTAAGACCAGGAAGCATAGAAATAGTGCACATAGAACAGATCTACCGCTACTTAGACTTGCTTTCAGGTAGAACGATATATCTATAACTCACATTTCTATGTGAATTTGGTCAGGTCGCCCAAAGAATTACATATTGCCACTTTAAGACTGTTTCAAAGATATCAGTAATATTTTTAAGATAAGTTAGCTAAAATGATAAGGACCCTTTTACTCGATTAAGTGGCTAGTGAGCTCTTCCAACTTCTTTCATCTCCTATCTCACTTACCCAGTCTCTCTCTGTCTCAGGTGGATAAGCTGGGGAAGGCAGTGAACTATGTGGATGCTGCTCTCTCCTTCATGGAGTGTGGAAAAGCTATGGAGGAGGGTCCACTGGAGGCCAAGTCTCCCTATACCATGTACGCAGAGACGGTAGAGCTTATCAGGTGAGACACACACACACACACACACACACACACACACACACACACACACACACACACACACAAACACTCACACAGACTCACACACAAACACACACACACACACACACACACTGTAACAGTGATCCTCTGTGGTTGTCAGGTACGCCATGAGGCTGAAGAGCCACTCTGGCCCAGGGGCCAGACAGGAAGACCAACAGTTGGCCGTACTGTGGTACGTATGTCACTAGCAACGATCGTTCAAATTGATGAAAGGTCAAAAATACAGTTCTGATCAATGTAAAATCTGCATAATGGAGTAAGATACTCAATGCTTTTTGAATTTTAAAAACCCATCAAACATTGACTGAACCATTGTTTAATGAGATCCAGAAAATCTATGGAATCCAGACAGTTTACGTGGCAATTTCAGTTTAATGTCAAATATCAAATGTTTTCTTCTTTGAAACAACCATGCCAACATTTTTTTTAACCATAAATGGCCTATGTATGTGTTTTGTTATTACATTGATGGAGTAAACTTTTGGAAATACCAACTAATTTGCATATACTCATGGCCATAATTAAAAAGAATAGCATAAAATTAGGCCTACTCTCTATACAATCGGCATCTTTCTTTGGTAGGCCTACCAACCCCTCACAATCTCCCAGCTTTCACCATGGCTTTCATTCATATTCATGATTGTTTTTGTCAAATCCTCTTGCATATTCAACATTAGGTGGAGACTGTGTTTAAGAAAAGGATAGTCACCTAACCTAAATGCCCTGCTCTAGAATTTTCAAGTGCAGAAATAGTTGTTGGTTGTTAATTTTTGGGAGCGGCTTCCATTGTGGCTGAGTTAGGCCTACTTTGTAAACATTAAATCTCAACTTTTTCAAACTCTACAAAAATTAACACTAACCTGTGCAACGATCGCTTTCGTGTCTTTCTTGTGATATAAATATTGTTTGTGAGTTTAATCCCTGTCAAATCAAATCAAATGTTATTTGTTACATGCTTCTTAAACAACAGGTGTACACTAACAGTGAAATGCTTACTTTCCCAACAATGCAGAGAGAAAGAAAATAGAGAAATAATAGAAAAGTAAAACACATAATAATAAAAGTAATAATAAATACACAATGAGTAACGATAACTTGGCAATATACAGGGGGTACCAGTACCGAGTTGATTTGCAGGGGTACGAGGTAATTGAGGTAGATATGTACATATACTGTAACTAGGAATAAAGTGACAGATAATAAACAGTAGAAGAAGCTTATGTGATGAGTCACAAAAGCTAGTGCAAAAAGGGTCCATGCAGATAGTACTGGTAGCAATTTGGTTAACTATTTAACTAACTATTTAGCAGTCTTATGGCTTGGGATTAGAAGCTGTTCAGGGTACTGTTGGTTCCAGACTTGGTGCATCGGTACCGCTTGCCGTGCGGTAGCAGAGCGAACAGTCTATGGCTGTAGTCTTTGACAATTTTTAGGGCCTTCCTCTGACACCACCTGGTATAGATGTCCTGGATGGCAGGGAGCTCGGCCCCAGTGATGTAGCGCCTGCCAAGCAGTTGCCATACCAAGCGGTGATGCAGCCAGTCAAGATGCTCTCAACGGTGCAGCTGTATAACTTTTTGAGGATCTGAGGGTCCATGCTAAATATTTTGAGGGGCCCCCGTGTTGAGGGTCAGCGTGACGGATGTGTTGTTGCCTACCCTCACTACCTGGGGCGGCCTGTCAGGAGAGTGAGGTGTTCAGTCCCAGGGACCTTAGTTTAGTGATGAGCTTTGAGGGCACTATGGTGTTGAACGCTGAGCTGTAGTCAATGAACAGCATTCTCACATAGGTGTACCTTTTGTCCAAGTGGGAAAGGGCGGTGTGGAGAGCAATAAGGATTGCGTCATCTGTGGATATGTTGGGGCGGTATGCAAATTGGAGTGGGTCCAGGGTGTCTGGGATGAGGGTGTTGATGTGAGCCATGACCAGCCTTTCAAAGCATTTCATGGCTACAGATGTGAGTGCTACGGGGAGATAGTCATTTAGACAGGTTACCTAGGTGTTCTTGGGCACAGCGACTATGGTGGTCTGCTTGAACATGTAGGTATTACAGATTGTGTCAGGGAGAGGTTAAAAATGTCAGTGAAGACACTTTCCAGCAGGTCAACGCATGCTCTGAGTACACATCCTTTTAATCCGTCTGGCCCTGCAGCCTTGTTAACCTGTTGAAAGGTCTTACTCACATCGGCTACGGAAAGCGTGATCACACAGTTGTCCGGAACAGCTGGTGCTCTCACGCATGGTTCAGTGTTGCTTGCCTTGAAGCGAGCGTAGAAGGCATTTAGCTCGTCTGGTAGGCTCTTGTCACTGGGCAGCTCGTGGCTGGGTTTCCCTTTGTAATCCGTGATAGTTTGCAAGCCCTGCCACATCCGACAAGCGTCAGAGCCGGTGAAGTAGGATTCGATCTTAGTTCTGTATTGATGCTTTGCCAGTTTGATGGTTCTTCAGAGGGCGTCAAAGTGTCGGCGTTGAATAGATTCAGACAAAACCACACTATGTGTCATTGTTTACATTTTGAAGGGGACTTGCTTGTGTTTGAGCCGGCATAATGCACGTTTGCACAATCATAACATCGACAGGGAAATGTTTTTTGTACAAGCAAGAGTTAGAATGTTGTTAGATTAATTTGTATTTTAAGAATAATGACTAAAGGATTTCACCCCAAATACAGTATAAATGTGTAAACTGTTAGAATTATCAACCCACTAACAGAGGGGGGGGGGGGGGGGGGCGGGACTAAACATTCCAGAGTAAGGAGAAAGGTGGAAACTGTTTAAGAAAGCCTCCTAAAAGGTGGGCGGAGCAAGGTGCCTTTGTGTGTAAAGGGGTATAAAACAGTATGTATGTGTTTTGGGCGCCAGAGCTCTCCATGACTAACAAATGTGCATTGCTTTTCTTTTGAAATAAATCGGTCCAGCGACAATTATTTGACAAATGAATTTACACCTCACAAAAACAGGGGAATAATGGCGGGGCATGGTGGGCGGGGCATGCACATTGCTAATGTCACTTCCTCTCTGTCATTTCCTGTCTATTATTACCCACCTAGAAAATAATCACCTATAGGATGTGGATTATGTATTTATTTACTGGGCATTTCTCTCTGTGTGTATGTGTGTGTGTGTGTGTGTGTGTGTGTGTGTGTGTGTGTGTGTGTGGTCCCTAGTTTCCGGTGCCTTGCTCTCCTGTACTGGCAGATGTTTCGTCTAAAGAAGGATCATGCCCTGAAGTATTCCAAAGCTCTATTGGACTACTTTAAGGTACAAACCTCACCAGCAGCTATTTTAACTGCTGGATTTAGTGTGATGCAATTAAAAGCAGACGTGTTAGATTAGATTGGTTAGATTGTAACTGTGTTTTATCTGTCGTCCCAGAGTTCTCCAAAAGTGCCTACTACTCCCCCAATCTGGAGCGACTCGGGAAAGTAAGAAAGACTCGCTCTCTGTCTCTCTTACCCCCCCCCCCCCCCCCCCCCCCCTCAATCACTCCAATGTTTTTGTGAATGTAGTATTACGTTGATTTGACCTTAGTGAAGTATCATTGGGTTCTTCTCATCAACAGGGGCACAGGGGGACCTCCCTCATCACTCTCCCCGAGCCCCTCAGCCCTCACCCTGGGCTCTCACACTAGCAGCTCCCCCTCCTCCCTCATCAGCATTCCCCAGCGCATCCATCAGATGGCAGCAAACCACCTCAACATCACCAACAGTGTCCTCTACAGCTATGAGTACTGGGAGGTAGCAGATAGCCTGGCCAGAGACAACAAGGGTAAGAGAGACTATCTCTTTATTAGCAAATTAATAGATGGCCTGAAATGACCTCTTTGGTTTTTTTTAGAGAGAGAGAGAGAGAGAGAGAGAGAGAGAGAGAGAGAGAGAGAGAGAGAGAGAGGGAGAGGGAGAGAGAGAGATATGTACATAGTCAATGGTAGGCTAAGAGGGGACTCCTACGGTAGGTACACATATAGCTCATGTCTTGGCAGTAGTACTAGACTACTTTATCACTGACCTCAACCCAGTCTCTTAGAGCGTTCACAGTCAGTCCACTGACACCCCTATCAGATCACAGAAAATGATGTATGGATAAACCACTTCTCCAATCTTTTTGGCCCTATAACAAAGAACAAACAGCAAAAACATATACATGATCAAATAAAAATCTTAGAATCAACTATTAAAGACTACCAGAACCCACTGGATTCTCCAATTACATTGAAAGAACTACAGGACAAAATATAAACCCTCCAACCCAAAAAGGCCTGTGGGGTTGATGGTATCCTAAATGAAATGATAAAATATACAGACCACAAATTCCAATTGGCTATACTTAAACTTTTTAACATCATCCTCAGCTCTGCCATATTCCCCAATATTTGGAACCAAGGACTGATCACCCCAATCCACAAAAGTGGAGACAAATTTGACCCCAATAACTACCGTGGGATATGCGTCAACAGCAACCTTGGTAAAATCCTCTGCATTATTATTAACAGCAGACTCGTACATTTCCTCAGCAAAAACAATGTACTGAGCAAATGTCAAATTAGCTTTTTACCAAATTACCATACGACAGACCACGTATTCACCCTGCACACCCTAATTGACAAACAAACAAAACAAAACAAAGGCAAAGTCTTCTCATGCTTTGTTGATTTCTAAAAAGCTTATGACTCAATTTGGCATTATACGACATTATAAAATCCATGTACATAAACAACAATTGTGCGGTTAAAATTGGCAAAAAACACACACATTTATTTCCACAGGGCCAGGGGGTGAGACAGGGATGCAGCTTAAGCCCCACCCTCTTCAACATATATATAAACGAATTGGCGAGGGCACTAGAACAGTCTGCAGCACCCGGCCTCACCCTACCAGAATCTGAAGTTAAATGTCTACTGTTTGCTGATGATCTGGTGCTTCTGTCCCCAACCAAGGAGGGCCTACAGCAACGCCTAGATCTTCTGCACAGATTCTGTCAGACCTGGGCCCTGACAGTAAATCTCAGTAAGACAAAAATAATGGTGTTCCAAAAAAGTTCCAGTTGCCTGGACCACGAATACAAATTCCATCTAGACAGCGTTGCCCTAGAGCACACAAAAAACTATACATACCTCGGCCTAAACATCAGCGCCACAGGTAACTTCCACAAAGCTGTGAATGATCTAAGAGACAAGGCAAGAAGGGCCTTCTATGCCATCAAAATGAACAAAAAATTAGACATACTAATTAGGATCTGGCTAAAAATATTTGAATCAGTTATAGAATCCATTGCCCTATATGGTTGTGAGGTCTGGGGTCCGCTCACCAACCAAGAATTCACAAAATGGGACAAACACCAAATTGAGACTCTGCATGCAGAATTCTGCTAAAATATCCTCTGTGTACAACGTAAAACACATAATGCATGCAGAGCAGAATTAGGCCGATACCCGCTAATTATCAAAATCCAGAAAAGAGCCGTTAAATTCTACAACCACCTAAAAGGAAGCAATTCCCAAACCTTCCATAACAAAGCCATCACCTACAGAGAAATGAACCTGGAGAAGAGCCCCCTAAGCAAGCTGGTCCTGGGGCTCTGTTCACAAACACAAACAGACCCCACATAGCTCCAAGACAGCAATACAATTAGACAACCAAATCATGAGAAAATAAAAAGATAATTACTTGACACATTGGAAAGAATTTATTGTATAGAATGCTATTTGGCCCTAAACAGAGAGTACACAGTGGCAGAATTCCTGACCACTGTGACTGACCCAAAATTAAGGAAATCTTTGACTATGTACAGACTCAGTGAGCATAGCCTTGCTATTGAGAGAGGCCGCCGAAGGCAGACCTGGCTCTCAAGAGAAGACAGGCTATGTGCACACCGCCCACAAAATGAGGTGGAAACTGAGCTGCACTTCCTAACTTCCTGCCAAATGTATGACCATATCAGAGACACATATTTCCCTCAGATTACACAGACCCACAAAGAATTCCAAAACAAATCCAATGTTGATAAACTCCCATATCTATTGGGTGAAATACCACAGTGTGCATCACAGTAGCAAGATTTGTGACCTGTTGCCACAAGTAAAGGGCAACCAGTGAAGAACAAACACCATTGTAAAAACAACCTATATTTATGTTTATTTATTTTCCCTTTTGTACTTTAACTATTTGCACATCATTACAACACTGTACAGTGGGGGAAAAAAGTATTTAGTCAGCCACCAATTGTGCAAGTTCTCCCACTTAAAAAGATGAGAGAGGCCTGTAATTTTCATCATAGGTACACGTCAACTATGACAGACAAATTGAGGGAAAAAAATCCAGAAAATCACATTGTAGGATTTTTAATGAATTTATTTGCAAATTATGGTGGAAAATAAGTATTTGGTCACCTACAAACAAGCAAGATTTCTGGCTCTCACAGACCTGTAACTTCTTCTTTAAGAGGCTCCTCTGTCCTCCACTCGTTACCTGTATTAATGGCACCTGTTTGAACTTGCTATCAGTATAAAAGATACCTGTCCACAACCTCAAACAGTCACACTCCAAACTCCACTATGGCCAAGACCAAAGAGCTGTCAAAGGACACCAGAAACAAAATTGTAGACCTGCACCAGGCTGGGAAGACTGAATCTGCAATAGGTAAGCAGCTTGGTTTGAAGAAATTAACTGTGGGAGCAATTATTAGGAAATGGAAGACATACAAGACCACTGATAATCTCCCTCGATCTGGGGCTCCACGCAAGATCTCACCCTGTGGGGTCAAAATGATCACAAGAACGGTGAGCAAAAATCCCAGAACCACACGGGGGGACCTAGTGAATGACCTGCAGAGAGCTGGGACCAAAGTAACAAAGCCTACTATCAGTAACACACTACGCCGCCAGGGACTCAAATCCTGCAGTGTAATAGACGTGTCCCCCTGCTTAAGCCAGTACATGTCCAGGCCCGTCTGAAGTTTGCTAGAGTGCATTTGGATGATCCAGAAGAGGATTGGGAGAATGTCATATGGTCAGATGAAACCAAAATATAACTTTTTGGTAAAAACTCAACTCGTCGTGTTTGGAGGACAAAGAATTCTGAGTTGCATCCAAAGAACACAACACCACTGCTCTAGAGGAGATCTGCATGGAGGAATGGGCCAAAATACCAGCAACAGTGTATGAAAACCTTGTGAAGACTTACAGAAAACGTTTGACCTGTGTCATTGCCAACAAAGGGTATATAACAAAGTATTGAGAAACTTTTGTTATTGACCAAATACTTATTTTCCACCATAATTTGCAAATAAATTCATTAAAAATCCTACAATGTGATTTTCTGGATTTTTTTTCCTCATTTTGTCTGTCATAGTTGACGTGTACCTATGATGAAAATGACAGGCCTCTCTCATTTTTTAAGTGGGAGAACTTGCACAATTGGTGGCTGACTAAATACTTTTTTCCACCCACTGTATATAGACATAATATGACACTTCTTTATTATTTTGGAACTTTTGTGAGTGTAATGTTTACTGTTCATTTCTTATTGTTTATTTCACTTTTGTTTATTATGTATTTCACTTGCTTTGGCAATGTAAACATATGTTTTCCATGCCAATAATGCCGTTTCAATTGAAATTGAATTGAATTGACAGTGAGAGAGAGAGAGAGAGAGAGAGAGAGAGAGAGAGAGAGAGAGAGAGAGAGAGAGAGAGAAGAGAGAGAGAGAGAGAGAGAGAGAGAGAGAGAGAGAGAGAGAGAGAGAGAGAGAGAGAGAGAGAGAGAGAGAGAGAGAGAGAGAGAGAGAGAGAGGGAGAGAGAGATCAGTTTGTTCAAACTAGGTTTCAGTGTTTTATTAGATTTTATCTAACTCCCCCACCCCACCCCCCCCACCCCCCCACTTTCTCTATATCTCTTTCCCTCTCTCTCTCTCTCTCTCTTTTCTCTCTCTCTCTCTTTTCTCTCTCTCTTTCTTTCCAGAGTTCTTTAACTACTTGAACACCCTGTCGGGGCCGTTGACTCTCCACAGTAGTATTACTCATGCAGTCCAGTACACCAGACAGGCTCTACAGTGGATACGCATCAGTGCCAACGTGGGTTAGTTGGAGGGAGGGGCGAGACCACAGAGAATGATAGAAAAAGCATCCCTCTATAGTTCCCATTATGGCATCTGTGAGCGCACCGGCAGCGGCATTGAGGCAATCTCCATTTTTAAGTAGTCAATTTTATTCTTCACAGTTGGCTGATCCCTCCTGATGACCTGCTTGGACATGACTCCAACAGGAAGTTGACTGTCACCCAGTTGACTACATTAAAATGGTGGAAGCCCTCAATGGCGCTGCCCATGCTAACACAGCCTTTTGGCCACTAGAGGCCTCTATCAATCTCTATGGGAGAGACCCAACAACCTGGTCTAAGGGAAGAGGGAGAGTGGGACACAAGTGATTAGAAATGGAAGATTCCCTCTGTATTCTACGTTTTAAGGATTAATACTCTTCAATTCTCAGCATGTATCATCAATTATGGACTGGATTTATACACAGTTGCTCCTTTCCTGGTGCTCATAGTGCTTCACCTTGTATGGGGGAAGGTGTTGTTAATCCTGCAAACAGGCAAAGGAACTGTTTTAGTATATCTTTACTCTTCATCTTCAGATTATCAGTGCAGATCTATAAACTTGCACATGGATTTAATGCCTTCAAACTCGCTGCTTTGCCAAACGTGCCACATATGTAATGACAAAACACACACAGAAACTGTCTAAAAAGGAAATGGAAGAGAAACATGGTACAGTGCACCTGTGAAGACTTTATGATTTCTCTACTGTACAAAATAACTAGAGACATATGACCTGGACTACATCTCCCATGGGCCTTACCAGGATTAATGGTTTCATCAGGGGAAAGGTGAAGTTGGGATTTTGAGTTTTATTTTGGACTGTCAGACCACTCATCCCAAAATGTAGACCAAGTTACTGGGAGCTATTTTGTATGACTACACTGTGTGATGGCCCTTTTAAGAACATTTTGAGATGCCTTTCACTTTTTTATGTATGTTGTATGTGCAATAGGTGTGTCAGATTATTTGTTTTTAACAAAAATATCCAAAAGATGGCATTTTGATTTTGTTTTGTTGCCGAGTGGATGGGCCAGCATTCATGTTCCTGTCTATGCAAAATTGCTATTTATAATATGGTGTAATGTAATTATCAAAAGTTGCATACCGAATTATATTTCATAAATGTATTTTTGATATTGCAATTTGTATGAATCTCCTTGTTTGTTGAAGCAAAGTTGGTATATGACCCCCTCTAGCCTAACAACAAGGATTTATCCCCAAATAGAAAATGTTCACTGACACCTAGTAATCGCTCAGATACATCCTAAATTATATTTGTGTCCCCGCTCAACTTCCCATATTTAGATGAAGGTGTGTGTGTGTATTCCAGTTAAATGTATTTCTGATCAGACTGTGCTTCTCTCCTTAATCTCTCCCTGTCTGACTGACTCCCTACCCACTGGGCACACACTGGTTGAATCAACATTGTTTCCATGTCATTTCTACGAAATTACTTTGAACCAAAGTGGAATAGACATTGAATTGATGTTTGTGCCCAGTGGGTAGCCTCACTTTCTTTCTGCTCCCTCTCTCTCCCCCATTTTTCTGTCTTTCTTTCTTTCTCTGAGTAGGTTGTCTGATAGAGCTAGTTATTTTTTTCGACATCACTTATTACCCTGATGCCCTTTGCACCAATAGGAAGACTGCTATGGCAAGCCTCAGCATCCGCTGTCTGGAACCATAGCAACAGCTCGGAACAGCCAATGAGACTGGGGAGGATGTAGACTAGCCTACATCTGTGCGCGTGACAGGCGCAATACAATTACACCCGGAGAGAACATTTTTAAAAGCATCAGATAATCTATATTTAGAGTTGGCTACTGTAGATGAAACATGACAATGGAACAAACTTGAAATATCACATTTGCTTTGACTTCATGCATCGGATTTCCGGAATGTGCTTCTGTGGGGTTAACGGGTTTATGAATTAAATAACGAATGTGCATTGCACGCCATCCATTCAGTGAGATCACTGGAGCAGAGATTGGAATTGAACTGATAGTTTAGATGTTGCTGTTCACATCCGCATAATGTTCAGCGGCTGATAACAGATATTGCCACACGTTCCAACAGAGACTTTTGAGATAACGGTTCACCCAGTAGCAGTAGGCCTACACTGGACTGAACTGAAGTCTCAGAGCTCCACAGCGTTTCGGTATTCTCCGCATGTACGTCGCCCGTGCGTCATTTTGTGTAGTTTGTGCGCGTGCTAGGTTTGCTGGAATAATAGCGCCATCTGCTGGCCGGTTGGGCTAGGGTTTCTGAGGACACCGGGGCCAGTCTGCATCGAAACAAAAGATAAAAAAGTATCATTTTTCTGTCGCACTTTCTGTCACACACTCTGCCTAGTCTACACACAGCCCTCTATTTGGACTCTGGGACTCTAGTCCGCTTCTTGGTTGCATGCATGGCTTTTTTCCGCCGAGAGCCATGGCTACCATAAATTATATGCATATTGTATATTGCTTGTTTCAGTGATCAGTCCAGGGCCCAGTTTCCCAAAATCATTTTAAGGGTAGGAATTTAGATGCTTTTGAGAAACGGGGCCCAGACAGTTTACTGCTTTGCGCTCTCTCTCTCTCTCTCTCTCTCTCTCTCTCTCTCTCTCTCTCTCTCTCTCTCTCTCTCTCTCTCTCTCTCTCTCTCTCTCTCTCATATGTTTACATTGCCAAAGCAAGTGAAATAGATAATAAACAAAGGTGAAATAAAAATAAAAAATAAACAGTAAACATTACACCCACAATGGTTTTAAAGGAATAGAGACATTTCAAATGTCATATTATGGCTCCCGAGTGGCTCAGTGGTCTAAGGCACTGCATCGCAGTGCTAGCTGTGCGATTTTCAGACCCTCCAGTTTAAGTGGAGGAATAAATACTTATTTCTGCGGTGGAGACCGATGAGGTATTAAAGGCTAGGACATTGGCAATGAAATGGAACGTGACCCTTCACAGCGCTGCGTCAAGTGTAGTGTTGTTGACTCGCCACGGGGTGGCACGATAACCCCAGCCAACGGCAATGGGAGCTATCACTGACCCGACAGGGAGGGGGGTTTAAGGCGGTAAACAGTGAGGGGAGGAGCCAGGGAGTTGAGAGAGGGAGAGAAGGGAGGTAGAGAGAAAAAGCAGACAGGCTGCTGAAAATGGAGAGCACACGGAGAAAGGTGATCAGAGATTATTCAAGAACCCCGAGAGCATGTAAAAATAGGAAGACCACAACAGTTACACTAAACTCAAAATAAGGAATATCTCCACCGCCTAGACCCTTTAGAAGAAGAATCCAGCCTGCGACAACGACATTTAGCTGCTTGATTTCAGCACAAGATCAAGTCAGTAAAAGAGAGAAAAGGTGAGTAGCAAAGTGACTTCCGCTTTTACAATGGGAACTGTACAGTGTGGACACTTTGTAGCACACACTCGTGCACCTCCTGTTTATTCATTGTTGGGCAATTATGTAACATAATTTCGACCTAAGCAACGTGTCCTCACTGCACACAGAATTTGTGTACAGTCTGAATTGATACTCTGTAGCGCTGCGACACGATTCATTCGGTTACATTTGTTATTTACTAGCTAACTGCAGCTAGCTTGATTTGCATAATGATCTCTTTCTGCTTGCTTTTTCTGATAGTCTTCATTCGAGACTAACGTGGCTAGCTGAGCTTTTTAGGTCTGTGGTAGTGAAAATCACATGGGACCACACTAGCAGACAGACACAACATGACGAAGCAAGCAATACATTTCCCACACAGAATCAGGCGTGGATCTAGCTAACAAGCTTAGGGACACACATAGGAAATCGTCAATGCTAGTCCGTATGCATAGCTATATCTAGCTTAAAGTAAAATTAACCCCATTCGTGTGTCCAGCCAGTGCTCGTCATGCAGGTCGATCACAAATCCTTGTTTGTGTTCTGATCGAGGAGGGAAAGAGCAGGGAGGGGGGGCTAACTAGACCTGTAGCCAACTCCAGCAAGGCCAGCAAGCATGACCACAGCAACCTGCTTACTTTAGCATTTTCAGTACAGTAAATTCAGTCAGTGAGGAGAGCAGTGGTGGCACAGCACAAGTCATGCTCCATAACAGCTCTCAGACAAAAAGGAAGAGGCTGCAGTTAGACTGATGTCTGCTGCTCTGCTCTTTGTACTGATTTTGATTTTCTTTGTAATGGAAATCAGTAATAATTGCTCTGACTTTGCCTGCTTTAGTAAATACATACTCTGTCCCTCCTCACACCCAGCATCTCTCTCATATCTAGCCTGACCGTCTATGCCTCTGGTGACAGCCTGGTACCAGCCCTTTTTTGATTGATTTATTTCACCTTTATTTAACCAGGTAAGCCAGCTGGATAAGAGCGTCTGCTAAATGACTAAAATGTAAATGTAAAATGAGAACAAGTTCTCATTTACAAGTGCGACCTGGCCAAGATAAAGCAAAGCAGTGCGATTAAAAACAACAACAACACAGAGTTACATATGGAACAATCAAAACGTACAGTCAGTAACACAATAGAAAATCTATATACAGTGTGTGCAAATGTAGTAAGTTATGGAGGTAAGGCAATAAATAGGCCATAGTGCAAAATAATTACAATTTAGTATTAACACTGGAGTGATAGATGTGCAGAAGAAGATGTGCAAATAGAGATACTGGGGTGCAAATGAGCAAAATAAATAACAATGTAAATAACAATATGGGGATGAGGTAGTTGGGTGGGCTAATTACAGATGGGCTGTGTTCAGGTGCAGTGATCGGTAAGCTGCTCTGACAACTGATGCTTAAAGTTAGTGAGGGAGATAAGAGTCTCCAGCTTCAGAGATTTTTGCAGTTAGTTCCAGTCATTTGCAGCAGAGAACTGGAAGGAATGGCGGCCAAAGGAGGTGTTGGCTTTGGGGATGACCAGTGAGATGTACCTGCTGGAACGCATACTACGGGTGGATGTTGCTATGGTGACCAAATCAAATTTTATTGGCCACATGCACCAAATACAACAGGTGCAGACATTACAGTGAAATGCTTACTTATAGCCCTTAACCAACAGTGCATTTATTTTTAATAAAAAAGTTAAATAATTAACAGAGTAGCAGCAGCGTAAAAAGATGGGGTGGGGGGGCAGTGCAAATAGTCTGGGTAGCCATGATTAGCTGTTCAGGAGTCTTATGGCTTGGGGGTAGAAGCTGTTGAGAAGTCTTTTGGACCTAGACTTGGCACTCCGGTACCGCTTGCCGTGCGGTAGCAGAGAGAACAGTCTATGACTAGGGTGGCTGGAGATAATGATCTAAGATAAGGCGGGGATTTGCCTAGAAGTGATTTATAAATGACCTGGAGCCAGTGGGTTTGGCGACGAATATGTAGTGAGGGCCAGCCAACGAGAGCGTACAGGTCACAATGGTGGGTAGTATATGGGGCTTTGGTGTCAAAACGGATGGCACTGTGATATAATACATCCAATTTGCTGAGTAGAGTGTTGGAAGCTATTTTGTAAATGACATCGCCGAAGTCAAGGATCGGTAGGATAGTCAGTTTTTCGAGGGCATGTTTAGCAGCATGAGTGAAGGAGGCTTTGTTGCGAAATAGGAAGCCGATTCTAGATGTAACTTTCGATTGGAGATACTTAATGTGAGTCTGGAAGGAGAGTTTACGGTCTAACCAGACACCTAGGTATTTGTAGTTGTCCACATATTCTAAGTCAGACCCGCCGAGAGTAGTGATTCTAGTCAGGCGGGCGGGTGCAAGCAGCGTTCGATTTGAAGAGCATGCATTTAGTTTTACTAGTGTTTAAGAGCAGTTGGAGGCCACGGAAGGAGTGTTGTATGGCATTGAAACTCGTTTGGAGGTTTGTTAACACAGTGTCCAATGAAGGACCAGATGTATACAAAATGGTTTCGTCTGCGTAGAGTAGAGGTGGATCTGAGAGTCACCAGCAGCAAGAGCGACATCATTGATATACACAGAGAATAGAGTCGGCCCGAGAATTGAACCCTGTGGCACCCCCATAGAGACTGCCAGAGGTCCAGACAACAGGCCCTCCGATTTGACACCAACTTGGCTGATCCCTCCTGTTGACCCTGTTGGAGTCATGTCCAACCTGGTCATCGGGTGGGATCAGACAATCTTGAAGAAGAAAATGTACTACTTCAAAACGGAGATAGCCTCAATGGTGCTGCCCAAGCTGTCACGAACCCTGTAATGGCACAGATACAAAGATGAGTCCTCTATCTATGTCTATGGTCCAGCCATCCCTGCTGCTTAAATGCTGCTGCAGAGTCAGGTAGTAGTAATACAGCGGGAGGCCCGTTAGAACTGTTCTGGAGACAGGTGTATTTTTAGCTCATAATGGTAAAGGTCATAACAGCGCCAGATAAAGCTGATCCTAAACCAGCAAATGTTGCAGGGCTAGATTAAAGACTCTGACTCTCCTACGTCTGTCTATTTTTCTCGGCTACTTTCTCTTTGTCTGATTGATTACTTGTCCATGGATGGGATGTAGGCCTAGGTTTAACCCCATATCTCCACCTCTTTCTTACTGCTTTCTACTCCATATAGGTTATCTGGCAATGTCTATTTCTGTCTGTTTCCCCTCCTCTCTTTCTTTTTTCTGTGCCTTGCTTTGTCCATAGCATTTCTACCCAAGGCTACATCCATTCTTTTTTTCATTTGGCTTCCTTCATTTTCTCCTTCTTGGGAGAATTTAAATTGCATACTCCTCGCGTCCTCTCTCCTCCTTCTCAAAGAACCATTGGAGGAGAAGGGCAGAGGGGCGGGACCTCTGTCTTTCTCATCCAATAGGTTTTGAGAAGGAGGTGAGGATGTGAGGAGTATGCAATTGAGATTCTCCCTATGTTTGATGTCACCTCCCTTTGAACTGACCTGAGTGTGTTCTTCCTGCTCGTGCTCATTTGCATGATTGGAGCACCTGGCCCTGGCAGGATATAAGTCACACGCTGCAATCATGGCAGCCAGCTACAGGTGATGGGCAGATTGGGAACACAGACGATCAGTGTTAAACCTGACTGCTTGTTCATTCAACAGATGTGCCATTCTCTGCTTTGGGATTCTTGTTGGCGGGCCTTCAGGCTCCCTCTCTCAGGGCCTATGTTAGGACAGGCTTACTGGCCTACTCCCTCTGGTCGAGACATGGGTCACAGACCAAGGCTGGGGTCAGTGCTAAAAGGAGAGTACACTCCAAAATCAAAAGTTGATGAGCTCTCTTTGCGCTTGGAAACACCCTCCTCATGTCAAATTGGACAACAGCCTGATTTGATTGCACTCAAAAAGCCCAATAGAGGAGGTTTGAAGAGAAATCGGTTTGAGATGAGCGCTACAATGCTCAAGGCCAGAACTAAAGGGTCCAGAGACGTATAATTAAAAAATAATGTAATAAGAATGAGAGTATGAGGATTGTTTCATCATAATCACACCCTCTGAGATGGAGGCACACACAGGATATAGGGTGAGAGCGGAGAGCATCAAGTGTGAGAAAAATAAAATGTTGTAGAGTGTGTGTTTGAGGGACAAAGAGACAGACCAAGGAAGGTAAAATTATATGGTAAGAACACATTGGTCACCACACTTTCCCACACACGCTGTTGTACTGTTCTTCTAGGGCGGGGCCTGATGTAGATCTGCCTGTATCGATCACTAATTACAATACAAGCCTAATTAGTGTACTGAAGTTGGCTGATCGATCACCTAAAAACCTGATAACAAACACACTGTGTATCTGTGTGGGGTGTGGGTTCTCTTTTACACGGACTGACTCCTTGTCATATAGATATGGCTCCTTAAAACACACTATTTCTCTATTTTTTTCTCGCACTCTCTCTTTTCCAGGTTTTCTCAGTATGAGTCGAGATGGACGGAGGAAGAGGGACAGGGATGACAACGGTTGGGCTTCCAGGGTGAGTAACTTTCTGTTTCTGTTGCCATGGAGACCCACGAGCGTGGCATTATCTGTTACATTGTCCAATTGGCTCACTTTAGCTCAGTGGGATAATATGGTAGTGCATAGTGAATTGTGCAAACAACCTAGGTTGATACCTGTGTGATTATGTGTACTTATGACTACTGATGAGAAAGGAGAGGCTAAGAATATAAAGTAGGAGAGAGTGTGCTCTGTATATGTCAGGCATGATAAGGTTTTCATCCTTAATTTGGCACTCCATTGACTTTGCCTGGAGGCCTGTTGCATGTGTGACTATCAGTCTGCAGTGAGTATTTCATGGTTTCATGTTAGAACAAATTCTAAAATGTGTGTAGCGGCGGCAGGTAGCCTAGCGGTTAAGAGCGTTGGGCTAGTAACCGACCAGGTGAAAAATCTGTCTGTGCCCTTGAGCAAGGCACTTAACCATAATTGCTCCTGTAAGTCGCTCTAGATAAGTGTCTGCTAAATGACTTAAATGTAAAATGTGTGTGTGTAGGGTGGCTACATGGCTGCTAAGGTGTCCAAGCTGGATGAGCAGTTTAAGATGGACGCCCCCAGAGAGAAACAGAAAGATGGAGCCTGCTCTAGCATCTTCACTGGGGTGGCCATCTATGTCAACGGGTACACAGGTGAGACACATGGGCATTAAGGCGTCAGCATGGTCTGGCTAGGCCAACCGAACGAGTGTGCTCGCATACTCCCTTAAAATACCTTCGCTTGAAAAATGAGAAAAAGTGGCAATAGTACTGTTTATCCATCTAGAGACGCTGTAGCCAGCATACACTTCCTCAAAATAGTCCGAATTAATCTAAGATAACTCAAGAAATCGGTCATTAATTTTGACGTTTTAATCGCGCAATTTTACATCTAACTAAGCTGTTTGGTGCAGTATTTCAGAAGTTGAAAAATGTGCATGAAAACGAGTCCTGTCTCGTTGAATGACAACAAACACTTAATTGAAGAATCCCTACTGTTGACCAATCACCGTCGAAGGGGGCGTAGACTTCGGCTACCGACTTCAGCTTGCCTCGAGATAATTTGTGTGCATGAACAGCCGGAAAAAACCTTGCCGAAGATCAAAACAAAGAAAAATGTCACAAAATGTCGTCATAATATACGTATACTCAAACTGTTCCTAACTGTTTCGGATGGGAAGCATGCGGACGCCTTTACACCATACCCACCCTTCTCCAATTGATTCTATCCTTATCCCTCCTATGGATACTAAATACAGTCCTTAATGCTTTAATGGAGGTAGTAACCCATTTATACTTTCTAAGCAATTTTACTTTGATTGCAATTATTTCTCTAGAGAGACTGTGTGGGTGTGTAACTGCGATGTATGGACTGTGTGGGTGTGTAACTGCGATTTATGGACTGTGTGGGTGTGTAACTGCGATGTATGGACTGTGTGGGTGTGTAACTGCGATGTATGGACTGTGTGGGTGTGTAACTGCGATGTATGGACTGTGTGGGTGTGTAACTGCGATGTATGGACTGTGTGGGTGTGTAACTGCGATGTATGGACTGTGTGGGTGTGTAACTGCGATGTATGGACTGTGTGGGTGTGTAACTGCGATGTATGGACTGTGTGTGTGTGTAACTGCGATGTATGGACTGTGTGTGTGTGTAACTGCGATGTATGGACTGTGTGGGTGTGTAACTGCGATGTATGGACTGTGTGGGTGTGTAACTGCGATGTATGGACTGTGTGGGTGTGTAACTGCGATGTATGGACTGTGTGGGTGTGTAACTGCGATGTATGGACTGTGTGGGTGTGTAACTGCGATGTATGGACTGTGTGGGTGTGTAACTGCGATGTATGGACTGTGTGGGTGTGTAACTGCGATGTATGGACTGTGTGGGTGTGTAACTGCGATGTATGGACTGTGTGTGCATGTGGACTGTACAATAGACTGGCTCCAGTTGTTAGATAAGCCATAGAAGGCTTTTTTGGGATTGCTGTGCGGTCGACACGTTCTACCTCTTTAATTCTGTTTTCCCACACTGCCTTCCCCTCTCTCCTTTTATCCCAATCTCCATCTTTCATTCTTTTCTCTTTCCCCCTCTTATCTCCACTTTTCAATTTTTACCCCATTTCTTCTCAAATTCCCCTTTCCACCTTTCACTCTTTCCCTTAATTTTCTCCTCATTTCGCTTTTGTACCCTTTGTCTTTCCTCCTCTTCCATCTTCTCGTTTTCTTTTCACCTAGAGGAAATATAAATTGGATATGTAAATGATTTCTAAGAATATCACAGGGAGTACATGGAAATAACCTCTCACTCTCATATTTATATATACAGTGCCATCGGAAAGTATTCAGACCCCTTGACTTTTCCACATTTTGTTAAATTACAGCCTTATTCTAAAATTGATTTTTTAAATAAAATTCCCTCTGCAATCTACACACTACCCCATAATGACAAAGCAAAACAGGTTTTTAGAAAATGTTGCACATTTATTAAAAATAAAAAACGGAAATACCTTATTTACATAAGTATTCAGACCCTTTGCTATGAGACTCGAAATTGAGCTCCGGTGCATCCTGTTCCCATTGATCATCCTTGAGATGTTTCTACAACTTGATTGGAGTCCACCTGTGGTAAATTCAATTGATAAGGACATGATTTGGAAAGGCACACACCTGTCTATATAAGGTCCCACAGTTGACAGTGCATGTCAGAGCAAAAACCAAGCCATGGGGTTGAAGGAATTGTCCGTAGAGCTCCGAAACAGGATTGTGTCGAGGCACAGATCTGGGGAAGGGTACCAACAAATATCTGCAGCATTGAAGGTCCCCAAGAACACAGTGGCCTCCATCATTCTTAAATGGAAGCAGTTTGGGACCAATAAGACTCTTCCTAGAACCTGCCACCCGGCCAAACTGAGCAATCGGGGGAGAAGGGCCTTGGTCAGGGAGGTGACCAAGAACCTGATGGTCACTCTGCTCTGACAGAGCTCTAGAGTTCCTCTGTGCAGATGGGAGAAACTTCCAGAAGGACAACTATCTCTGCAGCACTCCACCAATCAGGCCTTTATGGTAGAGTGGCCAGATAGAAGCCACTCCTCAGTAAAAGGAACATGACAGCCCGCTTGGAGTTGCCAAAAGGCACCTAAAGGACTCTGACCATGAGAAACAAGATTCTCAGGTCTGATGAAACAAAGATTGTCCTGAATGCCTGAATGCCAAGCGTCACATCTGGAGGAAACCTGGCACCATCTCTACGGTGAAGCATGATGGTGGCAGCATCATGAGGTGGGGATGTTTTTCAGCGGCAGGGACTGGGAGACTAGTCAGGATCGAGGCAAAGATGAACGGAGCAAAGTACAGAGAGATCCTTGATGAAAACCTGCTCCAGAGCGCTCAGGACCTCAGACTGGGGCGAAGGTTCACCTTCCAACAGGACAACTACCCTAAGCACACAGCCAAGACAATGCAGGAGTGGCTTTGGGACAAGTCTCTGAATGTCCTTGAGTGGCCCAGCCAGAGCCCGGACTTGAACCCGATCTAACATCTCTGGAGAGACCTGAAAATAGCTGTGCCGAAACGCTCCCCATCTAACCTGACAGAGCTTGAGAGGATCTGCAGAAAATAATGGGAGAAACTCCCCAAATACAGGTGTTCCAAGCTTGTAGCGTCATACCCAAGAAGACTGGAGGCTGTAATCACTGCCAAAGGTGCTTCAACAAAGTACTGAGTAAAGGGTCTGAATACTTATGTAAATGTCATATTTCAGTTAATAATTTTTTATAAATTAGCAAAAATTGCATATATATACACACACACACACAGTTGAAGTCGAAAGTTTACATACACTTAGGTTGGAGTCATTAAAACTCATTTTTCAACCACTTCACAAATTTCTTGGTATCAAATTATAGTTTTGGCAGGTCGGTTAGGACATCTACTTTGTGCATGACACAAGTAATTTTTCCAACAATTGTTTACAGACAGATTATTTAACTTATAATTCACTGTATCACAATTCCAGTGGGTCAGAAGTTGACATACACTAAGTTGACTGTGCCTTTAAACAGCTTGGAAAATTCCAGAAAAATGTCATGGCTTTAGAAGCTTCTCATAGGCTAATTGACATCATTTGAGTCAATTGGAGGTGTACCTGTGGATGTATTTCAAGGCCTACATTCAAACTCAGTGCCTCTTTGCTTGACATCATGGGAAAATCAAAAGAAATCAGCCAAGACCTCAGAAAAAAGAATTGTAGACCTCCACAAGTCTGGTTCATCCTGGGGAGCAATTTCCAAACGCCTGAAGGTACCACGTTCATCTGTACAAACAATAGTACGCAAGCATAAACACCATGGGACCACGCAGCCGTCATACCGCTCAGGAAGGAGACGCGTTCTGTCTCCTAGAGATGAACGTACTTTGGTGTGAAAAGTGCAAATCAATCCCAGAACAACAGCAAAGGACCTTGTGAAGATGCTGGAGGAAACCGGTACAAAAGTATCTATATCCACAGTAAAACGAGTCCTATATCGACATAACCTGAAAGGCCGCTCAGCAAGGAAGAAGCCACTGCTCCAAAACCGCCATAAAAAAGCCAGACTACGGTTTGCAACTGCACATGGGGACAAAGATCGTACTTTTTGGAGAAATGTCCTCTGGTCTGATGAAACAAAAATAGAACTGTTTGGCCATAATGACCATCGTTATGTTTGGAGGAAAAAGGGGGACCTGCAAGCCGAAGAACACCATCCCAACCGTGAAGCACGGGGGTGGCAGCATCATGCTGTGGGGTGCTTTGTTGCAGGAGGGACTGGTGCACTTCACAAAATAGATGGCACCATGAGGAAGGAAAAGTATGTGGATATGTTGAAGCAACATCTCAAGACATCAGTCAGGAAGTTAAAGCTTGGTCGCAAATGGGTCTTCCAAATGGACAATGACCCCAAGCATCCTTCCAAAGTTGTAGCAAAATGGCTTAAGGACAACAAAGTCAAGGTATTGGAGTGGCCATCACAAAGCCCTGATCTCAATCCTATAGAAAATATAGAGGGCAGAACTGAAAAAGCATTTTCGAGCAAGGAGGCCTACAAACCTGACTCCGTTACACTAGCTCTGAATGGGCCAAAATCCACCCAACTTATTGTGGGAAGCTTGTGGAAGGCAAACCGAAACGTTTGACCCAAGTTAAACAATTTAAAGGCAATGCTACCAAATACTAATTGAGTGTATGTAAACTTCTGACCCACTGGGAATGTGATGAAAGAAATAAAAGCTGAAATAAATCATTCTCTCTACTATTATTCTGACATTTCAAATTTTTTAAATAAAGTGGTGATCCTAACTGACCTAAAACAGGGAATTTCTACTAGGATTAAATGTCAGGAATTGTGAGTTTAAATGTATTTGGCTAAGGTGTATGTAAACTTCCGACTTCAACTGTATGTGTATACAGTGGGGAGAACAAGTATTTGATACACTGCCGATTTTGCAGGTTTTCCTACTTACAAAGCATGTAGAGGTCTGTAATTTTTATCATAGGTACACTTCAACTGTGAGAGACGGAATCTAAAACAAAAATCCAGAAAATCACATTGTATGATTTTTAAGTAATTAATTTGCATTTTATTGCATGACATAAGTATTTGATACATCAGAAAAGCAGAACTTAATATTTGGTACAGAAACCTTTGTTTGCAATTACAGAGATCATACGTTTCCTGACCAGGTTTGCACACACTGCAGCAGGGATTTTGGCCCACTCCTCCATACAGACCTTCTCCAGATCCTTCAGGTTTCGGGGCTCGCTGGGCAATACAGACTTTCAGCTCCCTGCAAAGATTTTCTATTGGGTTCAGGTCTGGAGACTGGCTAGGGCACTCCAGGACCTTGAGATGCTTCTTACGGAGCCACTCCTTAATTGCCCTGGCTGTGTGTTTCGGGTCGTTGTCATGCTGGAAGACCCAGCCACGACCCATCTTCAATGCTCTTACTGAGGGAAGGAGGTTGTTGGCCAAGATCTCGCGATACATGGCCCAATCCATCCTCCCCTCAATATGGTGCAGTTGTCCTGTCCCCTTTGCAGAAAAGCATCCCCAAAGAATGATGTTTCCACCTCCATGTTTCACGGTTGGGATGGTGTTCTTGGGGTTGTACTCATCCTTCTTCTTCCTCCAAACACGGCGAGTGGAGTTTAGACCAAAAAGCTCTATTTTTGTCTCATCAGACCACATTACCTTCTCCCATTCCTCCTCTGGATCATCCAGATTGTCATTGGCAAACTTCAGATGGGCCTGGACATGCGCTGGCTTGAGCAGGGGGACCTTGCGTGCGCTGCAGGATTTTAATCCATGACAGCGTAGTGTGTTACTAATGGTTTTATTTGAGACTGTGGTCCCAGCTCTCTTCAGGTCATTGACCAGGTCCTGCCGTGTAGTTCTGGGCTGATCCCTCACCTTCCTCATGATCATTGATGCCCCACGAGGTGAGATCTTGCATGGAGCCCCAGACCGAGGGTGATTGACCGTCATCTTGAACTTCTTCCATTTTCTAATAATTGCGCCAACAGTTGTTGCCTTCTCACCAAGCTGCTTGCCTATTGTCCTGTAGCCCATCCCAGCCTTGTGCAGGTCTACAATTTTATCCCTGATGTCCTTACACAGCTCTCTGGTCTTGGCCATTGTGGAGAGGTTGGAGTCTGTTTGATTGAGTGTGTGGACAGGTGTCTTTTATACAGGTAACGAGTTCAAACAGGTGCAGTTAATACAGGTAATGAGTGGAGAACAGGAGGGCTTCTTAAAGAAAAACTAACAGGTCTGTGAGAGCCGGAATTCTTACTGGTTGGTAGGTGATCAAATACTTATGTCATGCAATAAAATTCAAATTAATTACTTAAAAATCATACAATGTGATTTTCTGGATTTTTGTTTTAGATTCCGTCTCTCACAGTTGAAGTGTACCTATGATAAAAATTACAGACCTCTACATGCTTTGTAAGTAGGAAAACCTGCAAAATCGGCAGTGTATCAAATACTTGTTCTCCCCACTGTATATGTGTGTGTGTATGCTTTACTGCTCTTTAATGTCTGCCCCTGTTCTTCCTCTCTGGCTTTTGACCCTGCCTGTGTGAGTGCGCATAGGGGGGCCAGTATGTAAAAAGAAAAAATAATAATAATGTATGCACTCACTAACTGTAAGTCGCTCTGGATAAGAGCGTCTGCTAAAAATAAAAATGTAAAGAGTAGAATGTGGATATCAGCGCTAGTTCCATTCAATTCATTATATTTCTATACCTAGACCCCACTGCGGACGAGCTGCGCAGGCTGATGATGCTGCATGGGGGTCAGTTTCACATGTACTACTCCCGTTCCAAGACCACCCACATAATCGCCACCAACCTGCCCAATAGCAAGATACAGGAGCTGAGGGACAAGAAGGTGATCCGGCCGGAGTGGATCACTGACAGGTGGGTGTTGTGTTTGTGTGTTGTGTAATTTAATCTACATATAGTGTTTGAACATTCCTTTTTCCCTGCCTTCAGTATCAAGGCTGGCCATCTCCTGTCCTACCTGCAGTACCAGCTCTATGCCAAGCAGAAAGGCCTGAGCTTCCCCAGTGTGTGTGTTCGCCAGGGCCAAGAGGCTGCAGGAACCAGCAGCGGGGAAACCCAACCCAGCCAAGGCCTCCCCGTACCCAGCCTCAATAACCTCATACCTGGCCACAACAACCCAGCCCCCAGCCTTGGGAAGCCCAGCCATAGTCATCTACACACAGACAATCTCCTCCCCCAGCATAATCCGCTAGCTGGCCACCTCAACCCCCAGCCCAGCCACTCGCTCCCCCTCCCCAGTCACCTCTACCCTCAGTCCAGACACCTTAGCCCAGGACGCGGCTTCCTCAGCCCCTTCTCCTCCAATCACCTCTACTCTGACCCAGGACACATCCCCCACCACCCACCCAGCCAAGGGCAGCCCAAGCAAGGCTGCATCCGGCCTCTTGCTCCAGCCGACACCCACCCGCAGACCCCCGATCCCATCCCAGCTCACCCCAGCGATGAGCACTCTAAACCTGGGCACGCACAACCTCAGTCCAGCCCCTCCTTCTCCAACCACCTCCAGCACAGCTACCGGGATCTGGACTTCAGACTGTGAGTGTGTTTGTGTTTTGTCTATGTGTGTATTGATACAGTGCCTTCGGAAAGTATTCAGACCCCTTGACCTTTTCCACATTTTGTTAGGTTACATCCTTATTCTAAAATTGATTAACTTGTTTTTTTCCTCATCAATCTAGACAGAATACCCTATAATGACAAAGCAATAACTGGTTTTTAGAAATATACCATTTACATAAATATTCAGACCCTTTACTCAATACTTAGTTGAAGCACCTTTGGCAGCGATTACAGCCTCAAGTCTTCTTCGGTATTACACTACAAGCTTGGCACACCTGTATTTGGGGAGTGTCTTGGCTGTGTGCTTAGGGTAGTTGTCCTGTTGGAAGGTGAACCTTTGCCCCAGTCTGAGGTCCTGAGCGCTCTGGAGCAGGTTTTCATCAAGGATCTCTTTGTACTTTGCTCCGTTCATCTTTCCCTCGATCCTGACTAGTTTCCCAGCCCCTGCCACTGAAGAACATCCCCACAGCATGATGCTGCCACCATCATGCTTCACCGTAGGGATGGTGCCAGGTTTCCTCCAGACGTGACGCTTGGCATTAAGGCCAAAGAGTTCAATATTGGTTTCATCATGGTCTGAAAGTCCTGCAAAACCTTTTGGCAACTCCAAGCGGGCTGTCATGTGCCTTTTTACTGAGGAGTGGCATCCGTCTGGCCACTCTACCATAAAGGCCTAATTGGTGGAGTGCAGCAGAGATGGTTGTTCTTCTGGAAGGTTCTCCCATCTCCACAGAGGAACCCTAGAGCTCTGTCAGATTGACCATCGGGTTCTTGGTCACCTCCCTGACCAATGCCCTTCTCCTCTGATTGCTCAGTTTGACCGGGCGGCCAGCTCTAGGAAGAGTCTTGGTGGTTCCAAACTTCTTCCGTTAAAGAATTATGGAGGCCACTGTGTTGTTGGGGACCTTCAATACTGCAGAAATTTTTTGGTACCCTTCCCCAGATCTGTGCCTCTACACAATCCTGTCTCGTAGCTATACGGACAATTCCTTTACATTTACGTCATTTAGCAGACGCTCTTATCCAGAGCGACTTACAGGAGCAATTAGGGTTAAGTGCCTTGCTCAAGGGCACATCAACAGATTTTTCACCTAGTTGGCTCGGGGATTATAACAAGCGACCTTTTGGTTACTGGCACAACGCTCATAACCACTAAGAGAAACCTCATGGCTTGATTTCTGCTCTGACATGCACTGTCAACTGTGGGACCTTATATAGACAGGTGTGTGCCTTTCCAAATCATGTCCAATCAATTGAATTTAACATAGGTGGACTCCAATCAAGTTGTAGCAACATCTCAAGGATGATCAATGGAAACAGGATGCCCCTGAGCTCAATGTCGAGTCTCATAGCAAAGGGCCTGGATCCTAATGTAAATAAGCTATTTTTATTTTTTATTTTATTTTTATAAATTTGCAAAAATCTCATCTGTTTTCGCTTTGTCACTATGGGGTATTGTGTGTAAATTGAGGGGGGAAAAGTATTTAATCAATTTTATAAATAAGGCTGTAACGCAACAAAATGTGGAAAAAGTCTGAATACTTTCCGAATACACTGTATATGTATATTGGTGCTGGCATAATAACATACAAAAGTAGGGTGCACATAAAGAACATTGGTTTCACGTTGTGATTCTAAATTCCCACGTCTCTCTCTGTCCTAAAGGAATGGATCATTACTGACCTCCTATGACAAGACGAGGACCGCCCAAATAAACTGGGTGCAAGACGGGGGCATTGAGGACCCCTGTCCTGTCAGACCCCCAAGAGGGGCGAAGGACCCCCCTCTGACCAACGGTCACACCCACCCTGTGAATGGTGCCTTAAAGCCTCTGGATCTCTCCCCCAACCCCATGCGACCCACCACGGACAGAGCCCTGAACCTTGACAGCAAGTCCACAGGGGTGTCTGTGTCCCTGCATCCTGCCAGCCCCCTATCCAACTCCTCTTTGAAATCTGACCCCCCCAAACTTCTCCACAGCCCCCCCAGAAACCCAACCCCTCCCCTTGTGTCTCACTACAGACACCACGCACAACTGGCCAATGAACAGAGACCCAAACCCCCGCCGCCCACCTATCAGGAGGCAACGGCTGCCTCGGCGTCCCGCCCCCTCGATCTCCCACCTCCGAAGCCCTGTCAATCAGATTCCCCTCCTGAGAAACCCCTCCCCCTTGCTAACCCAAACCCCTCCCCTTCTCCTGTCCGTCTGAATGGCAGTCACCACAATGCCTTTTCTCCTAACCCCGCCCCTCTGGAAACCAACCACCAATCATCACTGGCGAAGACTGGGGGGATCATCTCAGAGTACTACTCCCACTCTCGTCTACATCACATCTCCACGTGGAGAAGTGAGTTCTCTGAATATGTCAACACGCTGCAGAGCACGAGGAGGGCCACAGGCGCCACATTCCCCGGGACAGACAGGCTCAGATGCCAGAGGAGAGAGGGTAAGGAGGAGGAGGAGTGTGTTTGGAAGGGATGGATTGGATGGTCTCTATCTGATGACATGTGAATTCTGATTACTCAGTCCAGTCATGTCTCTCTCTCTCAAATGTCAGTGGAAACATTCTGCATGTTGTTAATGTCATCAGGGTTTATGGAAGGGTGAGTCTGAGTGGAAACATTCTGCATGTTGTTAATGTCATCAGGGTTTATGGAAGGGTGAGTCTGAGTGGAAACATTCTGCATGTTGTTAATGTCATCAGGGTTTATCGAAGGGTGAGTCTGAGTGGAAACATTCTGCATGTTGTTAATGTCATCAGGGTTTATGGAAGGGTGAGTCTGAGTGGAAACATTCTGCATGTTGTTAATGTCATCAGGGTTTATGGAAGGGTGAGTCTGAGTGGAAACATTCTGCATGTTGTTAATGTCATCAGGGTTTATGGAAGGGTGAGTCTGAGTGTGACACATTTTGCTGACCTTATTACGTGAGGAGTAGCTGTGTGTACATGTTAGTGTGTGTTTCTTATTCTGTGTATGTTACAAGTCTGTCTGTCTCTCCTGATTTGTCTGTCTGTGTGTTTGTTGTTCAGGTTCCTCAGCTGCTCCTGGCCCTCAGTCCTGTATCCTGCATGTGGACATGGACTGTTTCTTTGTCTCTGTGGGGATCAGACACCGGCCAGCCCTCAAAGGTGCGCACACACACACACAGGGCTGTGACGGTCATGGAATTTTGGATGACGGTTATTGGTCAGCCAAATGACCACGGTCACCGTAATAACCATTAGAATACCCCCCCCCCCCGAAAAAAAATAAATAATAATAATATATATATATATATATATATATATATATATACACACACTACCGTTCAAAGTTTGGGGTCACTTAGAAATGTCCTTGTTATCGAAAGAAAAGCAATTTTTTGTCCATTAAAATAACATCAAATTGATCAGAAATACAGTGTAGACATTGTTAATATTGTAAATGGCTATTGTAGCTGGAAACGGCTGGTTTTTAATGGAATATCTACATAGGCATACAGAGGCCCATTATCAGCATCCATCAGTCCTGTGTTCCAGTGGCACGTTGTGTTTGCTAATCCAAGTTTATCATTTTAAAAGGCTAATTGATCATTAGTAAACCCTTTTGCAATTATATGTTAGCACAGCTTAAAACTGTTGTGCTGATTAAAGAAGCAATAAAACTGGGCTTCTTGAGACTAGTTGAGTATCTGGAGCATCAGCAATTGTGGGTTCGATTAGAGGCTCAAAATGGCCAGAAACAAATAACTTTCTTCTGAAACTCGTCAGTCTATTCTTGTTCTGAGAAATGAAGGCTATTCCATGCAAGAAATTGCCAAGAAACTGAAGATCTCGTACAACACTGTGTACTACTCCCTTCACAGAACAGTGCAAACTGGCTCTAACCAGAATAGAAAGAGGAGTGGGAGGCCCTGGTGCACAACTGAGCAAGAGGACAAATACATTAGTGTCTAGTTTGAGAAACAGGCGCCTCACAGGTCCTCAACTGGCAGCTTCATTAAATAGTACCCGCAAAACACCAGTATCAACGTCAACAGTGAAGAGGCGACTCCGGGATGCTGACCTTCTAGGCAGAGTTGCAAAGAAAAAGCCATATCTCAGACTGCCCATTTTAATATTTTATTTTTATTGGCCAGTCTGAGATATGGTATTTTCTTTGCAACTCTGCCTAGAAGGTCAGCATCCCGGAGTCGCCTCTTCACTGTTGACTCTTCACAGCCTCTCTCAGCCTATTGCGGACAGTCTGAGCACTGGTGGAGGGATTGTGCGTTCCTGGTGTAACTTGGGCAGTTGTTGTTGCCATCCTGTACCTGTCCCACAGGTGTGATGTTTGGATGTACCGATCCTGTGCAGGTGTTGTTACACATGGTCTGCCACTGCGAGGACGATCAGCTGTCTGTCCTGTCTCCCTGTAGCGCTGTCTTAGGCGTCTCACGGTACGGACATTGCAATTTATGGCCCTGGCCACATCTGCAGTCCTCATGCCTCCTTGCAGCATGCCTAAGGCACGTTCACGCAGATGAGCAGGGACCCTGGACATCTTTCTTTTGGGGGTTTTCAGAGTCCGTAGAAAGGCCTCTTTAGTGTCCAACATTTTCATAACTGACCTTAATTGCCTACCATCTAAGCTGTTAGTGTCTTAACGACCGTTCCACAGGTGTATGTTCATTAATTGTTTATGGTTCATTGAACAAGCATGGGAAACAGTGTTTAAACCCTTTACAATTAAGATCTGTGAAGTTATTTGGATTTTTATGAATTATCTTTGAAAGACAAGGTCCTGAAAAAGGGACATTTATTTTTTTGTTGAGTTTATATACAATACCAGTCAAAAGTTTGGACACACCTACTCATTCAAGGGTTTTTCTTTATTTTTACTATTTTCTACATTGTAGAATAATAGTGAAGACATCAACACTATGAAATAACACATATGGAATCATGTAGTAAGCAAAAAAGTGTTAAACAAATCAAAATATATTTTATATTTGAGATTCAGTTGGTAGAGCATGGCGTTTGCAACGCCAGGGTTGTGGGTTCGATTCCCACGGGGGGCCAGTAAGTCGCTCTGGATAAGAGCGTCTGCTAAATGACAAAAATGTAAAAATGTAAATGTAATTATTCAAAGTAGCCACCCTTTGCCTTGATGACAACTTTGCACACTCTTGGCATTCTCTCAACCAGCTTCATGAGGTAGTCACCTGGAATGCATTTCAATTAACAGGTGTGCCTTCTTAAAAGTTAATTTGTGGAATTTATTTCCTTCTTTATGCGTTTGAGCTAATCAGTTGTGTTGTGACAAGGGAGGGGGGTATACAGAAGATAGTCCTATTTGGTAAAAGACCAAGTCCATATTATGGCAAGCACAGCTCAAATAAGCAAAGAGAAATAACGGTCCATCATTACTTTAAGACATGAAGGTCAGTCAATACGGAACATTTCAAGAACTTTGAAAGTTTCTTCAAGTGCAGTCGCAAAAACCATCAAGCGCTATGATGAAACTGTCTCTCATGAGGACTGCCACAGGAATGGAAGACCCAGAGTTACCTCTGCTGCAGAGGATAAGTTCATTAGAGTTACCAGCCTCAGAAATTGCAGCCCAAATAAATGCTTCAGAGTTCAAGTAACAGACACATCTCAACATCAACTGTTCAGAGGAGACTGTGTGAATCAGGCCTTCATGGTCGAAATGCTGCAAAGAAACCACTACTAAAGGACACCAATAAGAAGAAGAGACTTGCTTGGGCCAAGAAACGCAAACAATGGACATTAGACCGGTGGAAATGTGTCATTTGGTCTAGAGTCCAAATTTGAGATTTTTGGTTCAAACCGCCGTGTCTTTGTGAGACGCAGTGTGGGTGAACGGATTATCTCTGCATGTCTATTTCCCACCGTAAAGCATGGAGGAGGTGTTATGGTGTGGGGGTGCTTTGCTAGTGACACTGTCTGTGATTTATTTAGAATTCAAGGCACACTTAACCAGCATGGCTACCACAACATTCTGCGGTGATACCCCATCCCATCAGGTTTGGGCTTAGTGGGACTATAATTTCTTTTTCAACAGGACAATGACCCAACACACCTACAGGCTGTGTAAGGGCTATTTTACCAAGAAGGAGAGTGATGGAGTGCCGCATCAGATGACCTGGTCTCCACAATCCCCCGACCTCCACCCAATTGACATGGTTTGGGATGAGTCGGACCGCAGAGTGAAGGAAAAGCAGCCAACAAGTGCTCAGCATATGTGGGAACTCCTTCAAGACTGTTGGAAAAGCATTCCAGGCCTTATTCTGAAATGGATTAAATGTTTGTTTTTTCCCTTATCAATCTACACACAATACCCCATAATGACAAAGCAAAAACATGTTTTATTTTTGTTTTACAAATGTATTAAAAATGTAAAACTGAAATATTACATTTACATAAGTATTCAGACCCTTTACTCAGTACTTTGTTGAAGCACTTTTGGCAGTGAGTACAGCCTCAAATCTTTTTGCGTATGACAAGCTTGGCACACCTGTATTTGGGGAGTTTCTCCCATTCTTCTCTGAAGATCCTCTGTCAGGTTGGATGGGGAGTGTCGCTGCACTGCTATTTTCAGGTCTCTCCAGAGATGTTCGATCGGGTTCAAGTCCGGGCCACTCGAGGACATTCAGATATTTGTCCCGAAGCCACTCCTGCATTGTCTTGGCTGTGTGCTTAGGGTCGTTGTCCTGTTGGAAGGTGAACCTTCGCCCCCAGTCTGAGGTCCTGAACACTCTGGAGCAGGTTTTCATCAAGGATCTCTCTGTACTCTCTCTGAACACGGTCCCGTGTAGCTCAGTTGGTAGAGCATGGCGCTTGCAACGCCAGGGTTGTGGGTTTTATTCCCACAGGGGGCCAGTATGAAACTGTATGCACTCACTAACTGTAAGTCGCTCTGGATAAGAGCGTCTGCTAAATGACTAAAATGTACAGTGAGGGAAAAAAGTATTTGATCCCCTGCTGATTATGTACGTTTGCCCACTGACAAAGAAATGATCAGTCTATAATTTTATTGGTAGGTTTATTTGAACAATGAGAGACAGAATAACAACAACAAAATCCAGAAAAACGCATGTCAAAAATGTTATAAATTGATTTGCATTTTAATGAAGGAAATAAGTATTTGACCCCTCTGCAAAACATGATTTAGTACTTGGTGTCAAAACCCTTGTTGGCAATCAGAGGTCCGACGTTTCTTGTAGTTGGCCACCAGGTTTGCACACATCTCAGGAGGGATTTTGTCCCACTCCTCTTTGCAGATCTTCTCCAAGTCATTAAGGTTTCGAGCCTGACGTTTGGCAACTCGAACCTTCAGCTCCCTCCACAGATTTTCTATGGGATTAAGGTCTGGAGACTGGCTAGGCCACTCCAGGACCTTAATGTGCTTCTTCTTGAGCCACTCCTTTGTTGCCTTGGCCGTGTGTTTTGGGTCATTGTCATGCTGGAATACCCATCCACGACCCATTTTCAATGCCCTGGCTGAGGGAAGGAGGTTCTCACCCAAGATTTGATGGTACATGGCCCCGTCCATCGTCCCTTTGATGCGGTGAAGTTGTACTGTCCCCTTAGCAGAAAAACACCCCCAAAGCATAATGTTTCCACCTCCATGTTTGATGGTGGGGATGGTGTTCTTGGGGTCATAGGCAGCATTCCTCCTCCTCCAAACACGGCGAGTTGAGTTGATGCCAAAGAGCTCCATTTTGGTCTCATCTGACCACAACACTTTCACCCAGTTCTCCTCTGAATCATTCAGATGTTCATTGGCAAACTTCAGACGGGCCTGTAAATGTGCTTTCTTCAGCAGGGGGACCTTGCGGGCGCTGCAGGATTTCAGTCCTTCACGGCGTAGTGTGTTACCAATTGTTTTCTTGGTGACTATGGTCCCAGCTGCCTTGAGATCATTGACAAGATCCTCCCGTGTAGTTCTGGGCTGATTCCTTACCGTTCTCATGATCACTGCAACTCCACGAGGTGAGATCTTGCATGGAGCCCCAGGCCAAGGGAGATTGACAGTGCTTTTGTGTTTCTTCCATTTGCGAATAATCGCACCAACTGTTGTCACCTTCTCACCAAGCTGCTTGGCGATGGTCTTGTAGCCCATTATAGCCTTGTGTAGGTCTACAATCTTGTCCCTGACATCCTTGGAGAGCTCTTTGGTCTTGGCCATGGTGGAGAGTTTGGAATCTGATTGATTGATTGCTTCTGTGGACAGGTGTCTTTTATACAGGTAACAAACTGAGATTAGGAGCACTCCCTTTAAGAGTGTGCTCCTAATCTCAGCTCGTTACCTGTATAAAAGACACCTGGGAGCCAGAAATCTTTCTGATTGAGAGGGGGTCAAATACTTATTTCCCTCATTAAAATGCAAATCAATTTATAACATTTTTGACATGCGTTTTTCTGGATTTTTTTTGTTGTTATTCTGTCTCTCAATGTTCAAATAAACCTACCATTAAAATTATAGACTGATCATTTCTTTGTCAGTGGGCAAACGTACAAAATCAGCAGGGGATCAAATACTTTTTTCCCTCACTGTATGTATATACTGTATTCTATTATACTGTATTTTTGTCAATGCCACTCTGACATTGCTCGTCCTAATATTTATATATTTCTTAATTCCATTCTTTTACTTTTAGATTTGTGTGAATTGTTAGATACTACTGCACTGTTGGAGCTAGGAACACAAGCATTTCGCTACACCCGCAATAACATCTGCTAAATATGTGTATGTGACCAATATAATTTGATTTGTGTAGATTGATGAGGGAATTTGATTTATTTAATACATTTTAGAATAAGGCTGTAACGTAACAAAATGTGGAGAAGGGGTCTGAATACTTTCCGAATGCACTGTGTATACCTAATATTGAGTTGCACCGACCCCTTTTGTCCTCAAAACAGCCTCAATTCATCGGGGCATGGACTACAAGGTGTCGAAAGCGTTCCACAGGGATGCAGGCCCATGTTGACTCCCATGCTTCCCACAGTTGTCAAGTTGGCTGGATATCCTTTTGGTGGTGGACCATTCTTGATACACACGGGAAACTGTTGAGCGTGAAAAACCCAGCAGCGTTGCAGTTCATGACACACTCAAACCGGTGAGCCTGGCACCTTCTACCACACCCCGTTCAAAGGCACTTGAATCTTTTTTCTTGCCCATTCACCATCTAAATGGCAGACATACACAATCCATGTCTCAATTGTCTCGAGGCTTAAAAATCCTTCTTTAACCTGCCTTCTCCCCTTCATCTACACTGATTTGAAGTGGATTTAACAACTGACATCAATAAGGGATCTTAGCTTTCACCTGGACTCACCTGGTCAATCTATGTCATGGAAAGTTATTAATGTTTTGTATACTCAGTTTATATGGTGGTCGGATCCAGACCGATCCAATCCAAGTGAGGGAAGCAGCAGAAAAGCCAATTTCTAAGCTACTTTATTATCCGGAGCTTAGCGAGGGAGAGCGGAATGGAGCAACTAGCAACAGACAGGAGGGGCCGTGCCGTGTGTGAGTGACACCGGGTTCAGAGGGAGAGAGGGACAGCAGCAACCACGCCAACTCTCGCTAGTTAGACAAACTTCTAGCTTCCATGTGTTATTTATCATCCCATTTGAATACATAGTACCCGTCTTCTTGACTGCATCAAACCGAGTAGAGAAGCTAGCTAGTTAGCAAGCAGCTTGATGGCTAACTAGCTAACATTACCATCCTGCATCCCACTGCTGTCTTTCCTCTGACGCTAAGCAGGGTTAGTCCTGGTTGGTCCCTGGATGGGAGACCAGGTGCTGCTGGAAGTGGTGTTGGAGGGCCAGTAGGAGGCACTCTTTCCCCTGGTCCCAAAAAAAATATCCCAATGTCCCAGGGCAGTGATTTGGGACATTGCCCTGTGTAGGGTGCCGTCTTTTGGATGGCACTTAACGGGTGACACTTATCGTAAGAGTAGGGGTGTTAACCCCGGGGTTCTGGCTAAATTCCCAATCTGGCCCTCATACCATCGTAGCCACCTAATCATCCCCAGCTTCCAGTTGGCTCATTCATCCCCCTTCCTCTCCCCTGTAACTATTCCCCAGGTTGTTGCTGTAAATGAGAATGTGTTCTCAGTCAACTTACCTGGTAAAATAAAAAGCTAGCTAGCTAGGCTAATTGAGGCAACATGCTTTTTCTCCCCGTCCTAATTACAAATAACAACTACTCCGTTCAGATTATTAAGTATCAGCCTAACGTTACCTGTTGGCTCTTACCTGTTGGCTCTTGGTCGCTGTAGCATATCCTTCTCATTTAACTTTTAATTCCGTCATTTTATTTTTTTCATCTTCCGTTGGTTAGATAATCTCCTAACTTGCTTTGCCATACACTGAGGCGCTTTGGCTCTATGACTGTAGTGCGGTTTGATGACTTGTGATTGGCCAACAACAACAATAAGTTACACGTGCCACTCGTGAAAAATAAGCAACATAAATGATATAATGTTCTCTGTCTTTCTCTACTGGGTCTGCACGGTTCCTTATGGGCAAATCAGTTGTAATTACACATACCCGAGACCATCTTATCAGAACTGATTTTTTTTTTCTTCTTAAAACATTTATGACTAACTGTCGGTTATACGGTAATTGTGCCAGTCCCACACACACACACACACTCTCATGTATTTGTATGCCACAAATCTAGTCCTAAACTGCCCAGTGCCCACTAACTGCCCACCTCCTCTCCTGCCCCCAGGGAAACCAGTAGCTGTGACCAGTAACTGTGGTCCAGGTAGAGTGGCCCAGAGGGCTGGTGTTGACTGCCAGCTGGAGCTGCAGTACTACCAGAGGAAATACTCACATGCAGGTGTCTCAGAGAGGAAGGATGGGGACCTGGAGGAAATGACCGCGGCAGAGAGTCACGTCTCCCACGGCAACGGCATGGACCTGGACACAACTTCCCTCTCTATGGCTGAGATTGCCTCCTGTAGCTACGAGGCCAGGTAACTCTCTGTCTCTCCACACTCACACACCAGGGTTAGGCTCAATTCAGAATTGAATTGAGAATGCCTTCTTGAATATAATTTTATACGGTGAAATTCAAATGCCTCTTCTTTTCTTTTATTAAGTGTAGTCAATACAAATGTACATAAAACATAAAGCATGTCATTATATACATGCATATACAGTGGGGGAAAAAAGTATTTAGTCAGCCACCAATTGTGCAAGTTCTCCCACTTAAAAAGATGAGAGAGGCCTGTAATTTTCATCATAGGTACACGTCAACTATGACAGACAAATTGAGGAGAAAAAATCCAGAAAATCACATTGTAGGATTTTATATGAATTTATTTGCAAATTATGGTGTAAAATAAGTATTTGGTCACCTACAAACAAGCAAGATTTCTGGCTCTCACAGACCTGTAACTTCTTCTTTAAGAGGCTCCTCTGTCCTCCACTCGTTACCTGTATTAATGGCACCTGTTTGAACTTGCTATCAGTATAAAAGATACCTGTCCACAACCTCAAACAGTCACACTCCAAACTCCACTATGGCCAAGACCAAAGAGCTGTCAAAGGACACCAGAAACAAAATTGTAGACCTGCACCAGGCTGGGAAGACTGAATCTGCAATAGGTAAGCAGCTTGGTTTGAAGAAATCAACTGTGGGAGCAATTATTAGGAAATGGAAGACATACAAGACCACTGATAATCTCCCTCTATCTGGGGCTCCACGCAAGATCTCACCCCGTGGGGTCAAAATGATCACAAGAACGGTGAGCAAAAATCCCAGAACCACACGGGGGGACCTAGTGAATGACCTGCAGAGAGCTGGGACCAAAGTAACAAAGCCTACCATCAGTAACACACTACGCCGCCAGGGACTCAAATCCTGCAGTGCCAGACGTGTCCCCCTGCTTAAGCCAGTACATGTCCAGGCCCGTCTGAAGTTTGTTAGAGTGCATTTGGATGATCCAGAAGAGGATTGGGAGAATGTCAGATTAAACCAAAATATAACTTTTTGGTAAAAACTCAACTCGTCGTGTTTGGAGGACAAAGAATGCTGAGTTGCATCCAAAGAACACCATACCTACTGTGAAGCATGGGGGTGGAAACATCATGCTTTGGGGCTGTTTTTCTGCAAAGGGACCAGGACGACTGATCCGTGTAAAGGAAAGAATGAATGGGGTCCATGTATCGTGAGATTTTGAGTGAAAACCTCCTTCCATCAGCAAGGGCATTGAAGATGAAACGTGGCTGGGTCTTTCAGCATGACAATGATCCCAAACACACCGCCCGGGCAACGAAGGAGTGGCTTCGTAAGAAGCATTTCAAGGTCCTGGAGTGGCCTAGCCAGTCTCCAGATCTCAACCCCATAGAAAATCTTTGGAGGGAGTTGCTCTAGAGGAGATCTGCATGGAGGAATGGGCCAAAATACCAGCAACAGTGTGTGAAATCCTTGTGAAGACTTACAGAAAACGTTTGACCTGTGTCATTGCCAACAAAGGGTATATAACAAAGTATTGAGAAACTTTTGTTATTGACCAAATACTTATTTTCCATCATAATTTGCAAATAAATTCATAAAAAATCCTACAATGTGATTTTCTGGAATTTTTTTCTTCTCATTTTGTCTGTCATAGTTGACGTGTACCTATGATGGAAATTACAGGCCTCTCTCATCTTTTTAAGTGGGAGAACTTGCACAATTGGTGGCTGACTAAAAACGTTTTTTCCCCACTGTACAATAGTGTTGAAACAATTGATTTTCAGGACATACCCTTAAAATGAATGATCAAGGAAAACAAAACCTGTATGTGAATGTTCTAAATTTATGTTTAATTAATTATTTTAATTTGGTTAAATATGGTGGAAATACTGCGTTTCCCAGAATGCATTAGTTTAATCCTCAAATTGACCCTAAGGCCTTCAAAAAGAAGCCAAACAAATGAAATGGTTGGTGGAAATATAATTGGCTATTCTAAGCACTAAGCTTAAAATAGTATATGAACATTGCTTCCAGAGAAAAGGGATATATTCTTTGGTATCTGGAAGTTGACTTGCTCTTAGCCTATCTAATGTCCTATGTGCATTCCTGACGGGGCAGAGGTGCATTCCAACGAGGCCAGGTTCCATACACACTCAAACACGCTCTACCCTATAGTAATCTGTAGTCTCTTTTTTTTCTGTCTGTCAGGCAGGCAGGTGTGAGGAATGGGATGTTTTTTGGCCAGGCCAAACAGCTGTGTCCCTCCCTGCAGTCTGTCCCTTATGACTTCCAGGCTTACAAGGAAGTGGCACTGGCTATGTACGAGACCCTCGCCAGGTACGGATGTAGGGATTTACAGATACTCCATCTCTCTCTTTTTCTCGCTCACCTCCCTCTCCCTTTCATCTGCTGTTAGTCATGACCCCCATGACTATTCTGATTCCTTTGTTACTTGTTAGGATTGTAGCACAATCTCATCTGATAAACAACAAGTTGATTAAACCCCCCCTCTGTAGTTATACTCACAACATCGAGGCTCTGAGTTGTGACGAGGCGTTGGTGGATGGCTCCGCCCTGCTGGCTGAGTTGGGTGTTACACCTGAAGAGCTGGCCAGTGCCATCCGGACAGACGTCAGGGAGAGGACAGGGTGCACTGCCTCGGTGGGCATGGGTGAGTGGTGCCACGCCTTCCTCTGCCACCCCTGGGTAACATTCTGTATGCACAACAGGGGAGGAAACGTTTGCAAACGGAGGGGGCATTATCTAGGTTGTGTTTATGCACCAAATGGCAGAAAACAGACTGAAACAGGGAGGGACTCTTATCTGGCCTTGTCCAATAAGAAATGCTCCTTTTTATTTTCCACTTCAAAATGTTTTGCTACAGTGTGCTTGTGCTCTACTGAATACGACCCTGAACTTCTAGGGGAGCAAGGGGAGTTGACTGCCATTGTTTAGCATATTTTCCCTCCCACTCAGTCACACTTGTGACCTGTCACCTCTGACCTCTCCAGGGTCCAACATCCTGCTGGCGAGGATGGCGACCCGGAAGGCCAAGCCGGACGGACAGTACCTCCTGAGGTCAGAGGAAGTAGACGACTTCATCAGGGACCACACGGTCACTAGCCTGCCAGGTGAGGATACTACAGCACCACCTGGTGGACACACTGCAACTGATCATCTTTCTGGTGGTGCATTTCATCATCTCTACCCATCCCTCTACCCCTCCACAATCTCAGGTGTGGGCCGTTCTATGGGCGGGAAGCTGGCGTCTCTGGGTGTGAGGTCATGTGGGGACCTGCAGCAGGTGTCTCTACAGCGGCTGCAGAAGGAGTTTGGCCCTCGCACCGGGCAGACCCTCTTCAGGTTCTGTCGAGGTCTGGATGACCGGCCCGTCCGCAGCGAGAAGGAGAGGAAGTCTGTCTCGGCCGAGATGAACTACAACATCCGCTTCACACAGGTCAGGACCAGATTTGGTTAGAGCTTGTTTGATCTGGTCCACTCCACACAGGTCATAACTGGTTTATACTGGTCAGAACCAAGGCTTATTCAAGGAGGCAGAATACTCGGTCAGAATGGAATATCTTCTTGTGTAGAACCGATGTTCTTCTTTCACTGCTCAAGGTGAGAGGCTTTTCTGTCACTCCATTCTCTCTCACCAGGTGGACGAGGCGGAGTCGTTCCTGACCAACCTGTCCATGGAGGTACAGAAGCGTCTTCAGGGGGTGGGGCTTAGGGGTCGCAGGCTGACCCTAAAGGTCATGGTGCGTAAGGTGGGGGCCCCGGTGGAGCCATCCAAATATGGTGGTCACGGCATCTGTGACAATCTGGCCAGGTGAGAGAGCAATCGACAAGAGTGACACACTGAGGGGACATAATTCACTCACCTCTCTCCTTATCCATTTCTCTGTCCTTCTTTCCTCTTCTCTCTCCCTCTGTCCTCTCTTTCCTCCTCTCTCAGGTCAGTAACCCTGGCCCAGCCGACAGACAGTGGTCAGCTGATAGCCAGTGAGGTCATCAAGCTGTTCCACGCAATGAGGCTGGAGGTGCAGGACCTGAGGGGGGTGGGCCTTCAGGTGCAGCTCCTTGAGGGGGCCCACTCAGCCCCCCATGGCCCTAAAACGCGCTCCATCAGAGACATGCTTCTGGCGCAGCGGCCACCCACCCAACACAACCACACAGGTGTGTGTTTGTGTGAGATCTTGTTAGTGATTACCTAAAGGAGTCATTCTTCGAGCCATACATTAACCTCTGCTCTCTCTCTCTTCAGATTCGCTACCTAATGCTCCTGTTGCTGACTCAACCACCAATCAGGAAAATAATTCCTCTGCCAGAGTCCCGCCCCCCTTCTCCACTCTCCGCCCTCCTTCACCTGCTGATCCAATCCCAGGGACGAGTAAAGAAGAGCCGCCGCCCCCTACACGCACACCTAACCATGTTCGGACACGCCTCAACATCAGCATCGAGGTCCCCTCTCCTTCACAGGTTCTCCACTCCTAGTTCACCAGTGCATTGCTCTCATTGAAAATCCATTGGGTTGGCTATGTTTTTGATGCATCATTTTCGGCAGTTTGAAAGCCGCCCTTACTTGTGTGTGTCCATGTGTCAGGTGGACCGGTCAGTGTTGGACGCCTTGCCTGCAGAATTGAGAAAACAGGTGGAGCGCTCCTGGACCCACAGAGACGCAGAGGGATCCCACAACGGGTCACACCACCGCCCCTCTAGCCCTCACCCCTCTTCCCCTCTTTCTTCCCCCTCGTCTCCCCTTCTACCCTCCTCTCCTCCTCCCCCCGCTGCCCTTCCTGTAGGAACACTGGTGCTTCAGATCCCCAACCAGCCTGGACAGACCGGCTCCACGGGCATCATACTGGAACTGCCTGACTTTTCCCAGGTACACACACAAAAACATTCTCATTAATGCCAATACCCCCATTACACACACACACATACAGTACCAGTACCTATTCATTCTAGGGTTTTTCTTTCTTTTTACTATTTTCTACATTGTAGAATAATAGTGAAGACATCAAAACTATGAAATAACACATATGGAATCATGTAGTAACCAAAAAAGTGTTAAAATATATTTTTGATTTGTTTATATTTGAGATTCTTCAAATAGCCACCCTTTGCCTTGATGACAGCTTTGCACACTCTTGGCATTCTCTCAACCAGCTTCATGAGGTAGTCACCTGGAATGCATTTAATTAACAGGTGTGCCTTCTTAAAAGTTAATTTGTGGAATTTCTTTCCTTCTTAATTGGTGGAATTTCTTTCCTTCTTAATGCGTTTGAGCCAATCAGTTGTGTTGTGACAAGGTAGTATACAGAAGATGGCCCTATTTGGTAAAAGATCAAGTCCATATTATGGCAAGAACAGCTCAAATAAGCAAAGAGAAACGACAGTCCATCATTACTTTAAGACATGAAGGTCAGTCAATACGGAACACTTCAAGAACTTTTAAAGTTTCTTTAAGTGCAGTTGCAAAAACCATCAAGCGCTATGATGAAACTGGCTTTCATGAGGACCTCCACAGGAATGGAAGACCCAGAGTTACCTCTGCTGCAGAGTTCATTAGAGTGTGCAAAGCTGTCATCTAGATAGAACTGCCAAAGGGGGCGGAGTTGCGATCTACTGTAGAGATAGTCTGCAGAGCTCTATCATACTATCCAGGTCTGTGCCCAAACAGTTTGAGCTTCTACTTCTAAAAATCCACCTTTCCAGAGATAAGTATCTCACTGTTGCAGCTTGCTACAGACCCCCCTCAGCCCCCAGTTGTGCCCTGGACACCATATGTGAACTGCTTGCACCCGCCCACCCGACTAGAATCGCTACTCTCGGCAGGTCTGACTTAGAATATGTGGACAACTACAAATACCTAGGTGTCTGGTTAGACTGTAAACTCTCCTTCCAGACTCACATTAAGCATCTCCAATCCAAAGTTAAATCTAGAACCGGCTTCCTATTTCGCAACAAAGCCTCCATTACTCATGCTGCTAAACATGCTCTCGTTAAACTTACTATCCTACCGATCCTTGACTTCGGCGATGTCATTTACAAAATAGCTTCCAACACTCTACTCAGCAAATTGGATGTAGTCTATCACAGTGCCATCCATTTTGTCACCAAAGCCCCATATACTACCCACCATTGTGACCTGTACGCTCTCGTTGGCTGGCCCTCACTACATATTTGTCGCCAAACCCACTGGCTCCAGGTCATCTATACATCTCTTCTAGGCAAATCCCTGCCTTATCTTAGCTCATTAGTCACCATAGCAGCACCCACCCGTAGTATGCGTTCCAGCAGGTATATCTCACTGGTCATCCCCAAAGCCAACACCTCCTTTGGCCGCCATTCCTTCCAGTTCTCTGCTGCAAATGACTGGAACGAACTGCAAAAATCTCTGAAGCTGGAGACACTTATCTCCCTCACTATCTTTAAGCATCAGTTGTCAGAGCAGCTTACCGATCACTGCACCTGTACACAGCCCATCTGTAATTAGCCCGCCCAACTACCTCATCCCCATATTGTTATTTATTTTGCTCATTTGCACCCCAGTCTCTCTATTTGCACATCTTCTTCTGCACATCTATCACTCCAGTGTTAATACTAAATTGTAATTATTTTGCACTATGGCCTATTTATTGCCTTACCTCCATAACTTACTACATTTGCACACACTGTATATAGATTTCCTATTGTGTTATTGACTGTACGTTTTGTTTATTCCATATGTAACTCTGTGTTTGTTGTTTTTATCGCACTGCTTTGCTTTATCTTGGCCAGGTCGTAGTTGTAAATGAGAACTTGTTCTCAACTGGCCTACCTGGTTAAATAAAGGTGAAATTAAACAATAAAAAAGGCAAAGGGTGGCTATTTGAAGTATCTCAAATATAAAATATATTTTAATTTGTTTAACACTTTTTGGGTTACTACATAATTCCATATGTGTTATTTCATAGTTTTGATGTCTTCACTATTAGTCTACAATGTAAAAATAAAGAAAAACCCTTGAATGAGTAGGTGTGTCCAAACTTTTGACTGGTAGTATATATTACATCTCTCTCTCTGTTTGTAGGTTGACCCGGAGGTGTTTGCAGCGCTCCCCAGAGAGCTCCAGGAGGAACTGCGTTCAGCGTACGGCCGCAGAGAGACCGCCCAGGCCCAGGGGATCATGGGTAAGACCAGAGACCAAAGATGTAGAGCAGAAAACAGTATATCCATCCAATACACTGGAAAGAACCGTAGACGTTCGACAAATTATAGAATTCAACTCTCTTTGCATTACCCCCTTATCTCTCTCCATCTCTAACTCTCACTCCTTTCCTCACCTCCTTTGTCCCCCCTCCTCTCTCAACCACTCTCTATCTCTGTAGCAGAGCAGAGGAACCCCCTGTTGCAGCTGAAGCAGGTAGGGGTGGGGGCGGGTCGGGTGAAGAGGCGCTACAAGAAGAAGAACGCCAACTCCAGCCCCGCTAAGAAAGGCCCCTCCCCTCTAAAGAAGCCCCACCCACCAGGAAACAGCCCCGCCAAAGCCCTACAGCACTCGCTCAGACCGAGGGACCTATCCAGCGGCCTCAAGGTGAGCCTCTAGACACTTATCCAAGGTCAGTTAATGTTTTTCTGAATGGCTTAATGATTGGCCCTGAACTGACCCCCAACCAGCTGGAGAATGGACCTTCCACATCCTCCCTAAAGCAGGATGTCCCAGAGACTCTGTCTAAGTTCACCCCTCGCCCCGAACCCACCCTGGCTGGAGCCTGTGATTTCACGGACATCCGAACACTCCTCAGAGAATGGGTCACTACCATCTCAGGTACAGAAGGGGGAGTGGGTCGGTCAGTACCATCTCTGGGAATAAGGGGACATTTGCTGTCATACAGTAGTAGTTGTGTTTTTGACTGTTTGTTAATGATGTGGTTGTGTGTGAAAATCCAGGTCTTTGTCCTTTCCCCCCGCCCTCAGAACCCATGGAGGAGGACATTCTGCAGGTGGTCAAGTACTGCACTGATCTGATCGAGGACAAAGACCTGGAGAAACTTGACCTGGTCATCAAGTACATGAAGAGGTACGGTCCACTCATGGTCTAACTCTCCCCTCTTCTCAGTCTCAGTCAAGGACCACTGGGCCAAGGTTAGTACTTTTCAGTTTTGTCCTCTGTTCCATTCATTTATTTTCACGTATCCTATGTGATTGCAGGTTGATGCAGCAGTCTGTGGAGTCTGTATGGAGCATGGCCTTTGACTTCATCCTGGACAACGTGCAGGTGGTGGTACAGCAGACCTACGGCAGCACTCTGAAGATCATATAGGAGAGGACACGGCAGGCTCTAGCCAAGTCTCAAATCACACCCTATTCCCCATATAGTGCACTGGTCAAAAGTAGTGCACTAGTATGTGGGGGATAGGATGCCATTTGAGATCCAGTTTTGCTCCTCCAAACGCTCTGCATCAAATTGTTCTGTTTGTTGTGCCACTGTTTCATCATCAAACTATTACATCATAATCCTGTGGGAGGAGCTGTGTCCTAACCTGGACACTTGTTCTCTTCTTGTGACATCACAGTGAAAGAGTTCTGTGGCATTGTGACATCCGCACAGCCAGCTCCATAGAATTAGGAATAATAGGATCTCTATGGCAAGCTCTCTATCTGACTATGACATCAGCAGAGCCTGACCTGCGTTTTGTGTTGGCTTCATTATAACACACGTCAGCAGAACAGAGCACAGAAATCGTCTGCAATACACTTCAGCAGCCTGAAAATCAACTCGGCCCAACACGCACTGTCCCAACCTTTCATTGGCCGGGGGGGGGGCAGGAACCCTCCTTCTGTAGCCCCTATTGGTCAGGACCCACTGAATCTCATGAGTGATGGCTGACTCAGCCATTAGGTGTGTGAATATGCCAAATATCACAGTCTGATGCCTAGAGATGGTGGCCATGGAATCTCCTTGCCATCTCGACGGTCTACTCTGCCCCCCCCACCCCTTTTCTGTGACATCCAGGGTTTGGAGGCAGAAAGAAGGAAACCATAGACATCCACTCTTCCTGGTTCTGTTTCTTTTCTCTCTGCTTTTTACCAGTCGTTCTGTTACTCTAAGCTCTGCCACCATAGCCTCAGAAGTATCTGCAAACTGACATGGTAGCAAAAAGATGCAAAAACACCATGTTTGGGAGATTGTTTTTGGTTTGTTTTTAAAAAGCAAGCAATTTTTTGTACCTTTCCTCTGCAAAAAAGTGCCAAGCCTTGTTGTTATGGCATGTAAATAGTGTTTTCAACACCTCTTGTTAAGTTTCAAAAGAAAAAGCTTGTTTCTATATAGACATTCTTATTTGTTTTCTCTTGTATTGGTTACAAGTAGTGTGTTATTAACTGTTGTTAGTTCTCTTGCTCTTTCATCGTGGGTGTGTGTTTGTGATGGGATGGAAACCAGAATTTGGCCAAAGCCCTTATGTTACTTTTTTATGCAACCTCTATAGGTTAAGACAGAATCTCAATGGTCTGAAGTGGCTTCCTCTCCTTCAACTACACTGATGAGAAAATATAGGAGAATCAATACCGTATCGCTTTGGATAGCTACTATGTGACGTGCAGATTTATGAAAGGAGGTGAGGAGAGGAAGCCATTTTAGATTGTGAGGCACCCACTCTCCTTATGAGCTGTCAATGCTCTCTGACATTAAATGAAATGATAATACTCGCTTGTGACCTCACAATGTCACACACATTAAATGTTCTCTTATTGTGACATCGCGGGATACAAATGTTCAAGAGAACACACATTTGTTGCAAAAAGAAGAACTGACAGTTTTCTCTCATTGTGACATCAGCAGAGTGGATGACATGGTGGTTTTGAAATGGTTTCTACTGTACCTGATCCATAATCATATAACGGTGAGTATGCTGGTGAAATTATTGTAGTTCTAAACACAGGACACAAGCAGACAACCCGTAATTCTGAGTTTATTTCCTTAGAATTTGTATGCTGTGATCTCTGAGTGAATGTGAAATACTCACTTTTCCTTTCATCTGCCCTAACTCTACTAAAGGGAAGGGCCAGAAGGAATTATCTCATTGGACAGTGTACCTGTCTATCACGACTGACCCGTGCCTGAAGACCTGAAGCTGTGACATCATTTGTATGTTTTCTAAGAACTTGTTAATAAACTTGGAACTTATAAAATTCTTGATTTTGAGTTGGTGTGTGATTTTCAGTTGGTGTTATTATGATCCTTTGAAAAGGATGATTAAACAAGGCAAAAGTAAACGTGTCGTCCCCCACGAATGATGCAGTGCTCCCCTTGGGCCAATCAGTGTAATTTTGTAATATACAGATCTCTATGGCAATACTCATTCACCCAAGTTTTGTCAAAATGGGGCCAGTGGTGTCAGAGATCACTTGGGTTAGCTAGATTCATATGCCTGAGCATGTGTGCCAAATTTCATCACTTGAGTCAAACAGATCAAGAGATATCAACATGTGCCTGTTATAGCGCCACTGTGAGGTCGATATGAATGCTCTTGCAAATGTTGAGTCTTGACAGTGTTTGCAACATGTGTACCAAGTTTTGTTACAATATGAATATCCTTGACTGATTTATATGCATTTAGTTGCCAGACCACACCCACATGAATATTTATTGGCCAATAGTGGCCATGTTTTGGTTACCAGTCTGGAAAATATTGCATTGAAAGAACTTTTCCATACCCTTACAAAAAAAGATTGCAGTTTTGAAACTGCAGTAAAAGTGCAGTAACTGCAGTCGACTGTGGGATTTTGGATGCAGTAATTTTAGCCTTGTCTGGCAGCGAAACAGTTCATTCAGCCTCATTTACTACCTTTTCAAAAAACATAGCTGATATGGCTGACTTGCTTAAACAAATGTGGTTTCTACTGACAATTGAGATGTACAAACTATGGCATAAGAGGCAATCCGTAATTTCGATTACGACATTAATGAGCGAGCTAGGACGGACGTAGTCAATGTTACTAGATGTTCAGTACTTTTGAAATGTACAACGGCAGAATTCAGAACATGGGCCGATCTTACAGTATTCTCCCTGTACACCAAGTCAGAACCGTAGGATAAATAAAGGGGGCATATAAGCAGACAATGAAGCTCTTACAATATTTGATGATGACATTTCTCTAAAACAGGCTATAGGCTACATGTGCACCACCAAGTCGGAGCTCTAGAAAGAGGCCTGAGTTCCCGACTTGGAATTCCGAGTTGGATGACCGTTCAAAACGTATTTTCCCAGTCGGAGTTCATTTTGTCCCAGTTGTCTTGAACTCACTGAAGTCTGAGATTTCCCAGTGTTAAGTTGCGTCAATTCAAATCTGGTATTAGGAACAAAAGAGGTCAATACGCGTCTTCTAAAATAGACTAGTATTTTAATTCATGCAAACCACTTCAATGGTAAATATGATGTTCGTATATACGGGTCCACTGAAATACCACGCAGGGCACTCAGAGAACTAAGCCATTGTTATAAGTTCTTCTTAAAATACTCTGACAGAGATAGTTCCCGCTCCCTGCTGGCCAATCAGAGTAGAGACTGAGCGTGGTTTAGACTTACTCAGCCAATCGTTGGCGCACAGGCTGGTCCCAGACCCTTGGCGCTTCACTGTTGCCAGGTGTCTAGTTGTTTTGCAACTTATCCAGAAAGTCAGCACTTTTGCAGTACACATGTCCTTGAGTATGATGGTTTAACAAAGAGGCAGTGTGTATGTGTCTGTGAGAAATACAAGTTCTTATCTCATCCTACCCCCTAACGTTCCTCACATGAATCACAGCTTGTTATGTGAAACAATTTATATCAGTACAGTACAAACCTTTTATGTTTAATCATTAATGCATTCTTTCTAAGCTAGTCATCACATCTAGATCCCCACACCAGTTCAGTGTTTCCAGTTGTTTTGAACGCAGCAGAAGTCATGCTGGATTGACAGCATGGCCAATGTTGAATGTTTATACTTTTAAGCTTGGAAAAGAGACCCTTAAACCCAGACTTGGACCACATATCCACTCCACTGAGTAGCAGGCTAGTGATTGCTTTGCAATGCTTGCAGTTAGCCACTGATTCCTTCCAAACCACTCATTGTTGAATTTGTGATTTCCAACTTGTTGTGTAATGTTTATGTCCAATGGCCAATGAGCACCGATACGTTTTATGTATAATTTCTCTTCATATGACAAGGATTGAAAAGGATTTGCCAGTAGATTGTCGACTTAATTCATGATGATGACTGCTAGCTTGCTTGCTAAGATTTTGTTAGTATGATGTTAACTTGATCAGTCCAATCAAAGCTACTGTAGATATAACGTGATTTGACGTCATTTTATCTGTGTCCAATGACCTTGAGCCTTCTTAGATGGGCACTTCTAATGTAACTCTATGGCAGCACCCAAGGGGCTTGAATTGTCGGTGACGTAGTGTCCCCATGAGTGACAGAACACTGAGCCAATCGCGGCGCAACTAGAGAACATTACCAACCACTACGCTCCGTATTTTCCGCTGGCTGCCCCACCTCCACAGAAAGCACTGAGCTAGGCCGAAACACCTGAATTTTGGAGCTGCCTTACTCAAGAAAGCAAAAAAGAGACCATGTTTGTATGCGGCTATATTAAGTCAATATTTTTTATTTTTTATTTTATTGTTTGCAAACTTGTTTGCTCTGCCCTGAATGACGGGTCGCCACTGAGTGTACTGCAGTTATACTGCACTGTAACTGCAGTTACACTGCAAAATGACTGCAGTGAAAATAAAATGTTATTTTGGATGCAGTATTTGCAGCATACTGCAGTTATACTGCACACTAACTACAGTTATACTACTGTGTACTGCAGTACACTCTGTTTGCATTTTTTCCCCCATAAGGGTAGTTGCCACATATCAAGTTTTGTGCAGATCGGTCATTCGGTGCCAGAAGAGTAGCGTTTTGAGTGTTTTTCACAAAATTCTAAATGGCGGAAAATCCATCATGGCGGACCTTATGGGACCCTCTGGCAAATGTGTACCTTGGCAAATGTGTACCTTGTGAGGAGAAGGACCTATGTACCAACTTCATGACTTTATAATATAAATAATAATATAATATGCCACTTAGCAGACGCTTTTATCCAAAGCGACTTACAGTCATGCGTGCATACATTTTTGTGTATGGGTGGTCCCGGGGATCGAACCCACTACCCTGGCGTTACAAGCGCCGTGCTCTACCAGCTGAGCTACAGAGGACCACTTTAGGTCTAACGGGGTGCCTGGTGGTCTGGGGAAAGATGCTATTATATGACACTATCTCCCAACAGATTACCCTGTACTATAAATATGTCTGTCCTTACTACTTTCATCCCATTGTCTCTACCAGCAATCTAACCCATTGTTCCGACTCAATGTTTTAATTTCCCCTCTACCTAACTGCACCTGTATATCCACAATATTATTTTTCACTGCTTTTCTTGCTATTATATCTACTATATCATGTCCATAAACTCCTGTCTGAGGAGATTGCGTCATCCGTGAATCTGTCAGGGTTGTAGGCAAATTGGAGAGGGTCGCGAAGGGAGGAGGTGTGGTCTTTGGCTAGCCTCTCAAATCACTTCATGATGATGGAAGTGAGTGCTACGGGTCCGTAGTCATTCAGTTCAGTTATGTAGCACTATATTGGATCGCACCAATACCGTATGCTTCCGTGCGGCAGAATACATTCCTTGTCTGTGTGACTTTTCAGTCCACCGGAACCCTCCCGGTTTCGGGTTCGGGGACAGTGCCAACCCCGCAAGTTCGGGAGACTGTATGTTTCGTTCTGGCAGGATTGCAGTTCTCCCCAATATCGCGAAGCGCACCACGTGTCGTCTCTCACAGGGCGCAGCCATCTTGCCTAGACTCTTGTGTGTTCCACGACAGTGTTGCCAACTTAGCGACTTTGTCGCTATATTTAGTGAGTTTTCAGACCCCTCTAGCGACACATTTTCAAAAAAGCGACTAGCGACTTTCTCTGGTGTTATTGGAGACTTTTGGAGACTCTGACGTGAAAGCAGTATCGTTCTTCTCAACGAGCAGCGGGTGCTTTGTTACCCCCGTCCCAAAGCACTCACAGGCGGCCCAGTCCTCACGCAGCAGTCCCTCCCAGCTGCAGTCAGAGCAGGAGATGTTCACCCCTCCGCTTCCAGACTGCAAATGAATCGCGCAAGCGGGAAGCCGCCGCTGGCTGATCCCGCCCTGGCTTACATTCAGGGCAGGATGTGAATGTAGGGTGTTTTTTACTCACTTTTTGTCTCTCCCACGACGTTATTCCTCTCTCCTACAGCATCCATCACAATTACATGCACATGGCCAATTATGCAAATTAGGTGATTACGTCATTTAGCAGGACAAAGCAGAGTTATAAACACAGTTTCCCTTAAGTCCTGCCAACCTGAACCCCCATGTATATAGCAAGAGATAAGCTATAAACTTGGCGTGAGTTACACTCGACCCACATGTATAAAGCAAGAAATAAGCTACTGTTGGCTTTAATTATTTTTCCACAAGGAAAAGCTACAACCATTCATGTCTTCTCTCCTTCATTCAGATAGCGTACAAGACAGGCTGATACTGTAGGTCCGTAGTCATCTTTACTATTATACAGTATTGAGCAGTGTTTACTATAGTCATAGTGCATTACACTGTTGCCTTAATAATTTTTCCACAAACAAAAGCTACAGCCATTCATGTCTCCTCTCCTTCAGATAGTGTATGAGACTAAGGCTGATACTGTAGGTCCCATTCTATACTATCATACAGTATTGCGCAATGTATACTATACATTTACATTTTAGTCATTTAGCAGACGCTCTTATCCAGAGCGACTTACAGTTAGTGAGTGCATACATTTTCATACATCACTTTAAACCTGGCTTAACAGCACCTGAGGAATGCGCCACTCTTCACTTCGCTGGCTTTTAAGTCACACTGATTAAGGGTGGCTCTTTGACCCCCTCTGGGCTTCAGTCTGCCACCTCTCCAACACTGTTGGGCCTATGACATTTAGACTACCCTCAGCAAATCTGAGCCACAGAAACAGTGTGATCGTTTGTGCAGAGATTACTCTGGGCATGCAGCCTCTGTGGTCACTGGCAGCAGCCAGCCAGGTAGAGGATTAACAGCACTACACAGCACGGTCAGACACATCCACTTCTTTACTTCAGCACCTTCTGTTATAGACCCTAACAGAAAGTTAACACATCCCTTTATACTTTAGGTTACCCAGATTCTTGTGAATTCAGTTGAAAAACACAGTCAGTCTTATGGTTACCCTCAGCAAACCACAAACATACCAAAGACACCAGAAAAACATAACCCACTGTTTTTCTCCTTTCTCAGTTGAGGGAACATGCAGCTTAAGTTATACAGTATCTGTCTTTGAAAGTAGGCAATGAAGACTGAAGAGTCCTCTAAAATGCTAAGGAACTCAGGACTCAGGTCCAACACTACCCTACTTGTCCAATATTGTGATTGAAGTTGAATACTTACATGCACCCTCGGGACTGACTGCATGAAAATGCTGGTAACTGTATGGTAATTAGGGGTTTGATAAAGATACCAGGGTAAAAGTTTCATTTATCTCGGACTAAATTGCACAGAGATTACTGGGGTCCTGTACTAGGAACCAAAGATGTGTGTATATTTACAAACAGAATATATATCTCTGCAGTATACTCAGGAAATTAAAAACATGTTTTCAGGAATGGGTCACAAAAAAGTTCTGATTTGAATAAAGACTGCATTTTCCACTTTGTAGGGGATTTGAGGGTGTAAAAAATAGACATTGGCTAGCCTAAGTCCACTGGCTGTTTGCTTCACAATTTACTTTTACTGGGAAATTGGACATGTTTAATACTGTTGTTTGTCAAAGGGCTTATAGATATGTTGTGAAGTGCTGTATAGAAACATATTGACAAACCATATGAAAAAGAGATTTGGAGGATGAATCAGTGTACCTGGCCCTGAGTATTGCCAACATAACATCATACCCTTGGAAAAACAAAAGTTGCTCTGAAATGGTTGTCAATTTGCCACACAAATAGCACATGACCTTTAAGCAACTACAGTGTGAGATACTTAATGACATCTCAAATTCTACACTCTCACCTTTGACTGTGCAGCAACCCACTCCTCTCGTTGACTCTGCTCTTTGCTGCAGATCTCCTGCAACCCCAGTTCAGCTCTGCTGTTGCATCAGTCAGGAGGACTGGCATGCTGCTGCAGAGACACCCCAAACTGTTCAGCCAACCAGTGCACTCTCCCTTGGCTGTTGTTCAGTGGGACTAGGCCATGGTGAATAGATTATATTTAGAGCTACAACTACACCATAAAATAGGGCCTCTGCCTATATTGTACTCTAGTATCTGCCTCTTTTTTAAATCACCATCTGAGTGATGAGTGTGTTTGTTTAAACATTAAATATTTAAAATGACTGCTGGCACAGTGTTGGTAAACACTTCCACTGAATACATGAATGGCTTTCAACATAGGGTATCAGGAATGAACCATTTTTGTGTTGTGACCTCAATGAGGCAGCCTTTATCCTTTCACACTTATGATAGCACTAAAGATATGTGTAGGGTATGGGACCATAAACACAAATTGCTTTATTACCATCATTACATGTTTAAAAAAAGTTAGTGTAGTCATTTACCAGCTGAATAAAATGCCAAGCTGACTTATGACCAACAACAGTAACATGTTGACATTGCATCAAGGTAAGCAGCTTTTGGTCCATTATCAGATACCTGTCTTTATATCATATAAAGCTACATTGAATGGTATCAAAATCGTATTATTTATTACATTCATAAGACTAGCCTATTATTAAGAGGCAACTTTCTATTTTCTTATATAAATCTACACATGGCTCTAATACATAACAGATCACTTGGCCAATGCCTACTAATATTTTCTAGACCGCAGGAATGCAAACAATTAGGCTAGATTTATTTTATTTATTTATTTTTTATTTCACCTTTATTTAACCAGGTAAACCAGTTGAGAACAAGTTCTCATTTACAACTGCGACCTGGCCAAGATAAAGCAAAGCAGTGCGATAAAAACAACAACACAGAGTTACATATGGGGTAAAACAAAACAAAGTCAAAAATACAACAGAAATAAATATATATACAGTGTGTGCAAATGTAGCAAGTTATGGAGGTAAGGCAATAAATAGGCTATAGTGCAAAATAATTACAATTAGTATTAACACTGGAATGATAGATGTGCAAGAGATGATGTGCAAATAGAGATACTGGGGTACAAATGAGCAAAATAAATAACAATATAGGGATGAGGTAGTTGGGCGGGCTAATTTCAGATGGGCTGTGTACAGGTGCAGTGATCGGTAAGGTGCTCTGACAACTGATGCTTAAAGTTAGTGAGGGAGATAAGTGTCTCCAGCTTCAGAGATTTTTGCAATTTGTTCCAGTCATTGGCAGCAGAGAACTGGAAGGAATGGCGGCCAAAGGAGGTGTTGGCTTTGGGGATGACCAGTGAGATATACCTGCTGGAGCGCATGGAGTAGATCTGCTATGCCTGCCAAAGAAGTCCTCACCTTTGTAAGGGGGACAAATAATAAACTGTGTCAATAGGGTAAATGTGCCATGTGGCATTGTGTATGAAGTTGACAGGATGTTAGGCAATGTATCTCCTTTTTTAAATGACATAGTCGTCAGAAATACATAGAGGAAGCAAACATGCTTCAACTAGCTTTAGTGTTAAAGCAAATATTCTAATATAAAAAATAAAAAAAAGATTTAGGTGTAACGTTGCACTGATGGTGTTTTCATGACAACTGGGAACATGGAAAAAACACGGTCAAATCATGACATCATTGATGTTCAGGTCGGAAAGTCGGCGCTCTAGGAAGATGCCTGATTTTCCGACATGGAATTCCGGGTTGGATGACCGTTCAAACCAATTTTTCCCCAGGAGCTCGTCTTTTCCGAGTTCCCAGTTGTCTTGAATGCACTGAAGTCGGATATTTCCGAGTTCCCAGTTGTTCTGAACGCGGCATCAGCTATAGCTCTACTGTTTAGATGCAATGCCAAAGCGACGTAGAGGGATGCGGTGCGCTAGCGTTTACGCAGACGGGGGCGGAAAAACAGCACGACAGTGCTCTCACAACACACATGTACGACAATAACAACAGCGTATATCAACGAAAATAATTAAAACACAGACAAGAAAAGAGGACAGTCTCTGCTTAACATAAAATAGATGTATTACCTTTGGAATATAGGGATTTGGGGGAATTCAGGTTGAGATCCGCGCTGAATAGAGATATAAAATCAGAGGACATCGCAATGCCTCTGAAGAGGAGGGGAAATCGGACCCACTCAGATATGAACGTCGCTGAGCTAGCAAGCTAGAAATACATATTTATCTGACACTGAATTAATGGTAAATAAATACTACTGACAACAAACTGTGGTGTCTAAGGAATTTATGACTTTGCTAACGTTTGCAAATGGTATCTTGGAGGATGTTGATTCAGCTTAGGGAAGCATCTGGGGAGCAGTTTTATAGGGGCACCCCATAAAACAGAGGAAGTCTGTTGTGTGGAGTCATGGGATTGGTCTCTAGGGAAAACCACCCATATCATGTTAAAGATTATAAATACTTGGTTGAGACAAAGGAGGACAGAACAACATATTATTTTGGGTCATTGTTCTCCAGATGCCTGCAGATGTCTGTAAACTTACGCTGAAATCTTGTGATATAAATAAACCTTTATAATCAAAGTACAGTGTAAGCGGACTCCTTGTTCTAACAGCATAATTAGCATTATTATTTAGATACAACAGAAATGGCGACGAGGAACGTTTGGGACGTGATGCGTCTCTCCAGTGTTCCATTCATGTGCTGCGAAGTGACTCCCACTCAAGACGCCGGCTCATAAGGTGAGATTTCTCACAATTTTGTGCGCTGGTTGGCTCGCTTGCTTATGGGTGTGTGCGCTGGAGAAATGTACCGTTTAAAAGACTTATGTGTGCAAATTTTGCTGTTATTTGCTGTGGGATAGGAGTCCGTTCTAAAATTCTAAATTTGTTTGCGCTGGTAACAACGCAAACGGGGGGAGTGTCTATAACTATTGAAGAATAGAATGAAGGAATAAAGCCAAGGTAAATGTATACAAATTAGGACATTGCGAATCTATGGAAGCCCTCTAACGAGGCGATCATTAGGATGGGCCGAAAAATCCTAAAAGCACGTTAGGTGAATTTAGGTAAGTCCCGGGGACTTTGGGTTGTGGTATATATATTCGGTTGCAAGTTACCGCTCAATTTATGGTTGACGAATGATATGTTTGATGTGACCGCTCATCGAAATGTCCGCGAACTCGTGGTAGCAGAAATTTAGGAACAATGGAAATATACGGCGCAATGGAGGTAGAATACTACCTTAGAGGTCCGTAGGAACGGAAGAAGCCTCTTAAACTGTGTATGTATGTGTGTGTGTGGGAGAGAGAAAAATGGTGGAGTTGAGACGTCTCTGTTGTGTCTGAGCTGTGTGTCGACCCATGTTGGGATGGGATTTGTGTTGGAGATCTTGTGAGTCTCCGTGGGTGAGAACGTTGGTGGTTGTTAACTATATGTGAGCCCCCTGGAAGGACGTTAAGGTTAAAAATGTCATGACTCTCTATAAAAAGAGAACGTTTACTAACTATTAGAATATCATGAGCCTACAGGGAGGAGTTTTTAATAGTGTATAGAGATGTTTTGTAATGGATAAGAAAATCACTATAAATCTGCAGATTAGGATAAAGGGAAGTTAAGAAACTTCAAAGTAGGATTTGTGTTTTATGTTGGTTTGTGAGCTCTGTTAAATGTTACTGTTTGCCTCATGAAGAACGGAGGTAAAGTTGGCGTGTCTACTTTCTGTTGTTTAGCTGGGAGAGAGCTCCCTCCACTCTGAAATCGTATTGGTGAATGTACTACGCATGCATGTGATTTTATGACTTTAAAGTTACGTAGTGCAAATGTGCCACTCCCCTGCCTGCACTGAGCTGCTGGGAGACGCAGACTCGGAGCAGGCAGAGAGAGAGAGAGGAGAAAGATTTAGACACTAATAGTGTATTCTGTTTGTTAAATCGGCTGTTGTTTACGATGAAACTGTTTTCATGAGACCTATCGAATTGATAAACTAGAGATATGTTGACGGATTAAAAAATAATAATAATAATGTTATTGAGCTATTTATACTATTCCTGAGTTAAGTTGTTTGCTTATTTCTTAGCGCGAATGTGAACAGAGGAGTATTGAATGGTTGAAATAACTCAGTGAGTGCATAAAATACTAAATTCTTGTCTGTCCTATGTTATTCTGTCATATGAGAGACGAGAAGGAGGAGACAAAGAGAGAGAGGAAGTGCTGACAAGTACATCACGCGACAGGGTGTGCTGCAACGGATCCAGTCAAACTAAGGCCAGTACTGTTCTATTTACAAAACTTACCTTCCCATACAGGATATTTTGTGTGCCTAGCATATTTGATCTTGTGACAATTTGACAGGGACTTGGCAACAGACTGATCAATTGATGTAATTGCATATTGGAGTTTTTGTGCATAAGTTGGTTTGATTAGAGTTGTGTTGGGAATCGAGTACTGACATTATTCTGTAAAATTAAGGTCATTGGGTGCTTATTAAGCAATTGGTTTGTGAGTACTGTAGTGTTGCTGGATTAAAGGTCTTTCTTTTTTGGATTGCTCTGAAGTTGACTACTTTCCTTTACTTTTCCTGATCGGATGTGGTAAGATTGCCACTAATTAATAAATTGGTAAAATAAAAATAAAGAAAAATAAAAAATAAAAAAAACATTATATATATATTGACTGATTGATTAATTAATTAATTAATTGTTTAATAAAAATAAATAAATAAAATACTAATTAAAAAGGGAGGGAACCATAAGCTATATAGTCTAAAATAATAAAATAATTCACAATAAAGGAATATAAAAGAGTTGTTACAATGGGGAAAAAGGACATCAAAACTATCAAAGGAATTACTCCTGTTGATGTAGTACAAAATAGTAATCCTCTAGTTAATGGTATTGCAAGGTTATCTGGAAAATGGAATAAACGTTGGCCTGACATTGAACAACCATGGCCAGTGGAAGGGACTCTTAACCCTGACGTCATCAACATAATGAAAGTGCTTCTGTCAATTCATAAGGCAGATCAAAAGAAAGGAAAAAAAAGGGAACAACGTAAAGAAAAGAGACAAAGAGAGCTGGGTGTTCTTAAGCTGTTTGAAAATGAAGGACAAAAACTGATGAAAGATACCAACGATAAAAGAAACAAAGGTATAGAAAAAATGGTAAAAGAAGTGAAGGTGACAGAAAAACGAATGACAGAAGTCAGTACACCTTTCTCACATACGGATTCAGCAAAAAGACCCCCACCTTATGAGAAAGAAGTAGAGTTTAAGGACGTCTATCCTCAGCTTCCAGTGATCATTCAGGAGGGTGATTATTGCATCAGAGATGAAGATGAACGAATAATAGAGAGAGGACAAGCAGAAACGACCATAAAAATGAATCCAAACTCCAAAAGTAAGACGAAAACGAGATGTCTGGAAACTAAGGGTGGAGTGAGGTTCAGGAGGATGGAACTTGAAGATGATGATGATGATCAGAGTGATTCAGAAGAGATCATGGGTGGATATGACCCTGTGATCAGACGGAGGTTGGCCAGAGCGGAAAGAAGGGGTGATGGATGTTTTAAGAAGAAGAATACAAGATATTCTAGTTCTGATGAAAGCGAAGATGAAGACAGCGATAAAGATTTGGAGATTAAAGGTGCTTCATATTCAAGAGGATTTTATCCTACAATGACTAGCACAGAAGAAATAGAAAGAGATATAGACCGATGCGTATCATGCCTGGATAAAGCGAATAATTTAGAAGAAGTAAGAGAACTGGAACAACAACTCAAGAAGCTGAAGATACAGAAGAAAAAACTGCTGAGAAAAGGACCCCAAGAATTGGAGAAAAAGTATACATTGAGGCCAAGGAAAGAGGGCACCAGTAAGAAGATGATGCCAGTGATCATTCGAGGACAAAACCTAGAATATAAGCCTTTGCAAAATACCGATATGTCAGATATACTTGAGAAGCTGCCTACTCTTCAAGATGGAGCCTATCCTTGGATTTCAAAATTGGAAGAAATTACGGTGGGAACACAGTCAGCCATAGGAGACATTAAGATACTTTTGGCTAATCTCCTTGAGATTCCAGATATGGTAGAAATATTTCAGAGAGCGGGACTCAATAGATATGTGGGGACTGCAGTGAACGACCCTGAATTGTTGGCTGCAAGTAGGAATCGGCTGTGGAGAGCACTGAAAGATACGTTTCCAACAAATGTGCATCCTGATAACATTCTGATTGATCCACTAGGACAACAAGAAAATCCGAGAGCCTATGTGTCAAGAGTTCATCAAGTGTGGAGAAATATTACTGGAAATGATCCAGATGTGAGTCAAATTGAGCAGTCAATTTTGAGAGCTAAACTGCAGATGGGACTGCCCTCACCAGTAAGGAGCAAACTGGCAGAGGTGGTTGGACTTGGAAGCATGACAAAAGGTGTCTATACAGATCATATAGCCCATCAAGTGGATCTGTACAGGAAAAAGGAACACAACCAGAAAGAACAGGACCAAGAAACTCTCAGAAAACTCAATCAAATACAACTGGTGGAGAATAAGAAGGAGAAGAAACAAGCTTTGATTATGCAGAATCAGTGTGCACCAAATCAACAATCACTGCCACAGCTTCAACCGGACCAGTTCCAACCGCAATTGTGCCAGCCACAACTAGTGGTACCACTTGTTTCATATCCACAGCCAGTTTCTGGACAGACACAGAATTGGAGAGAAAGATACAGGAGCAAGTGAAGATCATCTGGAGGACAGGTGAACCCCTATAGGGGCCCGGAGCAAGGATTCTAGGGGTGCCTAGAAGATCCGAAAGGGGGGTGTCAGCTGGTAGCACCAGTTAAGGGGAAAAAGATCCAACAATTGAGGTAAAAATAAACAACCGACCATTGGAAGTGATGATGGATAGCGGAACGGCTTTTATCTGTGTTCAGCCTGAAGAGGTTACACATCTCACTATGTAAAATCAACTAATTAGGACAGGGATTCGAGGGAGTGAAACAGTTGATTACTCTTAAGGAACCAATTGAGCTCTGCTATAAAAGTAAAAAAATTACAATACCCATACTGGTATCAGAACATACACCTATTGCATTGTTGGGAAGAGATGCATTGTGTAAGTTGAACTGTACAATAAGATGTACACCAGACGGCTGTCTGGTAGAAGTGCCAAAGGAAAAGGTTTACCAATTGTTTATGATGACAGAGATGGATTTGTCTTTAGTATTCTGGATTGGAAATATCAGTGAAGATTCTTTAAAGAAGGCTAAGATTAGGAGACAGATCATAAAGGAGTAGGGTTTTTGGGAACCATATTTGCTTGAAAAGATTGACTATATCATAGGAAGGTGCACAATCTGTCTGAAAAATAATGTTCGCAGGGGTGTGACCGTTCTTCCTGGTTACATTCCTACACCGAGAGGTCCTATGCGTGAGTTGTTTATCGACTTTGTTGATATGATAAAACCAGCTGATGGGAAAAGATACATGTTGGTGGTTGTAGATAGATTTTCACGATTCTGAAAGAGAGGAATTTCATAGTCTGGAAGCCTACCATTGGAGGATAAGTCTAGGAGAGAAGTGGGGACTGGGACCTTTTCCATGGTATGGTGTAACATTTTTGGCAGATCACATTGATAATATTACCTATACTTTGCAGGGTTTTGCAAATGAAACGATAAGAGGGTTTCACCTTCTGTCGAATACTCAAAGAAGTCACAGACTGACGCTGTTGAAACATGACATGGCTCTTGACTATATTTTAGCAAAACAAGGTGGCTTATGTTTGGCTATGAATTTGATGGGGGATGATTGTTATACTTTGATCCCAGATAGTTCCGATAATATCACTAGTGTTATAGATGCATTGAAGAATATAAGGGATGCGTTTGGTAGATCTGAAGGGGCTGGATGGTCAGCGAAGGCTTGGTTGCAAGATCAGTTAGGCCCAGTGGGAGCAGTGATAGTTCAGATTTTAGTTGCAGCTCTGATATAAATAAATAAATAATTGGTCATTTAGCAGACGCTCTTATCCAGAGCGACTTACAGGAGCAATTAGGGTTAAGTGCCTTGCTCAAGGGCACATCGACAGGGATTAGAACCAGCGACCTTTCGGTTACTGGCACAACGCTCTTAACCACTAAGCTACCTGCCGCCACATAGCGCTGTGTGTGATGTTTTGCTTTTGTACTTTGTTGTTGACTTTTGCGAAGGCTATGATATTGAGATGGGTTGGAGTTGTGATGCCTGGAGATAACACTCAGATGCCGTTGTTAACTGTTACTGATCTAGATGAAGATGAACAAGTGGGACTGGATGGAGTATTGATGGATAGATATCCATTTTGAATATCCAATCATTTTTTAAATGTTTTTAAATATTAGTGTGATTTTAGTATTTTGTGATGAATCAAAGGGGGGAAATGGTATGTGATTCATTTTATATATAATTTTATATATAATTTTTAGTTGATATTGATGTTTTAATTTGATTGTGTTGTTTTGCAAAAGATACTGTTTGGTCTTTTCTTTTCTTCCAGAAGCATATGGGGGAATGTGTAGAGGGGATTCAAATACTCAAACATGGACAATATAAAAGGACAATATGAATGGACTGGAGGAAGTGGAACAAGGAAGGTGTGGAAATGTTCCGATTCCATCATCAACGATGCATTGGAAGTCGACACTGCTGAGGAGATGAAGTGTAGTGGACTACATTCCAGTGTCTGCAATGATATATAGACATATTTGCATGTGTAATACATAATTTGTGTCATATTCTTTCTGTATACATTTTTGTAGAATGATATTTGCTGTTATTGGGTACATGTGGGGATCTCAGATGTTTTTGTTTATTTTGTGGATGCTTAGGGATATTGGGTCTAGGCAGGGATAGAGAGAATCCACAGGAGGGTCCGATGGGTTGACCAGCCTGAATGTGGACATTTTTAATTGTATTTTGTTTGCTGAGGCTTTCATGTGTAGTCAAATTGCATCATAGTTTCAAATGCATTGATAAAGATTTATGAATTGATCTGGAGTACTTAGGTGGTTGCCTGGGGCAGAGGGGCCGTGAGAGAATTTTACTGTCTTGATTGATTGATGGATATTTGGAAAGAAAGCTGCCAGACAGGTTTTTCGCTCTCACACTCCATAGAGATTTGTTCATATTTCATAGAAATTTATTTACACTCCATAAAAAAATGTGTTTTTGGTTTATTGTTAAAGATACTCAATAAGATAAATTGTTATTTGTCATAATCCTATTCTTTTTGTTTTCGAGACTTAATTAGTCTCGAAGGGGGGAATATGTGGTGTCTAAGGAATTTATGACTTTGCTAACGTTTGCAAATATCTTGGAGGATGTTGATTCAGCTTAGAGAAGCATCTGGGGAGCAGTTTTATAGGGGCACCCCATAAAACAGAGGAAGTCTGTTGTGTGGAGTCATGGGATTGGTCTCTAGGGAAAACCACCCATATCATGTTAAAGATTATAAATACTTGGTTGAGACAAAGGAGTACAGAACAACATATTATTTTGGGTCATTGTTCTCCAGATGCCTGCAGATGTCTGTAAACTTACGCTGAAATTTTGTGATATAAATAAACCTTTATAATCAAAGTACAGTGTAAGCGGACTCCTTGTTCTAACAGCATAATTAGCATTATTATTTAGATACAACAAAACAAAACTCTATTTGACATACAGGCTATGTATATCTTGAACCAGTCGTTATTAGCCTGTGTAACGCGCTTCTTTCTGCCTCCGTTACATGTGTTTATGGTAGCCCAACCATAGTGAGATTACACTGTTGTTTTTTTCACACAGTTGCTGGGTCGCGATAGTTTTTGTTACACTATTTTACAGTACAGACAATAACTATCATAGTTTCCCATGGAAACTCACATCTCAGCTCTATTACACTGAGGGTTTCAGTGTGTAGCTGTGTTTACTACAGTTCTGTTGCACAAATTTACAGGACAGACAGTAACTATCCAATAATTGGAAACTGACAGCTCTATTACACTACTGTTTATTTTCACACTGTGTGTAGCTGGGTTTACTATAGTTTTTCTGTTGCATTACTTACAGTAGGCTACATACAGTAACTATGTTAGTTTCCAGTGACTATCCTAGTTTCCCTTGGAAACTCACTTTTCAGCTATTACTCTGCGGTCTTGCACAGTGTGTAGCTGGGGTTACTAGTTTTCTGTTGTACTTACAGTTAAGACAGTAACTATCCTAGATTCCCCTGGAAACTCACATTACAGCTCTGTTACTCTGCTGTTTTTCACACAGTGCGTAGCTGGGTTGGTGCTCAATAGTTTTTCTGCCACACATTACAGTACATAGTACATACAGTAACTATTCTAGCTAGTTTCCCTTGGAAACTCACAACTCAGCTCTATTACACTGAGGGTTTCAGTATATAGCTGGGTTTACTATTGTTCTGTTACATTAATTTACAGTGCAGACAGTAACTATCCTAGTTTCCTTTAACTCACGTAACAGCTAGATTACATTGCTGGTCTTACGCAGTGTGTAGCTGGGGTTGCCATATTCTTTTGTTAAACTGCAGGGTATACACTACCCATCTCTTCTTCCCACAGAGAGAAACTACAATTTCGCCTTGAGAAATGCGAGGTGTTGTCACGCCCTGGCTCTGGGACTCTGTTATGTTGAGCCAGGGTGTGTGGTTTCTATGTGTTTTGTGTGCTAGGGTGATTGTCTAGTTCGTTTGTTTCTATGTTGGCCGGTGTGGTTCTCAATCAGAGGCAACGTGAATCAGCTGTTGCTTGTTGTCTCTGATTGGGAACCATATTTAGGTAGCCTGTTTTTCCACAGTGTTTGTGGGATCTTGTTCCGTATGGTTTGTATTGTGACCAAGGACTTCACGTTTCGTATCGTTTGTTGTTTTGTTTGTGTGATCTCTAATAAAAAAGTATGTTCACATTCCACGCTGCGCATTGGTCCACTTCCTCCGACGATCGTGACAGAAGATCCCACCATAACTGGACCAAGCAGCGTGTCCAGGAGCCGACGCCAGAGGTGACTCTGAAGGATATCAACCTCGACTGGGTCAAGCCGCGGGAGGAGGAGAGAGGCTGGACTTTGGAGCAGAGGAGCGAGAGTCTGGTGAGAGCCATGGAGGCCTGGCCCACGGGGAGGAGAGACGCCCAGACATTTTTTAGGGGGGGGCTCACGCTGTGGACGACGGGGCAGCAGGAGGCCCGGATAGAGTGGTTCAGCGGTTTGGCAAAGGAGGCCGCCAGGTTACGGGAGTCACTGGTCACCAGGGGGAAGGAGAATGTAGAGGCACGGCGAGAGGTACTGGGGTGTGTTGCCAGTCCGGTCCGGCCCGTTCCTGATCCCCGCGTAGGGCCAGTGGTGTGTGTCCCCAGTACGGTCCGGCTTGTTCCTGTCCCTCGCACCGAGCCTGTGGTGCGCGTCGCCAGCCCGGTCCGGCATGTTCCTGCCCCTCGCACCAAGCCTGTGGTGCGCTTCGTCAGCCCGGTTCGGCCCGTCCCTGCTCCCCGCACCAAGCCAATGGTGCGCGTCGTCAGCCCGGTCCGGCCTGTTCCTGCTCCCCGCACCAAGCCAGTGGTGCGCTTCATCAGCCCGGTTCGGCCCGTCCCTGCTCCCCACACCAAGCCAATGGTGCGCGTCGTCAGCCCGGTCCGGCCTGTTCCTGCTCCCCGCACCAAGCCAGTGGTGCGCTTCGTCAGCCCGGTTCGGCCCGTCCCTGCTCCCCGCACCAAGCCAATGGTGCGCGTCGTCAGCCCGGTCCGGCCTGTTCCTGCTCCCCGCACCAAACCAGTGGTGCGCTTCGTCAGCCCGGTTCGGCCCGTCCCTGCTCCCCGCACCAAGCCAATGGTGCGCGTCGTCAGCCCGGTCCGGCCCGTCCCTGCTCCCCGCACCAAGCCTGTGGTGCGCGTCGTCAGTCCGGCACAGCCCGTGCCTGTTCCACCGGTGCCTGGTCCGGCACCGGTCAGCTGCTCCACTCCGGAGCTAGAGCAATCCGCTCCACCAGTGTTCAGTCCAGCTCCGGCCAGCAGGGCCAGACCGGACCAGGGGCGCTTTGGGGGGTTAGAGAGGGAGTGGGGGTCAAGCCCGGAGCCGGAACCGCCTCCGAGGAGGAATGCCCACCTGGCCCTCCCCTGTTCGGTTTATGTTTGGCGCGGTCGCAGTCCGCGCCTTTGGGGTGGGGGTACTGTCACGCCCTGGCTCTGGGACTCTGTTATGTTGAGCCAGGGTGTGTGGTTTCTATGTGTTTTGTGTGCTAGGGTGATTGTCTAGTTCGTTTGTTTCTATGTTGGCCGGTGTGGTTCTCAATCAGAGGCAACGTGAATCAGCTGTTGCTTGTTGTCTCTGATTGGGAACCATATTTAGGTAGCCTGTTTTTCCACAGTGTTTGTGGGATCTTGTTCCGTATGGTTTGTATTGTGACCAAGGACTTCACGTTTCGTATCGTTTGTTGTTTTGTTCGTGTGATCTCTAATAAAAAAGTATGTTCACATTCCACGCTGCACATTGGTCCACTTCCTCCGACGATCGTGACAGGTGTCCCTGCCCACAGGCAGCGGACTAAGTCTAAGAAGGGTGGCACTCTGCTGTCATCCTGAGGTGCTTGCCGCTGGCATTGGCAGCTTCTCACAGGCCCAGATGCCAAACTGAGAGAGGCAAGTGGAGTCCCTATGGGCACTGAATATAGTGATGGAAGGCTACCAACTCCGATGCCTGCCACCACTATAGTTTTGGCGCCTCAAATGTATCAGGGTCTTCTAGTGTTCATGCCCTGGTTGACTGAATCTTTCCGAATGAGTTCAGATGAAGGAGTATCAACCTACATCCTAACCCCTCATTCTGGCCAAGGGTTCTGTCTGTTGTGCTGTTTGTTGCTACTTGGCTATCTGCCAAACTTTTCAGTTTTTACTTTTAGTACATTTACCAACGTTTTCGTTTTTTCCTCAATCAACTTTTTTTCATTCAACTTTTTCACCCCGGACATGGTTCTACAGGACCTCCACCAGCCGAAAAAGTCAAGTAGTAAAGTTAACACTATTCCATCTAATTGCAGTTGTTGTACTCATAATATACAGGAGAACTATCGTCTTATGGTGAGGATAGCCGTGTTACAAGCACAGCTTCAGATGCAATCGTCAGGCAAGGGCAATTTAAGTGTAGGAAAGGATGAAACAGCATCTGTGCCACCAGTAAGTACAGATAGTAGTATAAATACCCCCGCACAGTCCACGCAGCCAGACAATTTTCTCAAGGCTTCTGGAAAGAAATGCTGTCATGCTCAACCGGTGTTGCTCATTCAGCCGACAGAAACTTTCAACCGGTTCTCCCCATTAAGCAAAGAGTCAGAGGCCGAGCCTTCTCAGGTCTCTCCTTCACCTGTTACGGGGTCTGAGCCGCCGAAGCCTCCCACCATTAGCTCGGAGAAATTGAAAATCCTTGTCATTGGCGACTCCATTACCCGCAATATTAGACCTCAAAATAATCATCCAGTGATCATACACTGTTTACCAGGGGACAGGGCTACCGACGTAAAGGTTCATCTGAAGATGGTGCTGGCTAAGGCTAAAACTGGTGAGTGTAGAGAGTATAGGGATATTGTTATCCACGTCGGCCCCAACGATGTTAGGAACATAGCTTCAGCGTGTAAATCAGCTAGAAAGATGTGTGGCATCGAGTAATTGTCTCTGGCCCCTCCCAGTTAGGGGGAGTGATGAGCTCTACAGCAGTCTCACAACTCAATCGCTGGTTGAAAACTGTTTTCTGCCCCTCCCAAAATATAGAATTTGTAGATAATTGGCCCTCTTTCTGGGACTCACACACAAACAGGACCAAGCCTGGCCTGCTGAGGAGTGACGGACTCCATCCTTGCTGGAGGGGTGCTCTTATCTTATCTATGAAGATAGACAGGGCTCTAACTCCTCTTGCTCCACAATTAGATAGGGTGCAGGCCAGGCAACAAGCCAGCCTGCCGGCTTAGTGGAGTCTGCCACTAGCACAGTCAGTGTAGTCAGCTCAGCTATCCCCATTGAGACCGTGTCTGTGCCTCGATCTAGGTTGTGTTAGAAATTGCTAAATTCAAATCTGGTATTGGAATAAGAGAAAACATAATCAAGAGATATTCAATCCAAGCTACATTTATTATATGCAAAATGTATGTATGATAAGTATGATGGTTGTGGTCCTCTGTAGCTCAGCTGGTAGAGCACGGCGCTTGTAACGCCAAGGTAGTGGGTTTGATCCCCGGGACCACCCATACACAAAAATGTATGCACGCATGACTGTAAGTCGCTTTGGATAAAAGCGTCTGCTAAATGGCATATTATTATTATCATATTATTATGGTTCGTATACGGGCTCACTGAAATACCACGCAGGGCAGACAGAGAACTGATCCATTGTTATGAGTTCTTCTTAAAATACGCTGACAGAGATAGTTCCCGCTCCCTGCTGGCCAATCAGAGTAGAGACTGAGCGTGGTTTAGACTTACTCAGCCAATCCGTTGGCGCACCGGCTGGTCCCAGACCCTTGGCGCTCCACTGTTGCACACTGTTGCCAGGCATCTAGTTGTTTTGCAACTTATCCAGAAAGTCAGCACTTTTTTGCAGTACCCATGTCCTTGGACGGTTCACAGATCACAAAGAAGCAGTGTAGTCTAGTATTTTGAGACACAAGTTCTTATCTCATCCTACCCCCTAACGTTCCTCACATGAATCACAGCTTGTTATGTGAAACAATTTATATCGGTACAGTACAAACCTTCTATGTTTTAATCACCAATGCATTCCTTCTAAGCTATTCATCACATCCAGATCCAGTTATGAGAAAATAGATCCCCACAGTTGAGCAAAACAAAACATGGCAGTGTTCGCCTTAGCAATCTCACTGGAATAAAGACCTCCTCCATTCCTGTCATTATTGAAAGAGATTGTGATACCTCACATCTCAAAATAGGGTTACTTAATGTTAGATCCCTCCCTTCCAAGACAGTCATAGTCATTGAATTAATCACTGATCATAATCTTGATGTGATTGGCCTGACTGAAACATGGCTCAAGCCTGATGAATTTACTGTGTTAAATGAGGCCTCTCCTCCTGGTTACACTAGTGACCATATCTCCCGCGCATCCAGCAAAGGTGGAGGTGTTGCTAACATTTATGACAGCAAATTTCAATATAAAAATACAAATAAAAAGACTGCGTTTTCGTATTTTGAGCTTCTAGTCATGAAATCTATGCAGCCTACTCAATCACTTTCTATAGCTACTGTTTACAGGCCTCCTGGGCCGTATACAGCATTCCTCACTGAGTTCCCTGAATTCCTATTGGACCTTGTAGTCATGGCAGATAATATTCTAATTTTTGGTTACTTTAATATTCACATGGAAAAGTCCACAGACCCACTCCAAAAAGCTTTCGGAGCCATCATTGACTCAGTTGGTTTTGTCCAACGTGTCTCCGGACCTACTCATTGCCACAGTCATACCCTGGATCTAGTTTTGTCCCGTGGAATGAATATTGTGGATCTAAATGTTTTTCCTCATAATCCTGGACTATCGGACAACCATTTTATTACGTTTGCAATCGCAACAAATAATCTGCTCAGACCCCAACCAAGGATCATCAAAAGCTGTGCTATAAATTCTCGGACAACCCAAAGACTCCTAGATGCCTTCCAGACTCCCTCCACCTACCCAAGGACGTCGGAGTACAAAAATCGGTTAACCACCTAACTGAGGATCTTAATTTAACCTTGCGTAATACCCTAGATGCAGTTGCACCCCTAAAAACTAAAAACATTTGTCACAAGAAATTTGCTCCCTGGTATACAGAAAATACCCGAGCCCTGAAGCAAGCTTCCAGAAAATTGGAACGGAAATGGCGCTCCACCAAACTGGACGTCTTCCAACTAGCTTGGAAAGACAGTACCGTGCAATATCGAAGAGCCCTCAATGCTGTTTGATCATCCTATTTTTCCAACCTAATTGAGGAGAATAAGAACAACCCCAAATTTATTTTTGATACAGTTGCAAGCTAACTAAAAAGCAGCATTCAACAAGAGAGGATAACTTTCACTTCAGCAGTGATAAATTCATGAACTCCTTCGATGAAAAGAACACGATCATTAGAAAACAAATTACTGACTCCACTTTGAATCTGCATATTTCTCCAAAGCTCAGTTCTCCTGACTCTGCAAAAGAACTGCCAGGACCTAGGATCAATGGAGACACTCACGTTTTTTAATCCTATATCTCTTGACACATTCATGAAAATAGTCATGGCCTCTAAACCGTTAAGCTGCATACTGGACCCTATTCCAACGAAACTACTGAAAGTGCTACTTCCTGTGCTTGGCCCTCCTATGTTGAACATAATAAATGGCTCCCTATCCACCGGATGTGTACCAAACTCACTAAAAGTGTCAGTAATAAAGCCTTTCTTGAAAAAGCCAAACCTTGACCCGAAAATGTAAAAAACTATCGGCCTATATCGAATCTCCCATTCCTCTCAAACCTTTTAGAAAAAGCTGTTGCACAGCAGCTCACTGCCTTCCTGAAGACAAATAATGTATACGAAATGCTTCAGTCTGGGTTTAGACCCATCATAGCACTGAGACTGCACTCAGGAAGGTGGTAAATGATCTTTTAATGGCATCAGACCAAGGCTCTGCATCTGTCCTCGTGCTCTTAGACCTTAGTGCTGCTTTTGACACCATCGATCACCACATTCTTTTGGAGAGATTAGAAACCCTAATTGGTCTACACGGACAAGTTCTTGCCTGGGTTAGATCTTATCTGTCGGAAAGATATCAATTCGTCTCTGTGGATGGTTTGTCCTCTGACAATTCAATTGTACGTTTCGGCGTTCCTCAAGGTTCTGTTTTAGGACCACTATTGTTTTCACTATATATTCTACCTCTTGGTGACCCCATTCGGAAACACAATGTCAACTTTCACTGCTATGCGGACGACACACAGCTGTACATTTCGATGAAACATGGTGAAGCCCCAAAATTGCCTACCCTGGAAGCCTGTGTTTCAGACATAAGGAAGTGGATGGCAACAAATGTTTTACTTTTAAACTCAGACAAAATATAGATGCTAGTTCTAGGTCCCAAGAAACAAAGAGATCTGCTGTTGGATCTGACAATTAATCTTTATGGCTTTACAGTCGTCTCAAATAAAACTGTGAAGGACCTCTGCATTACTCTGGACCCTGATCTCTCTTTTGACGAACATATCAATAATATTTCAAATCAGAAACTCTTTGTCCAAAAATGATGCAGAAAAGCTAATCCATGTTTTTGTTACTTCTAGATTAGACTACTGCAATGCTCTTGTGATGAGTGTGATTAGAAGGAGTCAGGCGCAGGAGGGTAAATCACAGAATACAGAGTTTATTCCGTTGTACACAGTTGCGCTGGATAGCGACAACAAAATACAGGCACAGGGAACAATCTACCCCGGCAATACAAGGTACGGGTAGCTCCAACAAAATACAGGCACAGGGAACAATCTACCCCGGCAACACAAGGTACGAGTAGCTCCACCGAGCTACACTCAACTCACATAAAACAATCACCCACAAGGACAAGGGGTCAGAGGGAACACTTATACACAGACTAATGAGAGATATGAACCAGGTGTGTGTAAATGACAAGACAAGACAAATGGAATGATGATATATGGAGCGGCAGTGGCCAGTAAGCCGGTGACGACGAACGCCGAAGCCTGCCCGAACAAGCAGGGTAGGCAGCCTCGGGGGAAGTCATGACAGCTCTACTCTCCGGCTACCCGGATAAAGCACTAAATAAACTTCATTTAGTGCTAAACACAGCTGCTAGGATCCTGACTAGAACCCAAAAATTTGAGCATATTACTTCAGTGCTAGCCTCTCTACATTGGCTTCCTGTTAAGGCTAGGGCAAGGTTTTACTGCTAACCTACAAAGCATTACATGGGCTTGCTCCTACTTACAGTGGGGGAAAAAAGTATTTAGTCAGCCACCAATTGTGCAAGTTCTCCCACTTAAAAAGACGAGAGAGGCCTGTAATTTTCATCGTAGGTACACGTCAACTATGACAGACAAAATGAGATTTTTTTTCTCCAGAAAATCACATTGTAGGATTTTTAATGAATTTATTTGCAAATTATGGTGGAAAATAAGTATTTGGTCAATAACAAAAGTTTCTCAATACTTTGTTTTATACCCTTTGTTGGCAATGACACAGGTAAAATGTTTTCTGTAAGTCTTCACAAGGTTTTCACACACTGTTGCTGGTATTTTGGCCCATTCCTCCATGCAGATCTCCTCTAGAGCAGTGATGTTTTGGGGCTGTCGCTGGGCAACACGCACTTTCAACTCCCTCCAAAGATTTTCTATGGGGTTGAGATCTGGAGACTGGCTAGGCCACTCCAGGACCTTGAAATGCTTCTTACGAAGCCACTCCTTCGTTGCCCGGGCGGTGTGTTTGGGATCATTGTCATGCTGAAAGACCCAGCCACGTTTCATCTTCAATGCCCTTGCTGATGGAAGGAGGTTTTCACTCAAAATCTCACGATACATGGCCCCATTCATTCTTTCCTTTACACGGATCAGTCGTCCTGGTCCCTTTGCAGAAAAACAGCCCCAAAGCATGATGTGTCCACCCCCATGCTTCACAGTAGGTATGGTGTTCTTTGGATACAACTCAGCATTCTTTGTCCTCCAAACACGACGAGTTGAGTTTTTACCAAAAAGTTATATTTTGGTTTCATCTGACCATATGACATTCTCCCAATCCTCTTCTGGATCATCCAAATGCACTCTAGCAAACTTCAGACGGGCCTGGACATGTACTGGCTTAAGCAGGGGGACACGTCTGCCACTGCAGGATTTGAGTCCCTGGCGGCGTAGTGTGTTACTGATGGTAGGCTTTGTTACTTTGGTCCCAGCTCTCTGCAGGTCATTCACTAGGTCCCCCCGTGTGGTTCTGGGATTTTTGCTCACCGTTCTTGTGATCATTTTGACCCCACGGGGTGAGATCTTGCGTGGAGCCCCAGATCGAGGGAGATTATCAGTGGTCTTGTATGTCTTCCATTTCCTAATAATTGCTCCCACAGTTGATTTCTTCAAACCAAGCTGCTTACCTATTGCAGATTCAGTCTTCCCAGCCTGGTGCAGGTCTACAATTTTGTTTCTGGTGTCCTTTGACAGCTCTTTGATCTTGGCCATAGTGGAGTTTGGGTGTGACTGTTTAAGGTTGTGGACAGGTGTCTTTTATACTGATAACAAGTTCAAACAGGTGCCATTAATACAGGTAACGAGTGGAGGACAGAGGAGCCTCTTAAAGAAGAAGTTACAGGTCTGTGAGAGCCAGAAATCTTGCTTGTTTGTAGGTGACCAAATACTTATTTTCCACCATAATTTGCAAATAAATTCATAAAAAATCCTACAATGTCATTTTCTAGATTTTTTTTCCTCAATTTGTCTGTCATAGTTGACGTGTACCTATGATGAAAATTACAGGCCTATCTCATCTTTTTAAGTGGGAGAACTTGCACAATTGGTGGCTAACTAAATACTTTTTTCCCCCACTGTATCTCTCTGATTTGGTCCTGCCGTACATACCTACACATCCACTACAGTCACAAGACGCAGGCCTCCTTATTGTCCATAGAATCTCTTATAGAGCTCAATTTTTATGGAATGGTCTGCCTATCCATGTGAGGGACGCAGACTCGGTCTCGACCTTTAAGTCTTTACTGAAGACCATTCCATTGCGCCCCCTCGGGCTCGTGCGGTGGAGGAGATCTTCGTGGGTTATTCTCAGCCTTGTCTCAGGGTAGTAAGTTGGTGGTCTGTTGATATCCCTCTAGTGCTGTGGGGGCTGTGCTTTGGCAAAGTGGGTGCGGTTATATCCTGCCTGGTTGGCCCTGTCCGGGGGTATCGTCGGACGGGGCCACAGTGTCCCCCGACCCACCCGTCTCAGTCTCCTGTACAGTGAGGGGAAAAAGTATTTGATCCCCTGCTGATTTTGTACGTTTGCCCACTGACAAAGACATGATCAGTCTATAATTTTAATGATAGGTTTATTTGAACAGTGAGAGACAGAATAATAACAAAAAAATCCAGAAAAACACATGTGAAAAATGTTATGAATTGATTTGCAGTTTAATGAGGGAAATAAGTATTTGACCCCTCTGCAAAACATGACTTAGTACTTGGTGGCAAAACCAAACTTTTCTTATAGTTGGCCACCTGGTTTTCACACATCTCAGGAGGGATTTTGTCCCACTCCTCTTTGCAGATCTTCTCCAAGTCATTAAGGTTTCGAGCCTGACGTTTGGCAACTCGAACCTTCAGCTACCTCCACAGATTTTCTATGATATTAAGGTCTGGAGACTGGCTAGGCCACTCCAGGACCTTAATGTGCTTCTTTTTGAGCCACTCCTTTGTTGCCTTGGCCGTGTATTTTGGGTCACTGTCATGCTGGAATACCCATCCACGACCCATTTTCAATGCCCTGGCTGAGGGAAGGAGGTTCTCACCCAAGATTTGACGGTACATTTGTCCCTTTGATGCGGTGAAGTTGTCCTGTCCCCTTAACAGAAAAACTCCCCTAAAGCATAATGTTTCCACCTCCATGTTTGACGGTGGGGATGGTGTTCATGGGGTCATAGGCAGCATTCCTCCTCCTCCAAACACGGCGAGTTGAGTTGATGCCAAAGAGCTCGATTTTGGTCTCATCTGACCACAACACTTTCACCCAGTTCTCCTCTGAATCATTCAGATGTTCATTGGTAAACTTCAGACGGGCCTATATATATGCTTTCTTGAGCAGGGGGACCTTGAGGGCGCTGCAGGATTTCAGTCCTTCACGGCATAGTGTGTTATCAATTGTCTTCTTGGTGACTATGGTCCCAGCTGCCTTGAGATCATTGACAAGATCCTCCAGTGTAGTTCTGGCCTGATTCCTCACCGTTTTCATGATCATTGCAACTCCACGAGGTGAGATCTTGCATGGAGCCCCAGGCCGAGGGAGATTGACAGTTATTTTGTGTTTCTTCCATTTGCGAATAATCGCACCAACTGTTGTCACCTTCTCACCAAGCTGCTTGGCGATGGTCTTGTAGCCCATTTCAGCCTTGTGTAGGTCTACAATCTTGTCCCTGACATCCTTGGAGAGCTCTTTGGTCTTGGCCATGGTGGAGAGTTTGGAATCTGATTGATTGATTCCTTCTGTGGACAGGTGTCTTTTATACAGGTAACAAGCTGAGATTAGGAGCACTCCCTTTAAGAGTGTGCTCCTAATCTCAGCTCGTTACCTGTATAAAAGACACCCGGGAGCCAGAAATCTTTCTGATTGAGAGGGGGTCAAATACTTATTTCCCTCATTAAAATGCAAATCAATTTATAACATTTTTGACATGCATTTTTCTGGATCTTTTTGTTGTTATTCTGTCTCTCACTGTTCAAATAAACCTACCATTAAAATTATAGACTGATCATGTCTTTGTCAGTGGGCAAACGTACAAAATCAGCAGGGGATCAAATACTTTTTTCCCTCACTGTATCTATGCTGCAATAGTCTATGTGCCGGGGGGCTAGGTTCAGTCTGTTGTGTCTGGTGTTATTCTCCTGTCTTATCTGGTGTCCTGTGTGAATTTAAGTATGCTCCCTCTAATTCTCTCTCTCTCCCTCTCTCCCTCTCTCCCTCCCCTCCCGGAGGACCTGAGCCTGAGGATCAGGACTACCTGGCCTGATGACTCCTGGCTGTCCCCAGTCCACCTGGTCGTGCTGCTGCTCCAGTTTCAACTGTTCTGCCTGCGGCTAGGGAACCCTGACCTGTTCACCGGATGTGCTACCTTGTCCCGGACCTGCTGTTTTCGACTCTCTTCCTCAAATCAAATTTTATTTGCCACATGCGCCGAATACAACAGGTGTAGACCTTACAGTGAAATGCTTACTTACAAGCCCTTAACCAACAATGCAGTTTTAAGAAAATAATGTTAAGTAAAAAATTTATAAGTAAAAAGGAAAATGGCAAATAATTAAAGAGCAGCAGTAAAATAAAATAACAGTAGGGAGGCTATATACAGGGGGTATCGGTACAGAGTCAATGTGCGGGGGTACCGGTTAGTCGAGGTAATTGAGGTAATATGTACATGTGGGTAGAGTTAAAGTGACTATGCATAGATAATAAACAGAGTAGCAGCAGCGTAAAAGAGGGGGTGGGGTGGGGGGGCAATGCAAATAGTCCGGGTAGCCATGATTAGCTGTTCAGGAGTCTTATGGCTTGGGGGTAGAAGCTGTTAAGAAGCATTTTGGACCTAGTCTTGGCGCTCCAGTACCGCTTGCCGTGCGGTAGCAGAGAGAACAGTCTATGACCAGGGTGGCTGGAGTCTTTGACAATTTTTAGGGCCTTCCTCTGACACCGCCTGGTATAGAGGTCCTGGATGGCAGGGAGCTTGACCCCAGTGATGTACTGGGCCGTACGCACTACCCTCTGTAGTGCCTTGCGGTTGGAGGCCGAGCAGTTGCCATACCAGGCGATGATGCAGCTGTATAACTTTTTGAGGATCTGAGGACCCATGCCAAATCTTTTCAGTCTCCTGAGGGGGAATAGGCTTTGTCGTGCCCTCTTCACGACTGTCTTGGTGTGTTTGGACCATAATAGTTTGTTGGTGATGTGGACACCAAGGAACTTGAAGCGCTCAACCTGTTCCACTACAGCCCCGTCGATGAGAATGGGGGCGTGCTCAGTCCTCTTTTTTTTCCTGTAGTCCATAATCATCTCCTTTGTCTTGATCACGTTGAGGGAGAGGTTGTTATCCTGGCACCACATGGCCAGATCTCTGACCTCCTCCCTATAGGCTGTCTCATCGCTGTCGGTGATCAGGCCTGCCACTGTTGTGTTGTCGGCAAACTCAATGATGGTGTTGGAGTCGTGCCTGGCCATGCAGTCATGGGTGAACAGGGAGTACAGGAGGGGACTGAGCACGCACCCCTGAGGCGCCCCCGTGTTGAGGATCAGCGTGGCAGATGTGTTGTTACCTGCCTTTACCACCTGGGGGCGGCCCGTCAGGAAGCCCAGGACCCAGTTGCAGATGGAGGTGTTTAGTCCCAGGGTCCTTAGCTTAGTGATGAGTTTTGAGGGCACTATGGTGTTGAACGCTGAGCTGTAGTCAATGAATAGCATTCTCACGTATGTGTTCATCTTGTCCAGGTGGGAAAGGCAGTGTGGAGTGCATTAGAGATTGCATCATCTGTGGATCTGTTGGGGCTGTATGCAAATTGGAGTGGGTCTAGGGTTTCTGGGATAATGATGTTGATGTGATTCATGACCAGCCTTTCAAAGCACTTCATGGCTACAGACGTGAGTGCTACGGGTTGGTAGTCATTTAGGCAGGTTATCTTAGTGTTCTTGGGCACAGGGACTATGGTGGTCTGCTTGAAACATGTTGGTATTACAGACTCAGTCAGGGACATGTTGAAAATGTCAGTGAAGACACTTGCCAGTTGGTCAGCGCATGCTCGGAGTACACGTCCTGGTAATCCGTCTGGCCCTGCGGCCATGTGAATGTTGACCTGCTTAAAAGACTTACTCACATCGGCTACGGAGAGCATGATCACATAGTCATCCGGAACAGCTGATGCTCTCATGCATTCTTCAGTGTTGCTTGCCTCGAAACGAGCATAGAAGTGATTTATATCGTCTGGTAGGCTTGTGTCACTTGGCAGCTTGTGGCCGTGCTTCCCTTTGTCGTCTGTAATAGTTTGCAAGCCCTGCCACATCCGACAAGCGTCAGAGCCGGTGTAGTACGATTCAATCTTAGTCCTGTATTGACTCTTTGCCTGTTTGATGGTTTGTCGGAGGGCATAGCGGGATTTCTTATAAGCGTCCGGGTTAGAGTCCCGCTCTTTGAAAGCGGCAGCTCTACCCTTTAGCTCAGTGCGGATGTTGCCTGTAATCCATGGCTTCTGGTTGGGGTACATACGTACGGTCACTGTGGGGACGACGTCATCGATGCACTTATTGATGAAGCCAGTGACTGATGTGGTGTACTCCTCAATGCTATTGGAAGAATCCCAGGAACATATTCCAGTCTGTGCTAGCAAAACAGTCCTGTAGCTTAGCATCTGCGTCATCTGACCACTTCCTTATTAACCGAGTCACTGGTGCTTCCTGCTTTAGTTTTAGCTTATAAGCAGGAATCAGGAGGATAGAGTTATGGTCAGATTTGCCAAATGGAGGGCGAGGGAGAGCTTTGTACGCGTCTCTGTGTGTGGAGTAAAGGTGGTCTAGTGTTTTTTTTCCTCTGGTTGCACATTTAACATCCTGGTAGAAGTTATGTAGAACGGATTTAAGTTTCCCTGCATTAAAGTCCCCGGCCACTAGGAGCGCTGCCTCTGGATGAGCGTTTTCCTGTTTACTTATGGCCTTATACAGCTCATTGAGTGCAATCTTAGTGCCAGCATCGATTTGTGGTGGTAAATAGACAGCTACGAAAAATATAGATGAAAACTCTCTTGGTAAATAGTGTGGTCTACAGCTTATCATGAGAAACTCTTAGTATTAGATTTTATGCACCAGCTGTTGTTTACAAATGTACACAGACCGCCACCCCTTGTCTTACCGGAGTCAGCCGTTCTATCCTGCCGATGTAGCGTATATCCCGCCAGCTGTATGTTATCAATGTCGTTGTTCGGCTGAACAACTCTCTCTACTGCACCTGCTGTCTCGACCTCTGAATGCTCGGCTATGAAAAGCCAACTGACATTTACTCCTGAGGTACTGACCTATTGCACCCTCTACAACCACTGTGATTATTATTTGACCCTGCTGGTCATCTATGAACATTTGATCATCTTGAAGAACAATCTGGCCTCAAATGGCCATGTACTCTTATATTCTCCACCCGGCACAGCCAGAGGAGGACTGGCCACCCCTCAGAGCCTGGTTCCTCTCTAGGTTTCTTCCTAGGTTCCTGCCTTTCTATGGAGTTTTTCCTAGCCACCGTGCTTCTACATCTGCATTGCTTGCTGTTTGGGGTTTTATGCTGGGTTTCTGTATAGCACTTTGTGACATTTGCTGATGTAAAAAGGGCTTTATAAATATATTTGATTGATTAACCAGCCTTTACAGTTGTCCACATACACCCCTCTCGCTGTTGCGGGTGAACTAGGGGCTTCCCCCAGTGTGTTGTGCCCAGCTAAGGCAATGGACACAGATGCAGGCAATACGAAAGCTTTGACAGTTTTCGTTTACTATGGTGAGAAAGTTCTGGGCCAGGGTCTATCTGACCGGACTCTCACATTGCATGGTGGACACTGTTACTACAGCATTTCAGCAGGCCCGCCGGCCTTTGCCTTTTGCTGTGGTGGCACATTCTACTGGATGAGTAATGGCCTTACCTGGACGATTAGAAATTCTGCCCCAACCAGGGAACAGGCCACAATGGACACGAGGACCCTCTTGAACCATATTAGAGTTCTGGGCCTCACCCTAAATGAGGAGAAGAGTCACCTGACCCCCTCATGGAAGATGATCTACCTCAGGATGTCCATATTTTCTCGACTCTCATGAGGGCACGTCACCCTCAGGTGAGACTAACAAAATCCTATCCTACCTCAACCGTTTCCGGCTTGGACGAGCCTTGTCGGTGTTAGAGTGCCAACAGTTACTCGGCCTACTGACGGTGGCTTCACTGTTGGTTCCGCTGGGCATTCTCCATCAGGCTACTCCAGCAATGGTTCAACTCCCATGGCCGGCACCCAAAACAACACAGACACCTTCAACTGTTGGTGATGAGTGCATGTTTGAGGACCCTATCGAAGTGGTAATCCCGCTCCATCCTGTTAAAGGGGGTGAGCCTGATCAGAGCACCGCAGAGAGCTGGTGTGCACTGAAGTCTCTCTGACGGGTTGAGGTGCCGTGTTCAGTGAACCGGCCCTTACATTTATCCACATATGCTCCTCCCACGGCTGCGGGTGTGCTGGGTGTTTTTTCGCCCATGTGTGCTGTGCCCGGTCAGGGCCTTGGACACTTACATTACACAGACACAGGCAATACGACAGTCTGATCGGCTATTCGTTTGCTATGGTGAGAGAGTTCTAGGCCAGAGCCTATCGATACAAAGACTCACATTGGATTGTGGACAATATTACTACAGCATACCGGCTGGCCAGCCGGCCTCTGCCGTCTGCTATAGTGGCACATTCTACTAGAGGAGTAGCTACATCATGGGCACTGGTCCGAGGAGTTCCCCTCAATAACATTTCTGCCTCGGCCAGTTCGGCATCGTCTAGCACCTTTTTCTAGGTACTATCGAGTCATTGTTTGGAACGGCTGTGCTGGGTGTTGCCTCCGCTTCCCTAAGTGGGGAAGGAGGGACATAGTAACTATGACTGCCCTGAGCTCAGTCCTACGGGACTTTGCTCTCTGTCTGGCCCTTACATAGTTCACCGATTAATCTGGAATTGTGATACCATATTGGATTGATCCAATATAGTGCTACATAATGAAGGTTACGTATGTAACCACGGTTATATGAGCTATTGGATTACTCCAATACTATTTTTCGGTGATCTACTGAGCCTCGAAAAGGACACGAGGTGGAAGTAGTGCGGCTGCAGCTATTTAAGGGGGTCAGCCGCAGTACTACCTGGTACACGGGACTAATCTGAAATTCTTACTCAGAATGTATCCTGCTGCGTGGAAGGATACCATATTGGAGTGATCCAATAGCTCACAAAACCGTGCAAATTCTTTAAGTTGGATTCCACCACTTCCGAATTCGCCAGACGAAGTTCCGCCCCCATTCATTTTCAATGGGAGCACGCGGCGCGGAGCAATGCGCACATGATTGTTGGAAGGTGAGCAGCAGGAACCCTGGTAGCGGAGCGATAGAAAAAGTTCAGCTCTGCTCTACTTTATGCAAATTGCACACGGCCACAGCTGCCGTTAACCAATTAGGTGAGGAGCAGATGCTTGCTTGAAAATCTTCCGTTCATGAAACATAGTCCGCCTGTCATTAGTTCCGGGCAAGCACAATAAAAAAAGATGGAGGAAAGCAAATCATCGCTGTTTCTGGTTTTCCAATTCTATAGGATTTTGCTTTGCTAGAATACAGAGACAAAATCATAAGGTCAATGGCATGGAGGAGGATTGCAGAGATTGTTGGTGTTGATGGTGGGTGAAGATAGATTTGCACAACAATGTTTGCTTGTGCTGCTAGCTAGCTATGAACATCAAGCAACCTAAACCTCAAAACTGTGATCAAAGCCACCATTTGTGAATGTGTTGAGTAAATTAAATTGTGATATTTCCCCACCAAAGGATAGAAATCACCAGTAACACGCATTATAACATTGTAAATTATATACTAAGCATGAATTTCCCATGTAATATGCTACCAATTGGATTATGGTATTTTAACATTAGGATTATCATATATTATAGTTTATGGCTCTTTATACTTGTCATGACATAGATGATTATAGCTTACTTCCTGTAAAATACATAGGCCTACATTCACATGAATGGGTAATTTATGTAAAGGAAATTTTGGCTTTGCAAATCTATCTTTACCCACCATCAACACCAATTTTTGTACTTTTTCTCCCCAATTGGTAGTTACAGTCTTGTCCCATCGCTGCAACTCCCGTACGGACTCGGGAGAGGCAAAGGTCAAGAGCCATGCGTCTACCGAAACATGACCCTGCCAAGCCACACTGCTTCTTGACACACTGCTCGCTTAACCCGGATGCCGGCCGCAGCAATGTGTCAGAGAAAACGCAGTACAAATGGCAACCGAAGTCAACTTGCAGGAGCCCGGCCCACCACAAGGAGTCGCTAGAGCAATTGTGCGTCACCTCATGGGTCTCCCGGTCATGGCCGGCTGTGACACAGCCTGGGATCGAACCTGGGGCTGTAGTGATGCCTCAAGCACTGCAATGCAGTGCCTTAGACCGCTGCGCCACTCCTCTTCACATCTTTTTATTGCAGAATTGTGATCTGTGATGAATGAACATTGACACTAGTTAATCTTAAATAATGTGTTTAAGTTAACAATTAAAACAAGTTTAAACACTTCAATGAATCAACATTGAATTAATCAAAATATAATTTCAAAATGTACAAATAATCTAACTTTATTGTAAATGTTAGACATCTTAGTATGTAGGCTATTATTTCTACTGTATAATTTCAGGTGAACAAAAGAGTCCATACCAGAGGTGGCCAACCTTGCTCCACTCCCTGATCTACTGGGTGTGCAGACTTGTATTCCAGCCCAGCAATAATACACATTATTATCAACTCATTAGGTTTAATAAATTGAGCAGACTTCTATTCCAGCCCAGCAATAATACACATTATTATCAACTCATTAGGTTTAATAAATTGAGCAGACTTCTATTCCAGCCCAGCAATAATACACATTATTATCAACTCATTAGGTTTAATAAATTGAGCAGACTTCTATTCCAGCCCAGCAATAATACACATTATTATCAACTCATTAGGTTTAATAAATTGAGCAGACTTCTATTCCAGCCCAGCAATAATACACATTATTATCAACTCATTAGGTTTAATAAATTGAGCAGACTTCTATTCCAGCCCAGCAATAATACACATTATTATCAACTCATTAGGTTTAATAAATTGAGCAGACTTCTATTCCAGCCCAGCAATAATACACATTATTATCAACTCATTAGGTTTAATAAATTGAGCAGACTTGTATTCCAGCCCAGCAATAATACACATTATTATCAACTCATTAGGTTTAATAAATTGAGCAGACTTGTATTCCAGCCCAGCAATAATACACATTATTATCAACTCATTAGGTTTGCTAAGTTGAATCAGGTGTGTTAGTGCTGAGCTGGAACAGAAGCCTGCACACACAGCATACCTCCAGAAGAAGGACTGGCCTGCTACAGTTGTAATATGTTTGTATCCTACACTGTGTGTGACTTTTAACTGTAGTGTTGTATACAACATTTGCTAACATAAGTACACATACAACCCATGGCATACAAGGATGTGCAAACTGTCTCTTGGGACATTCACTGGGACCTCTTCATCTGCAGACAGGCTTTCGCAGCTCTCCATATCTGAGGACAGACATCACAAAGAAACAGGCTTCATTTCATTACAATTATGTGTCCTCCCAGGCCCACCCATGGCTGCGCCCCTGCCCAGTCATGTGAAATCCATAGATTAGGGCCTAATTTATTTATTTAAAATGACTGATTTCCTTATATGTACTGTAACTTAGTAAAATCGTTGAAATTGTTGCATGTTGCGTTTATATTTTTGTTTATTATAGTACACCGACTCCCTTTTCTGACAGCTGGAGCAGGAAACCCATTCACCCTCTTCCATTGCTGTTTCTACAAATGCATTTGGAGCATGAGTTTTTAATTTACAATGATAAATAATGTTAGGCCTACATCAAGATAACAAACTAATATGAAGTTAACTAGCTGATGATATTTCACTTAGCTATAGTATGTAAGATGGCTGGCTAGTGTTAGAAATAGCGTAATTCAAATCTGGTATTGGAATAGAAGAAAATATAATCAACCTGTAGAGAGTCGGCACTTTTGCAGTACACATGTCCTTGAGCGCGGTTTAACAAAGAGGCAGTGTTCGTGTATGTGAGACATTTGAGACACAAGTTCTTATCTCCCCCTACTCCCTAACAGCTCCTCACATGAATCACAGCTTGTTATGCGAAACAATTTATATCAGTACAGTACAAACCTATTATGTTTAATCATTAATGCATTCTTTCTAAGCTAGGCACCACATCTAGAACCCCACAATCCCCCTTTTCACTCCCACTGGGTGTGAACCCAAAATAAGAAAACCCAAAATAAGAAATTTCAGGGTGTCACTCATTAAAATACAATACAAACAAAAATAATCACACTTTTATTAATTTAATTTATTAAAATGTAATGTATTATTAATTTATTAAAATTATTCCATCTACACCCAACTTGGACTAGGTTGGCTACCAGCCACCCAGGAACTTCAAACCTTCACATAAGGAAAGACAAACATTCACAATGGTTAACTTGATTAATAAAGCATAAAACACAGGATTAATAGAACACAAAACACAACATTAATAAAACATAAAACACAAACAGGGAAGTAAATTTTGGCCCCCTTTAGACACCCTCTAGGGTGTCACTCCACCAAGCCTGGTAGGTCATATCCTTCATTCCTTAGGTCGGAGTCCGGGATTGGGCCGTATCTCACCATCTGTTGGGAAACCGCCTTCTCCATCGCCTTTCTCACCAACCCTCGGACACAGGGAATAAGACAACATCCACAAAGAACAAGTATACCCATAGAAGCTATAACTCCACCCAGAATAGTTACAACAATAGTTTTCCATTTACCAAATATGTTATCAAACCAACCGTTTAGGGAGCTATCAATACCAGAGTTCTCAGCCAGTTCGTTCGCCAGCGTGGTGAGTCCCTGAAGCGCTTTGGTCACGGACCCGTCCGGTGCTGTATTGTTGGGGATGAAAGTACAGCACATAGATCCAAACAGAACACAAACTCTGCCCCGCTCAGCCAAAAGCATATCTAAAGCTATTCTATTCTGCCATGCCATTAAGCTAGTTGCCGCTGTCTGCTCAGCCAATCCCTTTATTGCATCACGAGTGTGGTTTATAAATCTTTGCTGGTTATAGTAAATATAATTTATCCAATCTACGTTTTTATTAATTGTTGACCACCAGAAAAGACTTGATTCAAACCCGGCTGCGATCTGATTCCTAGCTTTGAATTCTTCTGGAACCCCTCGAGGTACTCCTATCCCATCAATATATATCCTTTCATCAAATGATCCCGGGAGGAGGTCCCACTTTCTACGTGACAACTCACCAGTCTCTGACACGTTTGATTGTTTGCGTACGTAGGTGAGTTCACAATCTGTTATCACCACACAACCATCAGATGTCAGCACGGGCCTGGTTTTGGTTCCTAAAATCCTCTGGCTGCAACAAAGAGGAGAGATTAGTCATGGTCTCTTTAGTTGTGACATTATCTGTGTGGGAGCAGGAGCTAAGATGCCCTACCCTGTATCCTATCTTATTAGTCCTAGAAAAACAATAATAAGAATCCCCTGAGACTTCAAACGGAGGCAACCTAGGTCGGGGTGACTTTGTTATCGGGGGATACAGATAGTGAAAGTTACTACAAGACTCCTTCACCACATTCCCAGGTGGCTTGAACAATTTAATCATGGAGGATAAACCTGACGGAGAGTTAAAGCCTGTCAAGGGGAACGGAGTAGTTGTTAACCTTGGTTTGGCTGTCCCACAGGCATAACAGTCCTCTTTAGACATAGTTCTTGCCGTATACTGAATCCATTCCAACCACAGGTTAGGATCTCTAAACCCCATCTCCACCTGTACTACTTCCTTCAGGTCTATAGTTTGCACTATCTTCACCACAGCCCCGGTCTCACTACCTCCCTCAGAGAGGTTTACTCTATAGGGTGCCCCAGTTGAAGAGGATATCTCACTTGTCAGGTCTGTAACCTGTTTTAGCGTAATTCAGACTTTCAGACAGTACCTACCCTTATATGGGTCGCACTGCCATTTCTGGTAATTCCCTACTTTCACAATACTACACCTGCCCTTAAACTGTGTATGGAGATTGACATATCCCCCCCCCCCCCGCTCGGTATGAGCAACTACATAGTCCCAGGATGTACATGGTGACATACATATATATCTCCCATCCTTTACGATACTACCAGCCAGTAGTCCCCAACTCCCCAACTGGCTGCAAAGGCCTCAAAAGGTGATGTCCTTCCCTACAGTCCCTAGTACTTCCCCTTTCCCTACGTCTAGCTGTCTCCTATGCCTTCGTAGACTGTGCTCAGGTATTATTTTATCAACTTGTGTTAGGTTAACTACTACTTCTGGCAGATCAGGAGGGTTTGAGTGTGTTAGGAATATGGCCCCCACAATCAGACAGCTACCTACCGTCAGGAGACCTGTGAATCCCCACCCTCGCCCTGAGAACATGTCAGACGCCAGAGGCCAACCCATTGCTTTACCTTCTATCGAACTCACACAGGGATGATCAGACAGGGTAAGGGAATCTTCGTTAAGGAGCCAACCCCCGAGCCCTAGTGGTGATCGGTTCTTTCTCCTAACTCTGTGTTTGTTCGTCAGGTGTAGCTGGGTTTACCTTTTTGCAGTGTGTGACATGCACCCAGGTGGATCTCTCAGCTAATAAACTATCTTCACACATGTTCAGCTCTCAATTTCTATTCTTGTTTTTATTTTTTTTATTTTGTCCTCTCCTTCGTATATATTCATTATTTAATCCTACCATCCCCCTTTTGACACATGTTCTGCTCATGTGTCAATATTACCACCTACCTAAACAATCACTTAGGTAATATTGGTAATTCATCATCCAATTGCCATCCCTTATTTTTTTTATTTTTTTTTTGACTGTCCCTTGCTTCTTTATTGCTCCTCCCTTCCTGATCTCATTACTAAATAAATGATCTACGTTATAGCTGTTTCGCATTAGATTGTGCTTTCCTCTGACTACTGCAGCTCATTGCATTAATTTAGTTTCAAATACCAACTTGTTGTTTATTAAAGCATACTAAAAATGAAATGTAAATGACAACATTTGATAATACCTCAATTTACTTCTATCCCGTAAAAGTAATCCAAGATTAGTACAATTGACTAGCAACAGGTATCCCTCATTTAGGGAAAGCGCTCTCTCTCTTCTGTTATTTTATGGTTCAAATCATATATATTATTACCAAATTATAATCTTCTTTACACTTTTCACAGTATTATAAATTACCCTCAATTTAGTAAAATAAACTATCTTAAAGTCCTCCTCTCATGCCTTTAGAATTTACCAGTGTGGATGATTAATTAACACCAGAAAGTTAAAAGAGTTCAGAGGCCATTGAAATCATTCAACGAACTATTCCATCCCATAGTATACTAAACATTACCATTATTCTAAATATTTCATAAATGTTACTTATCCTAAGTGTTCATTAAGTCCTCATGACATTCATTCTCATAAGAAATCATATGTACCCCAAACTCAGCCAAAACCGAAAAATTCACTGTGCGTGCTCCTCCAAGACCTATCACACTTGACCTGCTGAAACCCCCCCAAAATTGAAACAACAAGGCTTTATAAACATCATATTAGGTGTGTTGTTTTTTGTTTGAAAAACCCAATTTGAAAAACAACAACCACAAATAGCCAGGCCCCACTTAAATACTGCCTAACTTCACTACTACTCCCCCTAGCCCTGGGCAACATTCCAATGAGTTAAGCTAATTATTTTTCTCCTGGTTATAATTTTTGTTAACCTTCAATTACCATCAGTAATCTAAAGATGGTAGTACACACAAAACATGATACAGATTTCCCCAGTCCTAACCCATCAATAATTGTTTGTATCAATCTAATTCCTCATAACTAATCCATAAAACCACTCAAAATTCCTCGAGTATACAATGATTATTTAATTGATTACCCTAAATCTGCTACATGTGATCTCATCTCAAATGATCCATTATCAATTATTTGATCAACCCCCTAGGAAAATCTGTCTCCCCTTCTATTGTTCCTGTCCCCCCTGTAAATGTCATATTTCAGTTTTTAGCCAATACAATCACGGTTACATCAAATGTTCCCTCAGTTAATGGTATTTTCTCCCTAATATATCTTCATACTCTTCTCCTTTCCCTAAATGAGATTTAATCCCTACTATCCTTCTATCATTACTGGATCAATGATAATAACTGTAATAACTATTCATAATAATTGTAATAACTATTTCACATTATATTGTGCACTTTTTCTGATAATGTTATAATTGTAGCCTATTGCATTACTTTAGTTTAAAATATAAGTTTGTTTATTTAACAAATCCAGAACCCACCACAGGCTGGCGCTATTCCCCCAGCACAACAGCCAAAGCCACTTGCATCCCCTTGTCCCCGTAACGAAAATAAATTATCGTTCTAGAATTCACCAACTATTTGCATACACCACTGGCGTCAAGCAACCCATCGAATAAAGTAATAACAATTAGAATTTATCAAAGCACTGCCTTCCAGTCAGGCATTCAGACCTCTACCTGAAATCCCACAGCCCAATCCAACTCGCTTGACTGTCTCCATTTTTTTCTTTCTTTAACCAGAGCCATAAATTACTCTCCTTTGTCCTCAACTCAATTTTCACAGCTCTATCGGCATTTCAGTTCGCTATTCAATTTATTTAACTGTTCTCTCTGATTAGGCCCTAATTAATAAAACAAATACTTGCTATCGTTGATAAGCATACATTTAATGATATTCCTATCATTTGAACTATCGCTCACCCCTCCCCTTGCTCCTTTCTATCCAACGGGGAAGGCGCAAGTGTCACGATCGTCTGAAGAAGCGGACCAATACGCAGCGCGTGGAGTGAACATGATGACTTTATTTAATAAAGCAACCACGAAAAACAACAAATGACGATAGTGAAGTCCTCTGTAACACTGACAGAAACATGAAACAAAAACCCACAAAACCAAGGAGAAACCACACAGTATAAATATGGCTCCCAATCAGAGATAACGAGCCGACAGCTGACACTCGTTACCTCCGATTGGGAGTCATATGACTAATCACGCACAATCACCAAACATAGAAATCAACAACCTAGACACCCCAACATAGAAATACACCCAAACAAATGAAAATGAACAACCCTGGCTCAAATATCAAAGTCCATGGAGCCAGAGTGTCACAGTACCCCCCCCTAAAGGTGCGAACTCCGGGCGCACCAACATAAGGACTAGGGGAGGGTCTGGGTGGGCGTCTGTCCACGGTGGCGGCTCTGGCCCCGGTCGTGATCCCCACCCCACCACAGTCACAACCTGCCTCAGTAGCCTCCTCCCAATGACCACCCTCCAACTAACCCCACCTGGACTAAGGGGCAACACCGGACTAAGGGGCAGCACCGGACTAAGGGGCAGCACCGGGATAAGGGGCAGCACCGGGATAAGGGGCAGCACCGGGCTAAGGGGCAGCACCGGACTAAGGGGCAGCACCGGGCTAAGGGACAGTACCTGACTGAATGGCGGATCCTGGCTGGCTGGCTCTGGCTGATCCTGTCTGGCGGACGGCTCTGGCTGATCCTGTCTGGCGGAAGGCTCTGGCTGATCCGGTTTGGCGGAAGGCTCTGGCTGATCCTGTCTGGCGGAAGGCTCTGGCTGATCCTGTCTGGCGGAGAGCTCTAGCGGCTCCGGTCTGGCGGACGGCTCTGAAGGCTCATGGCAGACGGGCGGCTTTGCAGGCTCAGTACAGACGGGCAGTTCAGACGGCGTTGGGCAGACGGACAGTTCAGACGGCGTTGGGCAGACGGGCAGTTCAGGCGCCGTTGGGCAGACGGGCAGTTCAGACGGCGTTGGGCAGACGGACAGTTCAGGCCCCGTTGGGCAGACGGCAGACTCTGGCCGTCTGAGGCGCACCGTAGGCCTGGTGCGTGGTGCCGGAACTGGAGGTACCGGGCTGAGGACACGCATCTCAGGGCTAGTGCGGGGAGAAGCAACAGGGCATGCTTGGCCCTGGGGACGCACCGTAGGCCTGATGCGTGGTGCCGGAACTGGAGGTACCGGGCTGAGGACACGCATCTCAGGGCTAGTGCGGGGAGAAGCAACAGGGCATGCTTGGCCCTGGGGACGCCCCGTAGGCCTAGTGCGGAGAGCAGGAACAGGCCGGGCTGGGCTGGCGACGCGCACCGTATCTCTGGTGCGAGAGGCCGGAACAGGCCGGGCCGGGCTGGCGAAGCGCACCGTATCCCTGGTGCGTGGAGTAGGAACAGGCCGGGCTGGGCTGGCGACGCGCACCGTATCCCTGGTGCGAGTGGCCGGAACAGGCCGGGCCGGGCTGGCGAAGCGCACCGTATCCCTGGTGCGTGGAGTAGGAACAGGCCGGGCTGAGCTGGCGACGCGCACCGTATCCCTGGTGCGAGTGGCCGGAACAGGCCGGGCCGGGCTGGCGAAGCGCACCGTATCCCTGGTGCGAGTGGCCGGAACAGGCCGGGCTGGGCTGGCGACGCGCACCGTAGGCTTCGTATGAGGCTCAGGAACAGGCCGGGCTGGGCTGGCGACGCGCACCGTACACTTAGTGCGAGGGGCCGGAACAGGCCGTACCGTACTGGGGACACACACTACTGGCTGTACCTCGGGATTAGGAACGGGCCGGACCGGACTGGATACACACCTCAGTCTCTCACGCCGTGCCTCTACATCTCCTTTCCCTACTTTGGCCAGTGACCCCCTTAACCTGGTAGCCTCCTGAATCCGTCCCTTCTCTGCCTCCGTCAGCCCCCTTAACCTGGTAGCCTTCTGAATCTGCCTTGTGGCAGCCTCCTGCTGCTCAGTCGCCCAAGCCATGTGCCCCCCCCCAAAAACTTTTTGGGGTTGCCTCTCGTCCTTCCGACGATGGCCCTGCCGATGCCGTTGCTCCTCTCGCCGTCGCCTCTCCACCGTCTCGTTCCATGGTCGGCGATCCATACCATCCAGGATCTCCTCCCAAGTCCAGGACCCTTTACCGTCCAACAGTTCCATCCATGTCCAGACCCCTTGTTCCTGGACGCGCTGCTTGGTCCCTTAATTGGTGGGTTTTTCTGTCACGATCGTCTGAAGAAGCGGACCAATACGCAGCGCGTGGAGTGAACATGATGACTTTATTTAATAAAGCAACCACGAAAAACAACAAATGACGATAGTGAAGTCCTCTGTAACACTGACAGAAACATGGAACAAAAACCCACAAAACCAAGGAGAAACCACACAGTATAAATATGGCTCCCAATCAGAGATAACGAGCCGACAGCTGACACTCGTTACCTCCGATTGGGAGTCATATGACTAATCACGCACAATCACCAAACATAGAAATCAACAACCTAGACACCCCAACATAGAAATACACCCAAACAAATGAAAATGAACAACCCTGGCTCAAATATCAAAGTCCATGGAGCCAGAGTGTCACAGCAAGGGGACCTTGTAACATATTTTCATAGACCTTTCTAGAATACTTCTACTTAAGCTATCTAATTCAACCTTTCACATTTCTCAATCCACGTAGTAATCTAAGTCTATAGCCCCAATGCGAAAGCTTTACCCACTGTCCCTACCTGTGTTCGAACCAGGGACCCTCTCCATACATTGCCAGTCACCCCACACATTCCGCGATGCTTTCAAAGTAAATACTTCCAGTTCATAGAGCAAGTGACGTCACCAAATGAAAACTGCACTAGCTTTCACCTCATTCAGCAACACAAAGTAATGCTCTCTCTCCCTTCACCCATTCCCTATTGAATAAGTGAGTCTTTCTATTTAACCCCAAAACACGCTACAAATCGTCCATTCAACATCACCAAACCAAACACTCCGTAGCATCCGGTCACCACCCACACCAGCTGTTGAATTCACTCATACACACAGACTTCACCTCATGCCACCGAAATGCCCAACAAAACATAATAGTTCAATGGAGCCCCCTATTGGCTCTCCACTGTTTATACATTACTTCCATACCCACATTAGTTATGGTCCGATTACCCATTAAACCTTATCACATGATCAAACAACGGCACAACCTTAAACTCATATGGGGCGGCAGGCAGCTTAGTGACCAATAGTGCCGCGCCAACAACCGAGAGGTCGCCGGTTCCAATCCCCAAGCCGACCAGGCGAAAAATCTGCCGATGTGCCCTCGAGCAAGGCACCCAACCACAATTGCTCCTGCAAGTCGCTCTGGACAAGAGCGTCTGCTAAATTACCAAAAATGCAAATGTAAATATTCTCTACTTTCTCACCCATGATGTACGTCTACGTTCGGGTGAGCAAGTTTGTACGTATATATCGTCAGAAACCCACAGGCACCTCTCAAACAATCGCCCCGTGGTGTTCCCAGCCAACTCCCAATCGACACAAATCACCCCCCAGTCTCTCCTGACTTCTCCAAAAGCCACACTCTCGCTGTCTCCAGCCCCTCCCCTCGCGGCTCTCCCTTCTGTGTCCAGTCGGAACAGGCTTTGTCTGCTTTTCGTTTTAGCGTTTCCAATATTCTGCCGTTATTTAAAGTACGTTAGTCTATTTATTTAAATCAAATTATTCCCACCTAATTAGTTAAAGTCGGTGCATATTTATATTTCAACGATAAACCTAATTATTTCAGTCTAATTATTTAACCAGTATTTTGCAGGGTCAAACATCAAACGTTAAATTAAATAATAAACCAAATTGCTTCAACTTAATTATTTAAAACCAGTATCATGCTATGTCAAACATCAAACGTTAAATTAAATAATAAACCAAATTGCTTCAACATAATTATTTAAAACCAGTTTATGTTATTTCAAACACCAACGTTACAGTTCAGTTATATCAGTTCAAACGTTTCAGTTTAGTCATACTAGTTATTCATTATTTTACCTTTATGTTCCCAATTGTTATTAACGGGTTATACGGTTTAAGCAACCACAAACCCAACAGTTATTCACAAATTATACAGTTTGGACAGCCACAGACGTCTTTAATTCCCAATTAGTTTTCTATCAAGGTATACAGGTTTATTAGTTTTAGTAAACAGCATTCCCTCTTTTATTTCGTCTGCAAACACTCTTTTGTTACACTGGGATCATTCACACTCTCATGCATACGACAACACTCTATACTCTAAAGTGCCCCTCTGTCACGCCCTGGCTCTGGGGACTCTAAAATGTTGAGCCAGGGTGTGTAGTGTCTATGTTGTATTTTCTATGTTGTTGATCTAGATCGTGTAGATCTATGTTGGCCAGGGTGGTTCCCAATCAGAGGCAGCTGTTTCTCGTTGTCTCTGATTGGGGACCATACTTAGGCAGCATGTTTGGCACTAGTCATTGTGGGATCTTGTTCCGTATGGTTTGTTTTGGTGTTAACCTAGGACTTTGCGTATCGTTTGGTTTGTTGTTTTTGTTCGTGTGTGTTAAGTACGTTAATTAAATAAAATGTACGCTTACCACGCTGCGCCTTGGTCCGTCACTTCCTTGAACGATCGTGACAGAAGATCCCACCAAAAGAGGACCAAGCAGCGTGTCCAGGAGCAAACGCCGGAGGTTACGTTAGTAGATGTCCTCCTCGGTTGGGGGAAAATCACGGAGGAGGAGGCCGTCCGTTACCGGAGGGCGATGAATGAAAATGCCCAGGCAGGAGAGGAGAAACGGCGGCAACCGTGCCGACGACAGACACCCGAGAGGCAACCCCAAGAAAATGTTGGGGGGGGGGCACACGGCGTGGACGACGGGGCAGCAGGAGGCAGTGACAGGGCGTATCTGCAGACTAGGAGAGGAGGCCACCAGGTTACGGGGGCTATTGGTCCAGAGGGAGCAGGAGTTAATTGGTCAGAGAGAGGAGCTACAGGAGGCGTTAAGGGAGAAGGAGAGTGTAGAGGCACGGCGAGAGGAGCTGGTTAGGCAGCAGAGGGAGCGGAGGTTTATAAGGAAACCCAGTCCCGCTCCTCGCACCAAGCAAGTAGTGTGTGTCACCAGTCCGGTCCGGCCCGTTCCTGATCCCCGCACTAAGCCAGTGGTGCGTGTTCCCAGTACGGCTCGACCCATTCCTGCTTCCCGCACAAGGCCAGTGGTGTGTGTTCCCAGTACGGTCCGGCCCGTTCCTGCTCCCCGCACTAAGTTAGTGGTGCGTGTTCCCAGTACGGCCCAACCCGTTCCTGCTCCTCGCACTAAGCCAGTGGTGCGTGTTCCCAGTCCGGCCCGGCCCGTTCCTGCTCCCCGCACTAAGTTAGTGGTGCGTATCAACAGTCCGGCCCAGCCCGTTCCGGCTCCCCGCACCAAGCCAATGGTGCGCGTCGTCAGCCCGGTCCGGCCTGTTCCTGCTCCCCGCACCAAGCCAGTGGTGCGCGTCGCCAGCCCGGTCCGGCCCGTGCCTGCTCCCCACACCAAGCCAGTGGTGTGCGTCGCCAGCCCGGTCCGGCCTGTTCCTGTCCCTCGCACTAAGCCAGTGGTACGCGTCGTCAGCCCGGTCCGGCCCGTTCCTGCTCCCCGCACCAAGCCAGTGGTGCACGTCGTCAGCCCGGTCCGGCCCGTTCCTGCTCCCCGCACCAAGCCAGTGGTGCGCGTCGTCAGCCCGGTCCGGCCCGTTCCTGCTCCCCGCACCAGGCCAGTGGTGCGCGTCATCAGCCCGGTCCGGCCCGTTCCTGCTCCCCGCACCAAGCCAGTGGTGCGTGTGTCCAGTCCGGCACGGCCCGTGCCTGTTCCACCGGTGCCTGGTCCGGCACCGGTCAGCTGCTCCACTCCGGAGCCTGAGCGATCCGCTCCACCGGTGTCCAGTCCAGCTCCAGTCAGCGGGACCAGACCAGGGGCGCAACGGGGAGGTGGAGAAAAGGTGGTGGTCACGCCCGGAGCCGGATCCGCCTCCGAGGCGGAATGCCCACCCGGCCCCTACCCTCTTGTGTTTGTGTGGCGCGGTCGCAGTCCGCGCCTTTGGGGGGGGGTACTGTCACGCCCTGGCTATGGGGACTCTTAAATGTTGAGCCAGGGTGTGTAGTGTCTATGTTGTATTTTCTATGTTGTTGATCTAGATCGTGTAGATCTATGTTGGCCAGGGTGGTTCCCAATCAGAGGCAGCTGTTTCTCGTTGTCTCTGATTGGGTACCATACTTAGGCAGCATGTTTGGCACTAGTCATTGTGGGATCTTGTTCCATATGGTTTGTTTTGGTGTTAACCTAGGACTTCACGTATCGTTTGGTTTGTTGTTTTTGTTCGTGTGTGTTAAGTACGTTAATTAAATAAAATGTACGCTTACCACGCTGCGCCTTGGTCCGTCACTTCCTTGAACGATCGTGACACCCTCTGATCTTAGCCGTACCTTTGCTGATACGTGTCAATAGCGTCACCCCTTTCTTAAATAATTTTAAGTGCCTCCTATGAACCTAGTCATATCTAGTCTGAACTGATATGTGCCATAGCGTCGCACTGCCTATCTATTTAAAGTACCTCCTATGAGTCTCAGTCATAGCTCGCACTGTCTAACTATTTAAAGTACCTCCTATGAGTCTCAGTCATAGCTCGCACTGTCTAACTATTTAAAGTACCTCCTATGAGTCTCAGTCATAGCTCGCACTATCTAACTATTTAAAGTACCTCCTATGAGTCTCAGTCATAGCTCGCACTGTCTAACTATTTAAAGTACCTCCTATGAGTCTCAGTCATAGCTCGCACACTCTAACTATTTAAAGTACCTCCTATGAGTCTCAGTCATAGCTCGCACTGATGATCATACAATTCCCATGGGTTTAACCATCACAATTATCAAACATTTGCATAGTACATTATGAAATCGAAGTAGTATACTGTAATCGTTATTTATAGTACAATAGGGTTCACTTACATCAAACAGGTGCTTCACAAAATTAATTTGGATAAAGCCAATGTGCAGAACTTTAGTTACATAACAATAGGTGTCTGCTTACCTGTTTTTAGAAGCCCGGGCACTTTGTGAAACACACCGTCCGACGACAGCGATGTCCAATGGGCTGGATGAATTCCAGCGAAGTTCCGCTACCAGATCATAGTCGTAGGTCACCAATTGTTAGAAATAGCGTAATTCAAATCTGGTATTGGAATAGAAGAAAACATAATCAAGAGATATTCAATCCAAGCTAAATGTATTATATGCAAAATGTATGTATGATAAGTATGATGGTTCGTATACGGGCTCACTGAAATACCACGCAGGGCAGACAGAGAACTGATCCATTGTTACAGGCTCTTCTTTATACCCTGACAGTGATAGTTCCCGCTCCTTGCTGGGCCTATCAGGGTAGAGACTGAGTGTGGTTTAGACTTACTCAGCCAATCGTTGGCGCACAGGCTGGTCCCAGCCACTTGGCGCTTCACTGTTGCACACTGTTGCCAGGCGTAAGCTGTTATCATCACAACCTGTAGAGAGTCGGCACTTTTGCAGCACACATGTCCTTGAGCGTGGTTTAACAAAGAGGCAGTGTTCGTGTATGTGAGACATTTGAGACACAAGTTCTTATCTCCCCCTACTCCCTAACAGCTCCTGTCGTGGTAAATATATTATGTTATAGCTTGGTCTGACTAAAATCTTGTGCATAACCCATCTTGTGTTGGGGCCTTTGGACTTAATACAATGCACAAAGACTTCTATCTTGTCGGCCTTATCAGCAGGTGGCTATGGACAACACCCACGCCATAGGTCTCTCAAGTTCTCCCAAACTCACGAGTTATTGCTCTGAGGATATACACACACCCCCCCCACACACACACACATACACACACACATACACACACACATACACACACACACACATACACACACATACACACACATACACACACATCATCATTGTTAAGCACACACACACAAAAAAACCCTTCTCTTAGGCTGAACATCTGAAGACAGAGAACCCGACTCAGAGCCAATGAAATGGAGATGACCTCGACCAACTCATCAGGACCAATCAGAAGATCAGAACTACTAGAATCAACCTACTTTATTTTATTGTATAAAATGTCAGCACACAATGTTTAGGGGCTCGCTCTCTCAGATATCTCCCTACGAGGTTGACGAACGGGTCCGTGCACGCGATTTCAGATATCTTTACCTCTGAATAAACTGCCTTATATTATACAATTATCCACCTTGTCCAAAAGTCTCTACTTGGTCTCCGTTCTCCAGTAAACTTGTTTCATCAACAAACTTGGTAGCAGAGGGTGGTTTTCTAACTCTGAATTCGGTCCATAAAAGTTGATAGAGACAGGAGACAAGTAAGAGACGGATCTGAAAGGACGGGTGACCTGTCCGCAGGAGCAGCCGGGAATCCAGCTCGCCTCAGGAAACTGATCTAAACGGACGTCAATACAAAGGTAAGCAGAACCTGTTAAAACAAAATCTGCATATTGTATTGTAGGATAAACCAAATTATGATCAGTAGACTGGGGGTGAGTATGGATTACTGATAAATTTATAACATATCTATTATGACTCAAAAGGCATATATGTAAAGATATTTGAATTCTTTAGGTTCTTACTGTTGAAATGTGACTCTCTAGGGGAGGAGTCTAGTTACAGGTTGTGGTTCACGAGAGACGGACCCTTTTATTTTTTGCTGTTGATATCTGAAATCTTAGGTTTTTACTGTTGAAATGTGACTCTAAGAGAAGAAGTCTAGTTACAGTGGTTTTTTTCCTGTTGAAATGTGGCTTTCTAGTGAGGAGCCTATTACAGAGGTTTTGGTCCACAAGCGATGGACTCTTTTATTTGATCCACAAGAGAAGGATCTGGTGACTTGATAAAAAGATTCAGATAGTCGGGTTGAGTTAATTCCGTGAGAATCCAAGTCCAGAAAAGGTTCTCCCGACTAGACGCCAGTTGAATGGTTTAAACGACTGGGAGTCTCCTTGAGGAGAATCAAAAAAAATAAAAATAAAAATACAAGTTCAGATAGTCGGGCAATTTGGTTGACGTGGCACTCAACTATATGTACTGTGAGGAACTTAAACTGAATTCGTGTGTTGATGCTGATATGTAATGAAAATGTAATTGTTGAAATGATAACCTGAATGTTGTGTAAGATTGGCCGTTTCATGAGACTAACTAGTTGATAACTTTTAAGAGGACCACGGAGTCCTATTTTGCTTGTTATGTAGCCGCTGCGCTAAAAGCTGACTTGAACTTTTTCCCTATTGTGGAAGTTGGTATTTCCTTAGTTCCTAAAATTAGATTGGTAATTATTTTGGAAGCGCTCGAGTTTGTTAATATATTGTTCCAAAAGGGCGATTCTGATACCCTTTGGGAAAATATATAATAACTCGAATAACTGAAAAACAATAATAACTTTTGCTAAATAATTCCCAAAATTAAATTGGTAATTATTTTAGGAGCGCTCGAGTTTGCTAATATATTCTTCCAAAAGGGCGATTCTGATACCTTTTGGGAAAGTATATAATAGCTCGAGTACCTGAAAGACAATAATAACTTTTGCTAAATAATTCCTGGGATTAAATTGATGATTGTTTTGGGAGCGCTCGGGTTTGTTAATGTATTGTTCCAAAAGGGCGGTTCTGATACCTTTTGGGAAAATATATAATAATTCGAATAATTGAAAAACAATAATACCTTTTGCAAAATAATTCCTAAGAAAAAAGTATTGAACATTCTTTGTGTACGAGGGTGGGACATCAGAGATAAGTCTGAGTCAGCGCCAAGAATACATTGCTGGTTTCGGCCAGTGACGGGCTAAGTGCACCAAGATAGTCTAAAAAAAACTGTATAACCATGGCAACCACTACCGTCCCAAAACTCAAGTTTAATGAATATCTAGATCAAAAATACAGGATAGAGCGGGAGTGGTGCCGAATGGTTTTTAATTCGATCTAAAAGTTGGTGCGAGAGGAAAAGGCAAATCATCGATCTAAAAAACAGACGGAAGAGTGACCTGAAAATCCTGGAGAAATCAATTATTCGTCTTGGCTCAGGAAACCTGATCAGAGCGCGCTCTTCTAAAAAGGTATGCAGAGCCTGTTAAAACGAAATCTTGCATATTGTATTATAGACCAATACCAAATTATGATCAGTAGTACTGAGCGTGAGAATGAATACTTGTTAAATAAATTTCCATCCTAAATGAATTAAGGCATACATGAGATATCTCGTACTGTGATTTATATGAATTAATCTATGTGAAGGCATAGTGGAATCATAGTATAGATCTATGTGGAAGTTAAATCTATGTGAAGGCATAGTGGAATCATAGTATAGATCTATGTGGAATTTGCTGTGTTTTATATTTTAACGTGTCTGTGTTATATCTTAAACGTGTAATGAATGATGGGAAGTTATAGTGAGACTTATGAGACCGAACACCAATCTGTGGAATTGAGTGAATTTGACCTAGGGTTTCAGGAACCGGGGACTGGGGAGACTGATATTGAAGTTGTGCATGATTCTAGAACAAGCGTGAGATAACTAAAGCGTGGTGTGTGCTGTGTGTAGAGATTACTGCATTGGTATATGTGACTGGAATTCTGATTCTTATGATAATAATTGCATTACAAATTATATAAATTAGCCTCTTTATATGCGAGGGTGTCATACATGAGATAAGTCTGTATTTGATACCGATAATACATCCAAGATAGAGAAAGCAAGATGGCAGGACCAAACATAACCATACCCAAATTCAATGAATACATAGAACAACGAATGACAGGGAGAGTAATGACGGGTCCACCAAGGGAGGGAGGTCATATGCCCGCCCTTGATGTACAACAGATAGAAATGACTGATTATGTGAAGAAATTGACGGAATTTTCTGCAGCACTCTCTTCTCAGGCGCAGAAGGCCCAAGAGGGGGAGCTGTCGGGAAGTACGATGACACTGAAGGTAAACGTGGGAGGCTGGGTGAGGGTTAAAGTCCACAAGAGAAAGTGGCTGGAACCCAGGTGGACTGGACCGTACGAAGTGAAGGAGGTTACTTCACACTCAGTCCAGGTCAGAGGTAAATTAGGCGCACACTGACACCATCTAACTCATTGCACACCAGCCCCCACTCCTTCTAGATCACTGACAGAAGTCAGGGCTGATTTGAGCAGCGAGAACCAATCCTGACAACACAATGAAGAAACCCTTATGGGAACAACAATCTCACTCAGGGTGAAGAAGAACTTTTTCCCCCTGGGAGAGATTGGGAGTGTCTGAATGTTTGTATGTATGTTTTCTGATAGGAATTGGACTCCTGCTGGGCACTCCTTATGAGGTGTTGTTCTTTTACATTACATTTGAGTCATTTAGCAGACGCTCTTATCCAGAGCGACTTACAGGAACAATTAGGGTTGGGTGCCTTGCTCAAGGGCACATCGGCAGATTTTTCACCTGGTCAGCTCGGGGATTAGAACCAGCGACCTTTCGGTTGCTGGCACAATGCTCTTAACCACTAAGCTGCCTGCCGCCCCATATGAGTTTAAGGTTGTGGCGTTGTTTGATCATGTGATAAGGTTTAACTTGTAATCGGACCATAACTAAAGTGGTTGTAGAAGTAATGTATAGGTAGGGGAGAGCCAATAGGGGGCTCCATTGAACTATTATGGTTTATTTGGCATTTCAATGGCATAAGGTGAAATCTGTATGCATGAGGGGAATTCGATTATGTATTATTATAGTATTATGGACACTCCGTAACAAATAAACTGAACCAAACAAGACGTTACTACAGCAATAGAGAATAGTTAATGTTGTTACGTTAGTTCTTAAACCCGATGATAGAGGAAAATGCAGAACGCTGTTAGAGTGTGTTTTATTTAGGCTACTAGGGTGTTTGAGACGGAAGGGCTGGCTAGACGGGGGTGATGACGTGGCTGGATGTGCGACGTGAAAGTATTTACTTTGTGAGAATCGTAGAGGTTGTGGAGTGACTGGCGATGTCCCTGGTTCGAACACAGGTAGGGACAGTAGACAAAGCTTTCGCAGTGGGGCTATATACCTAGATTACTATGTGGATGTGAAAGGTTGAATTAGATAACTTAAATAGAAGTATTCTAGACAAGTCTATGAAAATATGTTATAAGGTTACCATGCTCTCTCCCCGAAGGAGCAAGGGGAGGGTGAGAGACAGTACAGTTCGGATGGTAGGAACATCATTAAATGTATGCTAATCAACGATAGCAAGTATTTGTTTTATTAATTAGGGCATAATCAGAGAGAACAGTTAGATAAATTGAATAGCGAACTGGAATGGGTTAGCGGGGAAATACAAGATAGATGGACCATTTTGAAACGATAATTTATTTTGGTTAGGATGAAAGTATGCATTGGCTGTTGTGCTGGGGAATGGCGCCAGCCTGTAGTGGGTTATGGATTTGTTACATAAACTTATATTTTGGACTGGGGTGATAAAATAGGCTACAATTGTAGCATAATCAGAAAAAAGACACAATTTAATGTGAATTAGTTATTACAATTGTTGTTGATAGTTGTTACGGTTATTATCATTGATCCAGTAATGATATAAGGATAGTAGAGGAAGGCAGGGGATTTAATCTCATTTAGGGAAGTTATATTAGGAAGAAAATACCATTAAATGAGGGAACATTTGATGTAACTGTGATTGTATTGGCTAAAAACTCAAATATGACATATACAGGGAGGACAGGAACAATAGAAGGGAAGACAGGTTTTTCTAGGGGGTTGAATAAATAATTGATAAATGGATCATTTGAGATGAGATCACATGTAGCAAAGTTAGGGTAATCAATTAAATAATCATAGTATACTCGAGGAATTTTGAGTGGTTTAATGGATTAGTTAGGAGGAATTAGAATGATACAAACAATTATTGATGGGTTAAGACTGGGGATAACCAGGAGAAAGAGATTAGCTCATCTCGTTGGAATGTTGCCAAGGGCTAGGGGAGCAGTAGTGAAGTTAGGCCGTATTTAGGTCATAAAAGTGAGCTACCAAATTAGGGCCTGGCTATTTGTGGTTGTTTTTCAAATTGGGTTTTTAAATAAAAAACAACACACCTAGTATGATGTTTATAAAGCCTTGTTTCAATTTTGGGGGGGTTTCAGCAGGTCAAGGGTTATAGGTCTTAAAGGTGCACACAGTGAATTTTATGGATTTTTTAGGTTTTGGCTGAGTTTGGGGTATATATGATTTCTTATAAGAATGAATGTCATGAGGACTTAATGAACACTTGGGATAACTAACATTTATGAAATATTTAGAATAATGGTAATTGTTTAGTATACTATGGGATTAAACAGTTCGTTAAATGATTTCAATGGCCTCTGAACTCTGTTTTAACATTCTGGTGTTAATTAATCATCCACACTAGTACATTCTAAAGGCATGAGAGGAAGACTTTAAGATAGTTTATTTTACTAAGTTGAGGGTAATTTATAGTACTGTGAAAATTGTGAAGAAGATTATAATTTGGTAATAATATATTTGATTTGAATCATAAATAACAGAAGAGAGAGTGGAGGAATGGCAATTGGATAATGAAATACCAATATTAACTAAAGTGATTGTTTAGGTAGGTGGTAATATTGACACATGGCCAAATCATGTGTCAAAGAGGGGGATGGTTGGATTAAATATTAAATATATACGAAGGAGAGGACAAAATACTTAAAAAAAAACATGTATGATAGTTTATTAACCACACCTGTATGTCAGAGGTTTTGTGCCCCACAGGTGAACTAAAGGAGAAGGTGACCCACTCTATCTAACCAGGAGACTGAATCAGGCCTGGCGGGAAGGGCCCTACCAAGGACTGCCTTTGCCAGCAGAATAGCTGAGAGATCCATCTGGGTGCATGTCACACACTGTACAAAACCAGCTACACCTGACGAACAAACACAGAGTTAGGAGAAAGATCCGATCACCACTATGGTCCGGGGGTTGCCTCCTTAACGAAGATTCCCTTACCCTGTCTGATCATCCCTGTGTGAGTTCGATAGAAGGTAAAGCAATGGGTTGGCCTCTGGCATCTGACATGTTCTCAGGGCAAGGGTGGGGATTCACAGGTCTCCCGACGGTAGGTAGCTGTCTGATTGTGGGGGCCATATTCCTAACACACACGGACCCTCCTGTTTCAGCCAGAAGTGGTAGTTAACCTAACACAAGTTGAAAAGGCATAGGAGACAGCTAGACGTAGGGAAAGGGGAAATTCTAGAGTAAACCTCTCTGAGGGAGGTAGTGAGACCGGGGCTGTGGTAAAGATAGTGCAAAACTATAGACCTGGAGGAAGTAGTACAGGTGGAAACGGGGTATAGAAATCTTAACCTGTGGTTGGAATGGATTCAGTATACGGCAAAAAACTATGTCTAAAGAGGACTGTTTTGCCTGTAGGACAGCCAAACCAGGGATAACAACTACTCCGTTCCCCTTGACAGGCTTTAACTCTCTGTCAGGTTTTTCCTCCATGCAAGCCACCTGGGAATGTGGTGAAAGAGTCATATGGTAACTTGCACTATCTGTTTCCCCCGATAACAAAGTCATCCCGACCTGGGTTGCCTCAGTTTGAAGTCACAGGGGATTCTTATTACTGTTTTTCTAGGACTAGTAAGGATAGGATACAGGGTAGGGCATCTTAGCTCCTGCTCCCACACAGAGAATGTCACACCTAAAGAGACCATGACTAAATCTCTCCTCTTTGTTGCAGCAAGAGGATTATAGGAGCCAAAACCAGGCCCGTGCTGACATCTGATGGATGTGTGGTGATAACTGATTGTGAACTCACCTACATACGCAAACAATCAAACGTGTCAGAGATTGGTGAGTTGTCACATAGAAAGTAGGACCTCCTCCCGGGAGCCTTTGATGAAAGGATATATATTGATGGGATCCACAATCAGATCGCAGCTGAGTTTGAATCAAGTATTTTCTGATGGTCAACAATTAATAAAAATGTAGATTGGATAAATTATATTTAATATAACCAGCAAAATATTTATAAACCACACTCGTGATGCAATAAAGGGATTAGCTGAGCAGACAGCGGCAACTAGCTTAATGACATGGCAGAATAGAATAGCTTTAGATATGCTTTTGGCTGAGCGGGACGGGGTTTGTGTTCTGTTTGGATATATGTGTTGTACTTTCATCTCCAACAATATAGCACCGGACGGGCCTGTGACCAAAGCGCTTGAGTGACCATCACCACGCTGGCGAACGAACTGGTTAAGAACTCTGGTATTGATAGCTCCATAAACGATTGGTTTGATAACATATTTGGTAAATGGAAAACTATTGTTGTGACTATTCTGGGTGAAGTTATGGCCTCTATGGGTATACTTGTTCTTTGTGGATGTTGCCTTATTTCCTGGCTGAGTGACTGGTTTGGTGAGTACTCTTCTATGGTGGTTACTGGATTTCTGACCCTAGTAATTGTGTTTTTGCTGTTAATGTGTTGTGCTGCTTGCATCGTCCCTTGTCTCAGGAGGTCAGTGGTAGGAGTGGTGCAGGCGTCAGGTATGATGCTGTTGTTACCGGCCCAGGATGATGCAGGTGACTCTGCTACTGACTCTGAGACCAAGCTGGATGATCCATGTTTTGCCTAGTAAAATACATACACGCATTTATTTTCAGTTCTTGCTCATTTATTACCTTATGTTTTTACTAACCACTGTGATTGTTTATTCTTCCTGATGTGAAGGTAAAGGATTCCTGGGTGGCTGGTAGCCAACTCAGTACATGTTAGGTGTAGGGGAGGAATAGAGGGTTAAAATTATTATTTTTATTTTCTATTAACATTAAATGTTGTGATTTAATTTCCATATCCTGTTATTCTTAAGGGTGATTATACTCTGTTTAGAGTGACACCATAAAATTGTTGGGTTTTATTTTTTGGATCTGTATGTGATGAATAGCTTGGAAGGAATGCATTAATGAGGAGCACTGTACTGATATGGATTGTTTCACATAACAGGCCGATAAGAACACTCTCTCTTTGTTGTCTGTGAAACTGCCCTTGAACATGGGTACATGGAGTACAGTTTTTGGGGGCTCGTCCTTTTGGGTGCTGACTGTTGTACTATTAATAAAAACGTTGATAGAATTAACTGCATACATTAATGTTAAAAATTAGGCAATTGGACACAACAAGGTTTTGAGGCGGTGCATGGCCAGTTGGCTGCAACCTCTCTCATGGCTTTCCAAAATCGTATTGCTGTCGACATGCTCCTGGCTGAAAAAGGAGGAGTATGTGCTATGTTTGGTGAACAATGTTGTACCTTTATTCCCAACAATACAGCCACAGATGGCAGTTTGATAATTGCCCTGGAAGGGTTACAAACTCTTAATGGTAAGATGAAGAGCCACTCAGGGGTGGACACTTCAATGTGGGACTCTTGGATGGATGCGTTTGGTAAATATAAAACGCTTGTTTCTTCTATACTTGTATCCATCTTAATTTTGCTGCAATTCTAGTGCTTTGTGGATGCTGTTGCATTCCATGCATACGGACGCTGACAGCCAGGATTATAACCACCGCTATTGGTCCACATCCTGCAGATAACGGTCAGATGTTTCCTTTGCTTGCTATTGACGATGCTGACCAAGGATATCTGGATGATGAATAGCATTTAAGCTTTTTGTCACGTCTCTTGTGAGACGTGAAGAGGGGGAATGTAAAACTTTATCTTCTGATAAAGTTTTCCCTATTTTGCCAAATTGCAGCATTTAAGCTTTATGTCACGTCTCTTGTGAGACGTGAAGAGGGGGAATCAAAACTTTATCTTCTGATAAAGTTTTCCCTATTTTGCCAATTACACTGTTAGCTTGTGTCACGTCTTAAGTTTTCCTTCTTTACTGTTACTTGGTCACGTCTCTGGGGAGACGTGAAGAGAGGGATTTGTCGTGGTAAATATATTATGTTATAGCTTGGTCTGACTAAAATCTTGTGCATAACCCATCTTGTGTTGGGGCCTTTGGACTTAATACAATGCACAAAGACTTCTATCTTGTCGGCCTTATCAGCAGGTGGCTATGGACAACACCCACGCCATAGGTCTCTCAAGTTCTCCCAAACTCACGAGTTATTGCTCTGAGGATATACACACACACCCCCCACACACACACACATACACACACACATACACACACACATACACACACACACACATACACACACATACACACACATACACACACATCATCATTGTTAAGCACACACACACAAAAAACCCCTTCTCTTAGGCTGAACATCTGAAGACAGAGAACCCGACTCAGAGCCAATGAAATGGAGATGACCTCGACCAACTCATCAGGACCAATCAGAAGATCAGAACTACTAGAATCAACCTACTTTATTTTATTGTATAAAATGTCAGCACACAATGTTTAGGGGCTCGCTCTCTCAGATATCTCCCTACGAGGTTGACGAACGGGTCCGTGCACGCGATTTCAGATATCTTTACCTCTGAATAAACTGCCTTATATTATACAATTATCCACCTTGTCCAAAAGTCTCTACTTGGTCTCCGTTCTCCAGTAAACTTGTTTCATCAACACTCCTCACATGAATCACAGCTTGTTATGTGAAACAATTTATATCAGTACAGTACAAACCTATTATGTTTAATCATTAATGCATTCTTTCTAAGCTAGGCATCACATCTAGAACCCCACACTAGCTAGCAAGCTAACAAGCAGCTCATTCGCCTACACACAGTGGCCTGCTGTAGCTAGCCAGCTAGCTAATAATACATGTTTTTTAAACATTTTGAAAATGTATTTACTTACTAGAATAGGTTCACGACTACGCGCACGAAGCGGCCAACCTGTAGCGAAGAGTTGTCAAGCGGAGGCATCGCTTCTGCTGGTCGCAGTGTTGCGAACTTAGCGACTTTGTCGCTATATTTAGCGAGTTTTCAGACCCCTCTAGCGACACATTTTCAAAAAAGCGACTACCGACAAATCTAGCGACTTTTTCTGGTGTTATTGGATACTTTTGGAGACTCTGACGTGAAAGCACGTATCGTTCTTCCTCTTCTCAACGAGCAGCAGGTGCTTTGTTACCCCCGTCCCAAAGCACTCACAGGCGGCCCAGTCCTCGCGCAGCAGTCCCTCCCAGCTGCAGTCAGAGCAGGAGATCCCGCCCTGCTGGCTGATCCCGCCCTGGCGGGATGTAAATGTAGGGTGTTTTTACTCACTTTTTGTCTCTCCCATGACCGTATTCCTCTCTCCTACAACGTCCATCACAATTACATGCACATGGACAATTATGCAAATTATGATGACGTCATTTATCGACTTTTAGGACAGCCAATAGCTACTTTCCTTACTGAGGAGTTGGCAACACTGGCTGGTCGAAACGTAACGTTACTTTCCCTTTCTTGGGCACTGGGATGATGGTGGACATCTTATAGCTAGCACTTGCTTATAATAACCCAAACGGTTTGGTCTTTACACAATAAAATACAATATAAGGAATGTAATACAATATGTATGCTAACTAAGTACTACTTATCAATGGTGGTTAAAGTGCAACTATACTTTACTTATTTATTTACCTGTAACGTAAAGCCTTGGTAATACTGCGTAGTCTATGCGCGCGCTGCAGTCTCTGCAGATAGTGGATTCTGCCTTTTTGCACCGACTGCCTTTGGTAAAGTAATGTGCAAAAAATACATTCAGTCGGCCCTATTAAAATAATATTAATATAAGAAGATGTGATCTTATCATAGACCTATGGCTTCAGTGTCTGGGAGAAGTCTTGGTCGTTTTTGACAGCTCGCTAGCCAGCGTTCTCTGGCCGCGCAGTTGTTTGCCTAGTTTCGATACAACCAAGAAAGTTTTTACAGAGTCCAGCACAATGTAAAAACTTTTGCTTGCATCAAAGCTATTGTTAGCCTAGCAGCTCTAGCTAGGGCCGACTTGATGAAGCTAGCTAGGCTAAAACGACGCCAGTGATTGTACCTTTGTTCATTGTTGAACAAGTTCTATTTGTCAATTTTGTCTGAAAGATTATGCGATTAATAGTAGGCTACAGTAGCTAGTTAACAAACATAACGTTAGCTAGCTAGCTGACGTAGCTTGAACTGGGACTTTAACTAAGTATATAACTAAGTTAGCGAGAAAGCTAACAACATAATTTGTAATCAAATGGCAAAACTTTCTAAATTACTAACTACTGTTTAAAGTTATCTTTTAAGACTAGCTAGTTAGCTAACTTTCTAAATGGGAATAACTTTAGTAGGTTATCTAGCTATTTTCCTCTATTGAAAACATGAAGGCACAAATATATTTGATCAAGTTGTGTCGTTACTATGGTCACCAGCCAGGTTACAGTATTAGCAAATATTTGTATAACTAAACCAAGCTATACCAGAGCCTGTCGTTTCCAATGGGAACAAATTAGTCATAGTGGGCAGAACAAACAAGGTGGGAAGAACCAAGCACGAGCTAGCGAGATTCTATTAGCAGTTCATATTTCAGTTAGGGAACGCCTACTCTGTGAAGTGCGCGTGTGTAATAACTCGATTCGCCTTTGCACTCCTTGTAAATAACTCGATTTTGTACAACTTTGGCAAAGGGTCAAGTCTACAAAACTTAGTCCACTCTGTTCATAACATATTCTAGTTTTGGGAACAGACAACTGTATTGAGATCAAATGTTTCATCGATGAGAAAATGTGCAGAATGTTGGCCAAAATCAATCTCCTTCCATCTTCTCCCACTGCTGGCCACTGGGCTTCCTCTCACAGTGAGTATCTGTCTCATTGTTCTATCTGTGGTATTAGCTTGCCTTAGTCATTGGGCCAACCATAGAAATTCAATCTTTGAAATGCAATCATTGTCTCATTCTATTCTACTCTTCCCCTCCCTCGGCTCTCCTCATCCCCATCTCCCTTCCTTCAGGAATATAGAGTGAGTGTCAGAAGTTGCATAAGGCTCTTCATCATGGCGAGTCAGTCGATGGAGATCATGGCCAAGGCGCTGGAGCAGCAGGTGCTGCAGTCAGCCAGGATGGTGGAGGAGCAGCTGGATGCAGAGCTGGGGAAGCTGGAGCGCATGGATGATGATGAGATGGAAAAGCTAAAGGAGAGGAGGATGGAGGCCCTCAAGAAATCCCAGAAACATAAGCATGTAGGTGGGAAAGGCAGAGTGGTCACATTGGCTGAGCCATATGGTGGATGCCAAACAAGCATTTTATTTAGTCCATTCAGTTATTTTATACCAGTAACAACACTCATCATGGCACGTTTGTGCACTGTCCCCTCAGGAGTGGCTTGGTAAAGGGAACGGGGAGTACAAGGAGATTCCCAGTGAGAAATACTTCTTTCCTGAGGTGAAGGAGAGCAATCGAGTGGTCTGCCATTTCTACAGAGACTCCACCTTCAGGTTGGCAACACAGCAATGTTTTCCTCTCTTCCTGTTTTTCTCCTTCTGCCATTCCAGGCCAAAAACCTACGGGTTTTATTCCTGCAAATTAATTGAGATCCGGGGTGAGCTTACCCTCCTAAATCCTAAGAAAATGATTAGAACGGGATTTATTGCCCAATAAACCTTTATTGCAGCTTCTACCAGGAGCTAACCCTGCTGTATCCTCCCCCTGCATTGTAAAGATACAAGATCCTGGACAAGCACCTTAGCATCCTGGCCAAGAAACACCTGGAGACCAAGTTCATCAAGCTGAATGTGGACAAGGCGCCATTCCTGACGGAGAGGCTGCGGATCAAGGTGATTCCCACGCTGGCGCTGGTGAAGGATGGCAAGACCAAGGACTACATAGTGGGATTCACAGACCTAGGAAATACAGACGAGTTCCCCACAGAGGTGCTGGAGTGGAGATTGGGCTGCTCCGACATCATCAACTACAGGTACACAGACTGGAGTGATTTCCTAAAGATAATCACACCTCTAGGTAGAAAGATGATCTGTCTAGGTATTTCCTGTTAGGCATTTGAGGCCATTGGTTCATTTGCAAAAGGAATAAAAAGCCTTACATGTTCATGCACAAACACAGGCTGATTAGTCGTATTAACAGTTCTACTTCAGTTCATATCAAGTCTCGTAACACCCCTCCTCTACACTTCTTCTCTCCCAGTGGTAACCTCATGGAGCCCCCCACCCTGACACAGAAATCTGGTTCAAAGTTCACCAAAGTGGAGAAGAAGACCATCAGGGGGAGAGGGCACGACTCAGACTCTGAAGACGACTAGAAGACCCTGTCAGCTTTCAACTTCAGTCTCTCGCAGGGCTACTATCCACTAACCGTCAGAACCATGTCCTCCTGTTTTGTTCCTTTCCCTTGTTTCTGTCATTTTCCTATTTATACCAGTCTTCCATGCTTAGTTTTTTGTTTTATGGATGAAATTTTATGACTGTGTGTGTGCAGGTGTGGACATAATCATATTTTAGTTAATATTTAATTACATTCACAAGTGCTTTTTGGTTGTTTATTTCCAACTGGCAAATAAAAGGATTCCTGTCTGAGCCACTGAATTCTCATTCGGCCCTGACTGGCTCCTCTTGAAATGTTTGATTCGATTCCAATTGAAGTCTAGAACTGGAAACCCTCAGACCTGATGCTGTTACCCTGTTATCATTCAACATTATAAAGAACTTTCCTCGCTAACACTATAGCTAGCTACATTAACATAAATCCATGTCATTTGTCGACCCGATTTGTGGGGGAAAACATAAATCCAGCTTTTCATGAGCAACAACCAAGTGCCAATGCCAGCTGCATTCCACAACCACCTCCTTTGTGTCGTCAGTGTGATTGGTAGCACAGGTTTGAGTTTTTCTATAAAAATGGACTTGATCTTAATAAAAGAAGCTGATCATCACTGGCGCTTTGTATTTTCCTATGACTTCCTCAATTTCATGGATGTATTCTTATTTTATAGACATTAACATATTATACATGTTTATGTTATGTTTTTATTTGAAATGTAATACAAAGGGGTGAGCTATAGAAGTGTTTCTCAGTCCAGGTTTAGAATGAACACAAGTACAGAAATTTCACTGATCCAGTAATTGGAATCACGGCTGATTTCTGGTAGGCCAGACTAAAACCATTAATTTGTGTCCTGTACAGATTGGATAGGTGAAAGCATGGGATCCACTACACAGCCAATCCAGTCATGTCAGTGATTACTTTGAGGAAAGGAGGATGCATTTTCAGTATTCAAACAGGCCCACTGACGAAATGGCAGGTGAGGACTTGGGGATAGAGTAGTGCTGGCTATGACTCTATGGCTTTGGACTCTACAGGTTTGAGGAGGCGTCGTACGATCAGCTCTCCTTTGCTGTTCAGGTAGGTGTTGGCCATGTCTTCCTCAGCAGGGAGACCATGGGGAAGCTTCAGTGGCTGGATCCTGAACAGAGAGAATGAGGGAAGAGTGGTCAAAGTTAATCTGTATTCAATTACAGCGCATTTCAGTGGTCAGTTTTCAGGATCAACCAACCACGCACTCAATGGGTAAACAGTAGCATACACTTCACAGGAATTATCAGATGTATTTGATAGTAGCCCTGCGCTAACAAAGTAATAACTGAGGTCTTGCAAACCCGAGCAGTCTTACCTCACAAGATGCTTGATGAATTTCAGCTGGTTGTTGACTGAAGGGATGTTCTTGTGAATTACAGGTACATATGCCTGAGTAGAGAAGGAGCAAAGAACCATTACAGTGCAACCAAGTTAGCAATCAGAATCGTTATTACAACTTGATATTACAGCAAGAGCAAGCACAGCACACAACTGAACTCAATACAAGTCTTCTTATCCACTCTGCTAGGGGCTAGCCTAGGGGTGGGGCAACTTTCAATTAGTCGATTCAGTTTGGCTGGAGCAAAAGCCTGAGCCCACACAGCCTACACCCTCGCAGGGTAGGATTGCCTGACACTAGGCTAGCCCCCCAGATGTGAGGTTATTAATCCAAGCTGATAGGAGCCCCACCTTCTGCAGGCAGAGTCCCTCCACTAGCTTCTTCTCCCAGTAGGGTCGGCGCATGGTGCTCTTGACCCGCGTCACCACGTGCAGCTTATGGGGCTGCTCCGGGTTGCCACCATACTTCTCATGCTCTTGAGACCGCTCGTCCAGCAACTGTAGACGCAGAAAGACATATTTACTATGGATTAAAAGGAGTCGCAAGGTTTGTTTAAAAATGTAATTTCCATGATCATTGCCATTAGGCTATGACCAAAGTGTTATAGTATAATAAATAGGGGGTGCTTATATTTGTCCTGTTTCACACATGTACAAGTGTGTAACCTGTGTGTAAAGTGTGTGGTGTGAAATGGACATGCATATCACTCTCCCAGAAACACCCTCGGAGAGTGGGGTCATGGCCATGGATCAGCCATTACTGACGGTGACCCTGGAGCAATTAGGGTTAAGTACATAGGTAAGAAACTTTTGCTTTGAGTTGAGGCATTCATTGCATTTAGATTGTATGGGCCTGCCCTTGATGAAAGTCTGCAGCACCCTACCTCTTGTGGGATCCGTGCTCTGGTGAACTTGCTGCGGAATAAAATTAACCAAGGCAGGGGCGTGGTTTCTGTTAAAACCTGCAAGAATGCACAGACACATCATCAAATATGCAAGACATGAAGAGAATAAGAAAAAGAACTAACTAACTAACTATGAAGGAGGAACCCACTCATTTAGACGATCCTACAAAATGTGCTAACAACTAGTCATCTGACTTATAGCTTTAATTTTAGTTACAACTGTCTGCCAGGAAGATAGTCTGCCTTTAAAAATGTAGACTTCATCCTTACCTGAATTGGGGAAGGTATATGAAGACCACGACGTAGCATTGCCATATTTACTTGTTGGTTGATAGGTTTATAGCAGGGACGCCAAGGTTATAGTGCAAAAACCGTCGGATGCGACGAGGCAAATTGTGAATTCTACCGATATATAAAGTCTTGTTACTATAATGTCATCTTTATTTATTTATTTATTATTTTTCAACAAACATCGAAATACAGCTGAATAAACGCAAACAGGATTGCTAGAGTGTTTCAGCGCTTACAACATTCACCGGAAGCCGTCAGCATAGCGGTCACTTGCTACCGTGCTACTTACACCGTGCTACTTCAAAACTTGGTTATTTCGTTCCTGCATGGCTTTCATTTGTTTTAATTGTCTTTGTGATAAACGTCTCGTTTTTTTACTATGTGATATTGTATGATTAGCTATGTAGTTTGACTGTTTTTTTTACATGTGTATTTCATAATTCATACATTTGTATTTCATTTAGGCATTTTCGCTTCCGTGGATATGTTGCTCAGGGGAATTGTTATTCTTGCGTACCTTTGTACGGGCCGGCAGCAAACAAACCAACATCAGGAAGTTTGAGTGCCATCAGATGTCGATTTTGATCAGATTTACGTTTGAATGAATGGAATGAAACCCCCGCATCCGATTTAGATATGATCTAAGCATAAGGAGTTTAAACAAGGACTTTAAGAAGGGTCTATTGATGCATTGTATTGCCACTGAAGAGATGCCAAAGAAGACTTGATACGGCAGGCTGACTCAGACGAATTTAACATTCCTGTCGCTGAGCTGTGGACAGACGAAGCATGTGTATTACCGTCTATGGCATACTCTAAACAGGTGAATGACAAATATCCACAACTTGACACATTGAACATCAAAATCTCAGTCCATTTTGACCAGATAGTGAACCATGGCGCAAGTCCCTGGTATGGAGACTTCTGCCATCTCCGTCCTGAAACGAGCCGTGGAGCTGGACCAGAGCTCGCGCTTCCAGGAGTCGCTAGTGTGCTACCAGGAGGGGATCCAGCTACTGATGGACGTGCTGAAAGGTAACACACACACACACACACACAGTCAAAAACACTCACAGGGGTATGAGGGTGACATCTGTTTTACTGATCTACTCATCTGTCCACAGCTGTGAAAGATGACTCAAAGAAGGTCCACTACAGACAGAAGATAAAAGGCTACATGGACCGAGCAGAACAGATCAAAGTCCATGTCAACCAACTAAAAGAAGGTAATGGATCTCAGAGACCTTATGTCACTTTCCCAAAGGAATCCTTTCCTGCACCTTACTGCTGCCTTCCTCTTATTCCTCCTTCCAGGGATGGGCATTAATTACAAATTACAATTACAAAATACAACTACAAAATACCCTAAAGACCAATGTATTAAAATAAAATATTAATACTTTTGCAAAGTATTGTAAAATACATGTATTTTGTATTTTAAAATACAAAAATACATTTGCAAGTAGCCAGCCGAACATCAACAACATTCAAACTTCTTACTTGCAATGACTGTGATATGTTGTTGTTTATCTACCTTAGTTGGATGCACTGTCACTGGATAAGAGCGTCTGCTAAATGACCAAAATGTATGTGAAAATGAACAACTGCAAAGCACACTGTGTATTGTCATTGGCCATTTTTTGGGGCCTAGCTCATTAGAGTAATAATCAGCATGCTTTGCAATTGTTCATTTTTACAGGTACATTTACATTTAGTTAATTTAGCATACACTCTTATCACACCATAGTGTCATCAGACTTTTTGTTTCCAATGCAGGGTGAAAGGAGGCCAGAAAATTGTGAACCACTATAAAGAAATGGTATAGAAAAGTATTTTGTTATTTTGAAAATACAAATTGCAGCTTTTGAAAGTATCTTGTTACAAAATACATTGGAGTGTAGTTCAGCCCAGTGTAATACAACATACAAAATACTCAGAAGTAATTAAAATACATATACTGAACAAAAATATAAACGCAACATGCAACAATTTCAAAGATTTTACGGAGTTACAGTTCATATAAGGAAATAAGTCAATTTAAATAAATTCATTAGGCCATAATCTATAGTTTTTACATGACTGGGAATACAGGTATGCATCTGTTGGTCACATATACCTTAAAAGAAAAGGTGGGGGCGTGGATCAGAAAACCAGTCAGTATCTGGTGTGACCACCATTTGCCTCATGCAAATAGGAACTGAAACACGCTGTCCTGCACGTCGATCCAGAGCATCCCAAACATTCTCAATGGGTGAAATGACTGGTGAGTATGCAGGCCATGGAAGAACTGGGACATTTTCAACTTCCAGGAATGGTGTACAGATCCTTGCGACATGGGGCCGTGCATTATCATGCTGAAACATGAGGTGATGGCGGCGGATGAATGGCACGACAATGGGCCTCAGGATCTCGTCACGGTATCTCTGTGCATTCAAATTGCCATTGATAAAATGCAATTGTGTTTGTTGTCCATTGCTTATGCCTGTCCATACCATAACCCCACCGCCACCATGGGGCACTCTGTTCACAACGCTGACATCAGTAAACCGACGCCATACACGTGGTCTGCGGTTGTGAGGCCGGTTGGATGTACTGCCAAATTCCCTAAAATGACGTTGGAGGTGGCTTATGGTAGAGAAATTAACATAAAATTCTCTGGCAACAGCTCTGGTGGACATTCCTGCAGTCAGCATGCTAACTGCACGCTCCCTCAACTTGAGACATCTGTGGCATTGTGTTGTGTGACAAAACACACATTTTTATTGTCCCCAGCACAAGGTGCACCTGTGTAATGATCATGCTGGTTAATCAGCTTCTTGATATGCCACACCTGTCAGGTGGATGGATTATCTTGGCAAAAGAGAAATGTTCACTAACAGGGGTGTGAAAAAATGTGTGCCCAAAATTTGAGATAAATACGCTTTTTGTGTATATGACCTCCCGAGTGGCGCAGTGGTCTCAGGCAATGCATCGCAGTGCTAGCTGTGACACTAGAGATCTTGGTTCGAATCCAGGCTCTGTCGTAGCTGGCCGCGACCGGGAGACCCATGGGGCGGCATCCAGGGTAGGGAGGGAATGGCCGGCAGGGATGTAGCTCAGTTGGTAGAGCATGGCGTTTGCAACGCCAGGGTTGTGGGTTCGTTTCCCACGGGGGGCCAGTATGAAAAAAATAATGTATGCACTCACTAACTGTAAGTCGCTCTGGATAAGAGTGTCTGCTAAATGACTAAAATGTAAAATGTATATGGAACATTTCAGGGATCTTTTATTTCAGCTCATGAAACATGGGACCAACACTTTACATGTTGCATTTATATTTTTGTTCAGTGTATTTCAAATGCACGTAACAGAAATATGGCCCATCTCTGCCTCCTTCCCTTCTCATTCCTCCCTCTCTCATCTCCTCTCCCACTCAGAGGGGAAGTACCATGAGCAGATCAGGATAGCAGAAGATGCTACAGGCTACAGTTACGAGGTTCTGTTCAGGCCTTACGTCACCGAGGGGCTGACTGAGGTCTGGGTGGAGGACCCTTACATCCGACATATTCACCAGGTAATTTACCTGTACACTATCAAACACATTCACCAGATTATATACTACAGAAAGGTACTATTACCTCTGGGTGTTCTGCTACCTCAAAAGCTGGTTTGTCTATTAATATGATTGTGGAATCTGCCTTGGATGCCATTGCCATGCTGGTTTAGTCATGAAGTCTTGACTTTGACCCTTCTGCCCTCTTAGCTGTATAACTTCTTGAGGTTCTGTGAGATGCTGCTGAAGGCCAGCTGTAAGGTGAAGAGGATTCACCTCCTGACCTCTCAGGACGAGGTAACTAACTGTAGGCTAGTGGCAAGGCCCACAAAATGTTGAGATACCCCTACCTGAGGTATAACAAAACACATCCATGTTTTTCCATATCTCTTAGGTGTCCCATATATGAAATGGATGGTTGTATAAAAATATGTTACTGCAAAAGTTGTTAAATTGATAGATATTGTGACAAACAATGCAGAATAATGCCTGGCTGGAGGGGGAGTGGGCCACATAAGCTCATGTAACCCAATATTGCAAGCTCTGAAATTGCTCACATTTGGAATACAAATTGTCAATTGTCTGCCCTACATACAGAAGCAAACAACATTAGGATATCTTAAAGCATTTTGGAAATGTAGACCTGTAAACACACAGATACAATAGGCGTAAATATCAACTATGAATATTAATGATGCTTTTTGGTAGCTGTTCAATAGACAACTTTCCAAGTCAAATAAATTTGCGCTCATTCAGTGCTGTACGGTCCTGCTTGATGAAAATGCATACATTTACACGTTTATTTGATTTTGTGGCTATTGTAATTGGCTCTAAGGAAAACATGTGGGCTCAGACATCGAAATATATATTTTTTGGTGTCCAAGGTTCCTTAAAGGATTTTGTATCTTTAGCCCCTATTCTTACAATTAAGTCAGGGGGCCATCAAAGATTATCTTTATATTTTGCCTCAAATGCAACATGGTGTCCAAAATCCAATATGACTACATTGGATGGAGGTTAAATCACATGTAAATGAGGCATTATTTTCAGAATTGTGTACAACACTCATGCCTATAAAGACTGTTGTGAATCCATTTGATTCTGAATCCAATATGGCCAACATGATTACACTCAAACACCTTCGCCTGCATATACAGTGGGGAGAACAAGTATTTGATACACTGCCGATTTTGCAGGTTTTCCTACTTACAAAGCATGTAGAGGTCTGTAATTTTTATCATAGGTACACTTCAACTGTGAGAGATGGAATCTAAAACAAAAATCCAGAAAATCACATTGTATGATTTTTAAGTAATTCATTTGCATTTTATTGCATGACATAAGTATTTGATACATCAGAAAAGCAGAACTTAATATTTGGTACAGAAACCTTTGTTTGCAATTACAGAGATCATACGTTTCCTGTAGGTCTTGACCAGGTTTGCACACACTGCAGCAGGGATTTTGGCCCACTCCTCCATACAGACCTTCTCCAGATCCTTCAGGTTTCGGGGCTGTCGCTGGGCAATACGGACTTTCAGCTCCCTCCAAAGATTTTCTATTGGGTTCAGGTCTGGAGACTGGCTAGGCCACTCCAGGACCTTGAGATGCTTCTTACGGAGCAACTCCTTAGTTGCCCTGGCTGTGTGTTTCGGGTCGTTGTCATGCTGGAAGACCCAGCCACGACCCATCTTCAATGCTCTTACTCAGGGAAGGAGGTTGTTGGCCAAGATCTCGCGATACATGGCCCCATCCATCCTCCCCTCAATACGGTGCAGTCGTCCTGTCCCCTTTGCAGAAAAGCATCCCCAAAGAATGATGTTTCCACCTCCATGCTTCACGGTTGGGATGGTGTTCTTGGGGTTGTACTCATCCTTCTTCTTCCTCCAAACATGGCGAGTGGAGTTTAGACCAAAAAGCTATATTTTTGTCTCATCAGACCACATGACCTTCTCCCATTCCTCCTCTGGATCATCCAGATGGTCATTGGCAAACTTCAGACGGGCCTGGACATGCGCTGGCTTGAGCAGGGGGACCTTGCGTGCGCTGCAAGATTTTAATCCATGACGGCGTAGTGTGTTACTAATGGTTTTCTTTGAGACTGTGGTCCCAGCTCTCTTCAGGTCATTGACCAGGTCCTGCCGTGTAGTTCTGGGCTGATCCCTCACCTTCCTCATGATCATTGATGCCCCACGAGGTGAGATCTTGCATGGAGCCCCAGACCGAGGGTGATTGACCGTCATCTTGAACTTCTTCCATTTTCTAATAATTGCGCCAACATTTGTTGCCTTCTCACCAAGCTGCTTGCCTATTGTCCTGTAGCCCATCCCAGCCTTGTGCAGGTCTACAATTGTATCCCTGATGTCCTTACACAGCTCTCTGGTCTTGGCCATTGTGGAGAGGTTGGAGTCTGTTTGATTGAGTGTGTGGACAGGTGTCTTTTATACAGGTAACGAGTTCAAACGGGTGCAGTTAATACAGGTAATGAGTGGAGAACAGGAGGGCTTCTTAAATAAAAACTAACAGGTCTGTGAGAGCCGGAATTCTTACTGGTTGGTAGGTGATCAGATACTTGAATGCAAATTAATTACTTAAAAATCATACAATGTGATTTTCTGGATTTTTGTTTTAGATTCCGTCTCTCACAGTTGAAGTGTACCTATGATAAAAATTACAGACCTCTACATGCTTTGTAAGTAGGAAAACCTGCAAAATCGGCAGTGTATCAAATACTTGTTCTCCCCACTGTAAGTAGCCCTTGTTAATTTTGTATTGTGTTATTCTGTCTTTAAAATGGTTTCATAAGGCTCTTGGTATATATAGGACTATGAGTGTCACTGCCATGCCTCTGTTGGTTTGAATAGCCGAAGCCAACTCGTTTTTCAATGTGTTCATGTTTTAATCTCATTCACACACTTACAGCATATCAACAATGGGCAATTCCACAAAAATAATAACAAGCCTTTCACGACACAAGCACACAGTAGCGTAACCAAGTTAGAGGAAAGCAACCATAATACAACAGTCAGCTACTCTAGTATTGTATATGTACAACCCTCTTTTCCCAACTTAAACTAAGTGTGCAATGTTAATTCAGTCTTTGAGGTGACCAGGACGTGAGTATGTCCTTACAGGGTGAGGAGACAAAGTAACCAGTGGTGGTTGTTGTTCTGGGGTCTGACCAGCTTGCACAGCTAACTGGTCATTCTGGGCAAGCTGCAGCGACAAGGGCAGTATCCTTCCTGTATGACTGGTGGGGTATTGGGGCTGTGGTGTGATCAGTTTCCATTTCTACAGTTCAGTATAGGCAGTCAGCAGATGCAGCTTGCAAAGAGACCCATTGACTAACTGGAATGTTATCCCAGCCTGAATGATGCTGGGGTAACTCCAGTAGTGGAATGGTTGGTTGTCTGGTTGTGAAGGAGAGTCTGTGAAAGGGCTGTCATAAACAGACTTGCCTTTAGATCTTTCCAACACCTAATTAACCTGTGGGCAGAGTTGTTTATGTTGAATGTTCTAAAAAGTCCTTCAAGTCACGTCCTACATAATTGTTTATATTCATTCGGAAGTCAGTTAGGATGATAATTTGGACGACATTAACTGTGGGTGGTTGGCATTGATTATGGACTGGGGCACGCCCAGCAGGTGATATGGCGAGTGACCTCAGGTTACGGTAGAGGTTATTTAGCATAGCTAGGTCATAGACTATAACTAAGAAGTGTTGGTTGTGAGGGACGTAGCACAGATCCACACACATACATTTGAAGATGATCCCTGGTCTTTGATGGACATTAAACGGGTTGCAGTGGAGGTGGAGCTGATCAAGCATGGTGCACAAATACCACTATCTCACAGTCAATCTCCAGCCACCATAAACGATCACATACAGCAAGTTCTACCATCCTAAGGTGCTGCTTGTTTGCCATAAATGGCATATGTCTATTGTTGGGATTACTGCACAGTTTCCCAGACCAATGCATGAGTCACCCCAGCATGAAAGCTCATTCTTCACATGCAAGTCCAGTTCAGGTGTCACATGGGCTGGCCAGCCATAGTTGGTAGCAAAATAGGTACATATGAGGGCAATGCACACCAGCAATTTCCAGATGGAATCTGACAGTCCAGTTCTGTGGTGTCTCTGTTTCTAGTAACTGCCTGAGGGGAGGACTGATGGTGGAGTAGGCTTATCAAGGACAGTTCTGTGAGATTCAGGATGGCATTGATATTGGAGAGGTGCAATTCCTATGACATGTGAAGGCCCACTAAGTTGATGGCATTGCTTGTCAATGAGTGTCAGGTTGTTGGTTCATTGTGGTGAACAGCTTGCCTTATGCGCTTGTCATGTGTGGTTTCATCCTCCCCATACACCATAAATGTCACCAAGTCAACATATACGGTAACTCCAGGGCAGACATCCAGGATGGTGGACATCATTTTCTGGAAGAAGTAATGTGGCAGCTCAACCCGAGTGCACTGGAACATCCCAATTTGCATCATAAATGCAGTGAGCCAGTGGAAGGTCATGTTGGTTGGATTCAGGCAGAGGTATTGGACTAGCAATGAATCAAAGCTCCCTTCTAAATGATAAGGAGGTGACTTAAGAGCCCAACACTGGAGGGGCAAGTTATACCACAGCGGGGGCAAATTGTAGAGCATGGCAGAGGGTGTCAGAGTCCAGGGTTGGATTCTCTTTCATTTCTTTGGAGCCTCCCAGTTGCCTCATTGATCCTCAAAGAGGTTTGTGACTTGGAATACTTTGTGTTGCCATGCCAAGCAGTCTGTTGTCTTTTTATATATCCAGACAAAGGTGTTTGAGTGTATATGGCGGGCATATTGGATTCCTAACATAGTTGAAGTACACAAAAATAGTCTTGAGTACAGGTCAAATCTGAAAAATGTCTAATTTAAAACGTGTACATATACATGTGATTAAACCACCATTTAATGGTAATGTTGCAGCCATATTGGATTTTGAACGCCATATTGGATTTAGAGTCAAATCTAGAGGGGCCCCCTAAAGTAATTGCAGAAGTAGGAGCTAAACATATCAAATCCACGGAGAAACCTTTAACTGGAAAAAACGTCAACTGAATAATCTGCTTTCTACTATTTAGCGAGAGGCAGAACTTATTTCTATAGAAGAAGCCCATTTCTATTCTCAGCTTCTTAACTAACTCATCAATATGCTTTTTAAAAGACATATTTTCATCTATCCAGATGCCCAGATATTTGTAAGCAGGGACACGATCAATATGGACACCATCCAAAGTACATATGCTTAAATCATCAGACTTCTTTTTATGTGCTCTAGAGAACAACATATACTTAGTTTTACCGGCATTCAGTACTAATTTCAGGTCAATAAAGTTATTCTGTAATACAATGAAGGCAGACTGTAGTTCAGATAGAGCCTGGTCAACCATGGGGGCAGTAGCATACACAGCTGTATCATCGGCATACAAGTGCAGGTAAAAACATTTTTTTACAGACAAGTCGATATTGTTCATGTAAACAGAAAAAAGTACAGGACCCAGAATCGACCCCTGCGGGACACTTTTCGTAATATCCAGGAAACCTGATTTTACACCATCAGTAGATATACATTCTGTCAAGTAATTTTTAAACCAGTTACATGCAGCCTGGTCTAGGCCAATTGAGGAAAGCCTCTGAATTAGCAGGGAGTGATCAACAGTATTGAAAGCCGTTGACAGGTCAATGAAGAGGTCAGAACAATGTTGCCTTTTATCTATACAGTTAACCACATCATTTATAACTAGCGATGCAGCAGAAATGGTGCTATGACCTGGTCTAAAACCCAACTGATGTACATTTAGAATACATTTCAAAGATAAGAAAGAGCTTAGCTGAGAATTAATCAAGGATTATAATATTTTAGCTAGGTAAGAAAGTTTAGAAATAGGCCGAATTTAATTATTAAGGTCACAAGGGTCACCACCTTTGTGAAGGGGGAGTACATGGGCCGCCTTCCAAACCTTGGGGATAGTACTAGATATAATCGTCAGGTTAAAAATATGGGTCAATGATTCAGCAATCAGCGGGGCAGAGAGCTGCAGCAAAAATGGATCAAGCATATCAGGTCCAGTGGATTTATTTTTACATCAGTCTTAAGCAAGGCATCTAGCACATCACAGATAGTAAATTGTTTAAATGAAAACAGATTCACTAGAAGTTGATGGGTTAACCGTCAAGTCAGCTAAAGGCTGGCAGAGGGAAGAGCAGTCGATTGACTGACCAGGGTCAACTACACCACAGTTACTCTCAAATAAAAAGCCTGCTGAGATAAAATTATGATTAAAAGCATCACTTATCCCATTCTTCTCAGTTATGATGCCCGAGTCAGACAGAACTTGCTTAGGCAGGGAAGAAGAGGAATTTGTATGCTGCAGTGCATTTACTGTATTCCAAAATTTAGAAGGATCACTAGCAGAGTCAGAGATTAAAAAGTAGCTTGATTTGGCTTTCTTAATTGAGATAGTACATCTGTTTCTCAATTGTGTGAAAGATTGCCAGTCCACTACAGAGTCAGTTTTCCTTGCTTTGGCCCAGGCCTGATTTCTCATCTGAATGAGCTCAGATAATGCAGAAGTTCGAACCCTTGGTTTTCTATCTTTGACTCTGAATTGTTTAAAAGGGACATGTTTATCTGCCAGAGGAATAAAAATGAAAGATACTTTTTCTAGAGCCAACTCAGGGTCAGGAATACAGGAGACAGTGGCTAAATCAGAGTAGAACATGTCATGCAAAAACCGTTGCGTAGAAACATTTGTAAAAGTTATCTTCTTAATTAAACGAGGATTAGTGTTATGCTGTTTCGTATCTCTAATACATACTATGGGACAATGATCACTGAGATCATATGCAAATACTCCACTTGACCAATATTTATGGGGGTTATTAGTAAGAATTAAATCAATCAATGAAGAGTTAACAGGGTTTTTCACATTTAGCCGTGTGGGTTTTGAGATCAATTGAGTCAGGTTAAAATCAATGTTGATCTGAGGCCGGGGATAGCCAATCCAGATTCAAATCCCCTAAAATGACCAACTCTGAGGACAGAAAGGGTGTTAAACACTCAGATATAATACCAATAGCATCGATATCATTATCAATCAATGCCACAACTGAGTTATATTTGTATTGCAGAAGTTTGAACTGGTAGGAAGAGGTGTATAGCTTAGTTGCTCCATTTGTGTTCTTTAGGGCTATTTATTGTAAGTTATAAACCTACTCAAAATGCCAAGCTACCTGTATCTCGTGTTGTTTCCCTGATCCACATGTCTGTGTGTGTGTTGCAGGGGGACAATTCTTCTCAGCAGGCCAGTGCTCTGTCAGAGCTCAAACAGAGTCTACAGAGCCAGGATGTGTGTCTGGACCTCCAGTACTCCACTTTTCACGACAGGGAGATCAGGTACACCATCAATTTCAATCAATCCATTTCCACACCCAGAATGCATCAGTGGCATCAGCTAGCATCAGTGGCTTAGGTTGAATGAGGTCCTTAATGCGCGATATGGCACATGCACATTATAGAATCTTTGATTTATGTAGCTTTTATAAACATGATGATGACGATCCCCTTAGGTTTGACAACGGTTGGATCATCAAGATAGGAAGAGGACTGGATTACTTCAAGAAACCAAAGGCAAGACTTCAACCAGGGATATTTCTCCCCTCTATGTTCAGTCTTCAATTTATATTGTCATAAATACTGATGGATCAAAAATATAGAACCAACAGAATAATAATCCAGTAGTATTTATTCAATGGTTTTTCCCTCCCCCAGGGTCGTTTCTCCATCGGCTACTGTGACTATGACCTGAGGCAGTGCCAGGAGACCACAGTGGATATCTTTCACACCAAACACACTAAGACATTATAACACCTTTGGCTACTCCCCAATATGCACACTAGCATACCACTTAGAATGCATGTCCAAAACATTGCTCTATTGTAAGTGATATGCAAGTGTGGATAGGCCAATTGGAACAGAGGGGCTCTCTTTCTAAATGTCTCCCCCTCTGTCCAGTGTGTGTGTACCTGTAAAATACATACCAAATGCCTTTTTTAAGTCTACATGATCAATCATGTAGTTTGGTCTGACTGGGTTGTTTTCTGGGGCTCATAATGCTAATAATGTGTATCTGAGGACATTGGACCTGAATGGTGGATCCAAACGATAGTTTGGTCCTTTCTGAATCTTTTCTTAACCAGTTTTTTTTATTAAACATATACATATTCATTAAAAGTGTACATAACATTTAGAATTCTCAGAATTTCTTGAAACTGTGATTGTTTTTTCATTTTGTGAAAGTACTTGGCGCCATCTAGTGGATATTGAAGTTCGTTCACCTTATAATAACCCTAAAATAAAAATATATAATGATATGATATTTTAGACTAGAGGGTACTCAAAATATAATCCCTAGGCTTTAACGTATAATAATTTAATATCCTTAATTATTTATAATTTGCCCTGGTGCTTTGACTGGTGGATTTGATCAGTTTATTATTTTTTTGTCGATCTGATTGGACGTTGTTTTCAGTAGACTAAGGGTTAGTCCTGTTAGGATTGGAGGATAGTAAATGTTGGACAGAGGACAGCAGTGGTCGGTCGCAAGCAGTACTATTATGCTATAGCCTCAAAGTCTAGGTCGTGAACTGACAGTGACACAGCTGTGAGCTCCCATCCAGGCTCCACTAATAGTATGACATTTGGGTTAATTCATCTTCAACACCAGCCACGTCCGTACAGTAAGTATGATAACTACTTTTTCGTTGCCATAATATATCAATGTAAAGAAGACATACCTTCTCTGTAAAAAAGACATGCTGTATGTCACAAACAGAATTATTTATCCCATTCAAATAGGGTACAGAGTAGTCATCCGCAGATAAATTACCTTCTCGTTTCATGAGCTTGACGCTACCGACAATATGGCCCAATTTCCTCAAGGTGAACTGAACTGACTGAACAGTCTAGACATTGGTCTCAATTTCCAAATGCTCTATTTAAAATGTGAAGGTATAATGAGCAATGACGACAACTAAAGTTCTAGTACATATAGACCACCTAGATCATTACTTAATGTAATAGATGTACAAATGTACAGGGCATTTGACTTTTTCCACATATTGTTACGTTACAGCCTTATTCTAAAATGGATCTACACGCACAATATCCCATAATGACAAAGTAAAAACAGCTTTTTAGAAATGTTTGCAAATGTATAAAAACTGAAATATTACATTTACATAAGTATTCAGACCCTTTACTCAGTACTTTGTTAAAGCACCTTTGGCAGCAATTACAGCCTCGAGGTTTCTTGAGTATGACACTACAAGCTTGGCACACCTGTATTTGTGGAGTTTCGCCCATTCTTCTCTGCAGATCATCTCAATATCTGTCAGGTTGGATGGGGAGCGTTGCTGCACAGCTATTTTGAGGACTCTCCAGAGATGTTTGATCGGGTTCAAGTCCGGGCTCTGGCTGAGCCACTCAAGGACATTCAGAGACTTGTCCCGAAGCCACTCCTGCGTTGTCTTGGCTGTGTGCTTAGGGTCGTTGTCAGTGGCGGCTGGTGAAAAATATTCTCGGTGGGGCTGTGCCATACTTTTTTTTTCCTGTAACCATCGCGATATATTTTAACACAAACTGCAGGACAGCAGTGCTCAGTGAAACATTCAGTAATTATTTAATGCCAATATTAAAAAGTTGAGGCATTCTTACACAAAAACATATTACACAAACCCAAGCCTTTCATTTGCATTTAAAGTGAACTTTTCACCATTGGTAGTAAACAGGCAACGCAACAGGCATGCTGTCAGAACAGAGTGGAAAGTGGACAATAACATGAAATTATTATAAAGTTTATAGGAACTCTTACACTGTATAAAAGGATGTATAATATAGAAATGGATATCAAGTGGATGAACTCAAACCTTTGACTGGAAGAATAGCATACAGTATTTTATGATCATACTAAATGTGACTAATTGTTAATGTGCTCCAGAACTGCAACAATTAATTGATACAAAACAACATATATACAGTAATATTAGCAAAGACACTATTAAGACTTTCTAGAGTACCATATATAACTGGATTTTTTATGCTAAGGTCAACTATATACAAAGAAACATGCGGCCAGAGCTGCTCTGTGTGTGTGTGTCTGTCATCTTATTTGTACAGGAATTTTGCCCGTCTGTCCTTCTGAGTGGCAAACCTCTCAATGACCCTTTGATTAAAGTCAGGAATGTCCCTGACAAGTTTCTTCTCCATGGAGAGCATGGCCAGAGCGTTCAGGCGATCCTGTGTCATGCTGTTTCTCAGGAAGGTCTTGATCCTTTTCAGTGTAGAGAAGCACCTTTCTGACTCAGCAGTTGTCATGGGTGTGGTGATGAGGATCTTGAGGAGGCTGGCAGTCTCTGTGAAAGTGCTCTGAAGGTTGTTCTCCATGAAGAACTGGTACAGGGGCACTGCACCACTACAAGCCTTGAACTCACTGTTCTCATAGATGAGGGACAGTTCGGTTTTGAGCTTGGCCTTGTTCAACATGGGGTACGCCTCCACGGTTGTTTCAAGCGCTGTATCGGGGAACTTCACACTGTGTTGTGGGAACAACTCTCCGTGCAATAGTGTTGCGCTGATGAGGTGCTGGGTGAAGGAGAACCTCTCTTTGGCATGACTCAGGATGGTATCACATACCTGTAAAAGATACATCATCAGCTTTAATTTGCAATTAAGCTATTTTGATGCAAGTGATCCTGACTGACACATGCCTATGTCCAACTCAAGTATATGATTACCAAGGTGCTGATTGTTCAGGGTTTTGGCTACATACTACCAGGCCTGAAAAAAGTTCTAGGGGGAAACACTGACAATTACATCACAACTTACCTCTATAGCCAACCTCTGTTGTTCTCCTGGTCCCAGCATCCTCCGTCGCTTGATGGGCTGTTGCTGCTCGTCAGATGCGCTGTCCCCACACAAAGAGGGAATTGAGGCCCTGGGTCCAAAAAATAAAGTTTAATTTGATAACTTGCAATCAGACTTCTTAACTCACTGTAATTCCCCCTCAACACACAACCAGTGACTTTTATATATATATATATATATATATATATATATATATATATATATATATATATATAGACAGACAGACAGACAGACAGACAGACAGACAGATAGTGTGTATATACACACAAACTATGTCTAGTAACTGCTTTTAACCTGTGATGTACATAATTAACTGATGTTATTACGTTTTAAAGCCTTTTTCTATTACATTTGTGAGAGGGATGCAACATCATTTTGTTCTGCTGTGCACTTAGCAATAAAGTTAATCTTCAATAACAACTAGGCCTCTTCTAGAAATTGACCTGGTGGACACCTGAATAATTATTACAAACTGTGTAGTACTTTCCTGCATTATTATCAACGTCTGATTGTGTCTTCTCTTTCCTTTTAAAATACTAAAACAAATATAATTGTGACGGCTCTATGATAATCACTCACTTTGATGACCAGACACATTTAGGCTTTTAAACTGTTGTAAGTGAACTATTCATCTTTCTAACAACATCTTTATCAGCCAATAGTAAATATAGTTATTTACCTGATTGTTAGCATGCTGTCTGTGAACCTCTGGACAAGTGCTTTAATGAAGACAGGGTCGATGTTCCTCTTCTGCAGCTGGCTGAAAAGCATGTCCACATTTGGCATGATCTTGTGGAACAGTGCCAGGAAAAAACAGAAAGCCTCGTCTTCGAGCATCCTCACAAAGCCCCCCGCCTCTCTGACAGTCGGGGCATCAAAGTTCCCAGAGTCTCTGATGGTCTGGAAACACGTTAGGAGGTCATCCCTGTACTCGTACACAGTGTTTACAGCGCGACTGTGGAAGTTCCACCGTGTTGTAGAGGCTCTGGGGAGTCTATGCGCAACCACTTCGTCAAGCACGGTGGTTCGCTTGGGAGACCTGGAGAAGAAAGCAGAAAATCCTGCAAGGTCGGAAAAGAAAGTGCCGATCCTGGGGATGCGTGAAGTAGCCTGCTGCATGATGAGGTTCAGCTGATGTGCATAGCAGTGGACGTAGTGCGCATTTTCGTACACATCCACTATTTTACGCTGCACTCCGCCGGTGGCTCCCCTCATCACACTTGCTCCGTCGTAAGCCTGGGCAATAAGTTTGGCCTTTTGTCCATGTGAGAGTATGGTGCTGAGCCTCTCCAGCAGCGCTGTAGCGATGGTGTCGGCGGTTGCGTTCTCGATTAAAATGAACTCGAAAAAACGCTCTTGGACGTTACTTTTAGCATCGATGTAGCGTATCACAAGCACCAACTGGCAGTGGGTGGAAACGTCAGTCGTCTCGTCAGCTTGAATGGCGATAAAATCAGCACTCTTTACTTCCTCCAGGATGTAATCCTTAAGCACTGACAGCATACAGTCCAACAGCTCGTTCTGTATCGTCTTTGACGTGCCCTTAAAAACGGTAGCTGTCTTCAGGTGCTCCTCCAGCACACTGTCGAGGGAGGCAACAAAATCCACTAAGCCCCGGAAAATGCCGGGGTTGTCCGAGGAGTCAGTCTCCTCGTGCCCACGCAAGGCCAACTCAAAAGCCCCACAGAACTTCACACAATCGATAATTTTGGATAGAATGTGCCTGTTTTTATCCACCTCCTCATTGTGTTTCCTCACCGCAATCCTGTGGCCGTCATCCAGCTGCGTAGCAATGTTCACCCTTCCTAATACAGCTAGCTTTACAGAGTTGTCCATGTGTGCCCTGGTGTTCTCATGTTTCTTTACCTTCTCTGACAGGTGCTTCATATCCCTCACTCCGGTACCTGTCCATGCTGAATCTGACCCCGTCGTTTTAAAAAGCAAGCACGGAAAGCAAAATAAAGCATTAGCATCAGTGCACCCAGCTAGCCAAGCCTTCCTGGTGTACCAGCTACGGGAGAAGCCGCGCATATACTGCTTCCCTTTCTCGCTAGCCTGCTGTCTGATTGAGAGGTCAGGTTGATCTGGGCCCAGCTCTTTCACCCGAACTTTCTCTGACAAAGTTCTCCTCTCAAACGGATCTTGGAGGAGAGATTTCACCGAGTTAGGGTTGGGTCTTGGAGGAGTAACGTTTGCGCTCGCCATTGTCGTCTAGTAAAAATGGCGCCACTGGAGCCCGGTCCTTATTTTATCAGGGGCGAGCTTGGGGCGATAAAATAATCGCCCTCCTTGGATTCGAATTAAAATCGCTGATTAGCTACATTTTATGTCATACATTCATATCTTAAATTAGCAATTGGCTTAACTGCTACGTAGACCCGCCTCCTCGGGGCACTTTCTGTATCGCCCAGAGCTGACGAGGCGTTTGACAGGCAGAGGAAAGGTTGCGAATATGATTTTCTATCATATCTTACACATATTACTGTGTGCATTCCATATTTCAAACACACAAATATTGACATACTGATGTTTTTATTATTATTATTATTATTTTTATTTATTATTTATTTTATTTTTTTAAATAATTTTATTTAAGGGGGCGGCGCCCTAGCGCCCTCTATCGGCCAGCCGCCACTGGTCGTTGTACTGTTGGAAGGTGAACCTTCGCCCCAGTCTGAGGTCCAGAGCGCTCTGGAGCAGGATCTCTCTGTACTTTGCTCCATTCATATTTCCCTCGATCCTGACTAATCTCCCAGTCCCTGCCACTGAAAAACATCCCAACAGCATGATGCTGCCACCACCATGCTTCACCGTAGGGATGGTGCCAGGTGTCCTCCAGATGTGACGCTTGGCATTCAGGCCAAAGAGCTCAATCTTGGTTTCATCAGACCAGAGAATCTTGTTTGCCTTGACACAATCCTGTCTCGGAGCACTGCAGACAATTATTTCGACCTCATGGCTTGGTTTTTGCTCTGACATGCACTGTCAACTGTGGGACCTTATATAGACAGGTGTGTGCCTTTCCAAATCATGTCCAATCAATTGAATTTACCACAGGTGGACTCTAATCAAGTTGTAGAAACATCTCAAGGATGATCAATGGGAACAGGATGCACCTGAACTCAATTTCGAGTCTCATAGCAAAGGGTCTGAATACTTATGTACATTTTACAACATTTTTTATTTAATCCATTTTAGAATAAGGCTGTAATTTAACAAAATGTTGATAAAGGGAAGGGGTCTGAATACTTTCCGAATGCACTGTATATGGGAGGGGGCAAGAGAGCAGTGAGTGCCTAGTTTCACGGCTGACTCTTCATTAGAAAACGTTTGTTTCAATTAAACATCCACATGTGTTCCTGCAGAGATTGGATTGGAATCTATAATCGGCCTTAATCTCGATATGTGCGGTACTCATCTGGGTTCTGCAATGGAGGAAAATATAATCCCATGGAAAACACCACAAATCTATGAATGACAGATGAGATTCATCTTTGACTGATTGGGGGTTGGCAGAGTTGGGATGTAGTGAACTACATGTAGTTGAACTAGTAATTTAACTACATTTTGCAGTCATTTGGTGGTAGTTGAACTACACTGAACAAAAATATAAACGCAACATGCAACAATTTCAAAGATTTTACTGAGTTACAGTTCATATAAAGAAATCAGTCAAATCATAAATTAGGCCCTAATCTATGGATTTCACATGACTGGGAATACAGATGCATCTGTTGGTGACCTTTTAAAAAAAGGATCAGAAAACCTGTCAGTATCTGGTGTGACCACCATTTGCCTCATGCAGGGCGACATCTCCTTCGCATAGAGTTGATCTGGCTGTTGATTGTGGCCTGTGGAATGTTGTCCCACTCCTGCAGTCAGGTCAAGACCCTGGTGAGGACGACGATCACGCAGATAAGCTACCCTGAGACGGTTTGTGGCAGTTTGTGCAGAAATTATTTGGTTGTTTCATCAGCTGTCCGGGTGGCTCATCTCAGATCATCCCGCAGGTGAAGAAGCCGGATGTGGAGGTCCTGGGCTGGTGTGGTTACACTTGGTCTGCAATTGTGAGGCCGGTTGGACGTAACTACTGGTATGGGGTTCACAGGATGACAGAAAATACATTAGATCAGTTGGATAACGATCTTCCCTGCGACCTGACCTGTCTGGAACTGCGAGGAGTAACAGCGTAACCTACGTTGCTACCATGACAAAGACCAAAGCTGGCGGGAGTACCGTTGAGGACAGTGGTGTCTCTCTATCACAGCTGAAGGATCTTTTAAACAAACAAAAATAGTTCTACAAGCAGTTGTTACAACAACAAGAAAATAGCTTGTTACTGGTGGAGTCAACTAATAAAATAATGGACGACCTGACCAGAGAGGTCCAGGACCTGACAAACAGTTTGCAGTTCTCCCAGGGTCAGCTCGATGAGTTTAAACAGGAGAATGGCAAGATGACAGCAATCTGTAAGTCATTGAGAGAGGACATCAATTCTGTATGTGAATCCATAATAACAATGACGAAGAAATCAAGGCGGAACAACATTGTTGTGGACAGATTTTGCAGAATATATATGAGACCTGGACGAAATCTGAGGACAAAGTGAGGTTAATAATCTCGTAGAAACTCACCACAGGAAGATTGAGGTGGAGCGCGCCCGATAGTAGTCAAGTTCCTGAGGTTCAAGGACAAGGTAGCTGTTATGGAAAGAGCCAAGAACTTGAGAGGATCGTACATGTTTCTCAACGAGACTATCCTGAAGCTGTGCGCCATAAGAGGAAAGAACTTATCCCAGCCATGAAAGCTGCGGGACATTTCTTACATCCACAATGACCGGCTCATTGTCCACCCTCCCTCCCAAAAGCCTGGAAGGGATGAGAGAGCCAAGCCTATGGCTTCGTAGCTTCAACTCTGCAGCACGCACACACACTTACACACACCAACTGATTAATGGACTGCTGAATGTATATTTTTTTATCTTGCTTTGTTTGCTCTTTTCCATATTATGTCTATCTCCGATACCCAGGAAAGGGCTGAAAATATTAATATAATTTATGTGGCCTTAGAAATAAGATTCATGAAATCAATAACTTGCTAACATCAGATAACATTAATATATTTGCCATTTCTGAGACTCACTTAGATAATTCATTTGATGATACGCAGTAGCAATACAAGGATATAACATCTATAGAAGAGACAGAAATGCTTATTGGGAAGGTGTGCTTTATATATTCAGAGCCAAGTATTATTGAAGTGTTGTGGTTACAGGTTCACTTGGCACATCTAAAGTCTTTTCTTTTGGGGTGTTGCTATAGTCTACCAAGTGCTAACAGTCAGTATCTAAATAATATGTGTGAATTGCATGATCGTGTATGTGATGTAAACAGAGATGTCTACTTTCTTGGGGACCTGAACATTGACTGGTTTTCATCAAACTGTCCATTCAAGAGGAAGCTTCTCACTGTAACCAGTGCCTGTAATCTGGTTCAGGTAATTAATCAAACTACCAGGGTGTTTACAAACACTACAGGAACAAGATCATCCACATGTATTGATCAAATTTTTACTAATACCTCCCGAGTGGTACAGCGGTCTAAGGCACTGCATCGCAGTGCTTGAGGCATCACTACAGACCCGGGTTCGATCCCAGGCTGTGTCACAGCCGGCCGTGACCGGGAGACCCATGAGGCGGCGCACAATTGGCCCAGCGTCGTCCGGGTTAAAGCAGTGTTTGGTCTAGCGACTCCTTGTGGCGGGCTGGGCGCATGCAAGCTGACTTCGGTTGCCAGTTGTATGGTGTTTCCTCTGACACATTGGTGTGGCTGGCTTCCAGGTTAAGCGAGCAGTGTGTCAAGAAGCAGTGCGGCTTGGCAGGGTCGTGTTTCGGAGGACGCATGGCTCTTGACCTTCGCCTCTCCCGAGTCCGTACGGGAGTTGCAGTGATGGGACAAGACTGTAACTACCAATTGGATTTCACAAAATTGGGGAGAAAAAGGTGTAAAGGTAAAATATATAATAATAATTTGTTTACTAATTCTGTAGACCTTTGTTCATACCTATTTGATCCAGTGATCACAATATAGTGGCTATATCCAGGAAAGCCAAAGTTCCAACAGCTGAGCCTAAAATAGTGTATAAGAGATCATGCAAAAGATTTTGCTGTGACTCTTATGTGGATGATATACAGTGGGGGAAAAAAGTATTTAGTCAGCCACCAATTGTGCAAGTTTCCCACTTAAAAAGATGAGAGAGGCCTGTAATTTTCATCATAGGTACACGTCAACTATGACAGACAAAATGAGAAAAAAATTCCAGAAAATCACATTGTAGGATTTTTAATGAATTTATTTGCAAATTATGGTGGAAAATAAGTATTTGGTCAATAACAAAAGTGTCTCAATACTTTGTTATATACCCTTTGTTGGCAATGACACAGGTCAAACGTTTTCTGTAAGTCTTCACAAGGTTTTCACACACTGTTGCTGGTATTTTGGCCCATTCCTCCATGCAGATCTCCTCTAGAGCAGTGATGTTTTGGGGCTGTCGCTGGGCAACACGGACTTTCAACTCCCTCCAAAGATTTTCTATGGGGTTGAGATCTGGAGACTGGCTAGGCCACTCCAGGACCTTGAAATGCTTCTTACGAAGCCACTCCTTCGTTGCCCGGGCGGTGTGTTTGGGATCATTGTCATGCTGAAAGTCCCAGCCACGTTTCATCTTCAATGCCCTTGCTGACGGAAGGAGGTTTTCACTCAAAATCTCACGATACATGGCCCCATTCATTCTTTCCTTTACACGGATCAGTCGTCCTGGTCCCTTTGCGGAAAAACAGCCCCAAAGCATGATGTTTCCACCCCCATGCTTCACAGTAGGTATGGTGTTCTTTGGATGCAACTCAGCATTCTTTGTCCTCCAAACACGACGAGTTGAGGTTTTACCAAAAAGTTCTATTTTGGTTTCATCTGACCATATGACATTCTCCCAATCCTCTTCTGGATCATCCAAATGCACTCTAGCAAACTTCAGACGGGCCTGGACATGTACTGGCTTAAGCAGGGGGACACGTCTGGCACTGCAGGATTTGAGTCCCAGGCGGCGTAGTGTGTTACTGATGGTAGGCTTTGTTACTTTGGTCCCAGCTCTCTGCAGGTCATTCACTAGGTCCCCCCGTGTGGTTCTGGGATTTTTGCTCACCGTTCTTGTGATCATTTTGACCCCACAGGGTGAGATCTTGCGTGGAGCCCCAGATCGAGGGAGATTATCAGTGGTCTTGTATGTCTTCCATTTCCTAATAATTGCTCCCACAGTTGATTTCTTCAAACCAAGCTGCTTACCTATTGCAGATTCAGTCTTCCCAGCCTGGTGCAGGTCTACAATTTTGTTTCTGGTGTCCTTTGACAGCTCTTTGGTCTTGGCCATAGTGGAGTTTGGAGTGTGACTGTTTGAGGTTGTGGATAGGTGTCTTTTATACTGATAACAAGTTCAAACAGGTGCCATTAATACATGTAACGAGTGGAGGACAGAGGAGCCTCTTAAAGAAGAAGTTACAGGTCTGTGAGAGCCAGAAATCTTGCTTGTTTGTAGGTGACCAAATACTTATTTTCCACCATAATTTGCAAATAAATTCATAAAAAATCCTACAATGTGATTTTCTGGAAAACAAATTCTCAATTTGTCTGTCATAGTTGACGTGTACCTATGATGAAAATTACAGGCCTCTCTCATCTTTTTAAGTGGGAGAACTTGCACAATTGGTGGCTGACTAAATACTTTTTTCCCCCACTGTAAATATTTGTTGGTCATGGCTCACATCAACACCATTATCCCAGAAACCCTAGACTCACTCCAATTTGCATACCACCCCAACAGATCCACAGATGATGCAATCTCTATTGCACTCCACACTGCCCTTTCCCACCTGGACAAGAGGAACACCTACATGAGAATGCTATTAATTGACTACAGCTCAGCGTTCAACACCATAGTGCCCTCAAAGCTCATCACTAAGCTAAGGACCCTGGGACTAAACACCTCCCTCTGCAACTGGATCCTGGACTTCCTGACGGGCCTCCCCCAGGTGGTAAGGGTAGGGTAACAACCCATCTGCCATGCTGATCCTCAACACGGGGGCCCCTCAGGGGTGCGTGCTCAGTCCCCTCCTGTACTGTATGCCTATAGGGAGGTCAGACACCTGGCCGTGTGGTGCCAGGATAACAACCTCTCCCTCAACGTGATCAAGACAAAGGAGATGATTGTGGACTACAGGGAAAAAAAGAGGACTGAGCACACCCCTATTCTCATCGACAGGGCTGTAGTGGAACAGGTTGAGAGCTTCAAGTTCCTTGGTGTCCACATCACCAACAAACTATCATGGTCCAACACACCAAGACAGTCGTGAAGAGGGCATGACAAAGCCTATTCCCCCTCAGGGGACTGAAAAGATTTGGTATGGGTCCTCAGATCCTCAAAACGTTCTACAGCTGCACCATCGAGAGCATCCTGACTGGTTGCATCACCGCCTTGTATGGCAAATGCTCGGCCTCCAACCGCAAGGCACACAGAGGGTAGTGCGTACGGCCCAGTACATCACTGGGGCCAAGCTTCCTGCCATCCAGGACCTCTATACTAGGCGGTGTCAGAGGAAGGCCCTAAAAAGTATCAAAGACTCCAGCCACCCTAGTCATAGACTGTTCTCTCTGCTACCGCACGGCAAGCGGTACCGGAGCGCCAAGTCTAGGTCCAAAAGGCTTCTTAACAGCTTCTACCCCCAAGCCATAAGACTCCTGAACAGCTAATCATGGCTACCCCAACTATTTGCGTTGCCCCCCCACCCCACCCCAACTCCCTCTTTTACGCTGCTGCTACTCTGTTTATTATTTATGCATAGTCACTTTAACTCTACCCACATGTACATATTACCTCAATTACCTCGACTAACCGGTGCCCCCGCACATTGACTCTGTACCGGTACCCCCTGTATATAGCCTCCCTACTGTTATTTTAGTTTTTACTTAACACTTTTTATTTTCTTAAAAACTGCATTGTTGGTTAAGGGCTTGTAAGCATTTCACTGTAATGTCTACACCTGTTGTATTCAGCTCATGTGGCAAATACAAATTGATTTGATTAATAAGGAGCATCCAGACGCTGCAGTTGATGAAATGTTGAATCGCTTCTTCCAATTATTGATAAACATGCACCTGTTAAGAAACTGACTGTTAGAACTGTTAAGGCTCAATGGATTGATGAGGAATTGAAAAACTGTATGGTTAAAAGAGATGGGGCAAAAGGAGTGGCTAATACGTCTGGCTGCACATCTGACTGGCTGACTTACTGCAAATTGAGAAATTGACTAAACTCAACAAAAAGAAGAAACTGTATTATGAAGCCAGGATCAATGATATAAAGAATGCCGGGGAAAAAAACTTTGGAGTACTTGAAATGAAATTATGGGCAGAAGACAAATCCAACGCCATCTTTCATCAAATCAGATGGCTTATTCATCACAAAACCATTTGATGTTGCTAATTATTTTAATGATTAGTTCATTGGTAAAGTGGGCGAACTTAGGCAAGAAATGCCAACAACCAGGGGCACAACTTTCACTGGGTACAACGAACAGTGAGCCATCATACTCATGCATAAAAAAACAAATAATGAAAGAAAAGCATTGTAAGTTTGAATTTTGTAAACTTAGTGTGGGAGAGGTGGAAATATTATTGTTATCGATCAGTAATTACAAACCTCCTGGCATTGACAACTTAGATGGAAAGCTACTGAGGATGGAAGCTGACTCTATAGCCACTCCTATCTGTCATATCTTTAATCTGAGCCTAGAGGAAAGTCTTTGTCCTCAGGCCTGGAGGGAAGCCAAAGTAATTCCGCTACCCAAGAGTGGTAAAGCGGCCTTTACTGGTTCTAACAGCAGACCTATCAGCTTGCTGCCAGCTCTTAGCAAACTTTTGGAAAAAAACTATACGATGCTATTTCTCTGTAAACAAATTAACAACAGACTTTCAGCATGCTTATAGAGAATGGCACTCAACATGTACTGCACTAACACAAATGTTAATGAAAGTTTCTCTAATGTCAAACATGTAAAATGTGGTGTACTGCAGGGCAACTCTCTAGGCCCTCTACTCTTTTCTATTTTTACCAATGACCTGCCACTGGCATTAAACAAAGTATGTGTGTCCATGTATGCTGATGATTCAACCATATATGCATCAGCAACCACAGCTAATGAAGTCACTGAAACCCTTAACAAAGAGTTGCAGTCAGTTTTGGAATGGGTGGGCAGTAATAAAGTGGTCCGGAACCTCTCTAAAACTAAGAGCATTGTATTTGGTACAAATCATTCCCTAAGTTGTAAACCTCAGCTGAATCTGGTAATGAATGGTGTGGCTGTTGAACAAGTTGAGGAGACTAAATAACTTGGTCTTACCTTAGATTGTAAACTGTCATGGTCAAAACATATAAATTAAATGGTTGTAAAGATGGGGAGAGGTCTGTACGTAATAAAGAGATCCTCTGCTTTTTTGACTCCACAAAGCAAGTCCTGCAGGCTCTAGTTTTATCTTATCTTGATTATTGTCCTGCAGGACTTGCAGAAGGTGAAACGCTTCAAGTTCCTCGGTGTACACATCACTGACAATCTGAAATGGTCCATCCACACAGACAGTGTGGTGAAGAAGGCACAACAGCGCCTCTTCAACCTCAGGAGGCTGAAGAAATGTGGCTTGGCCCCTAAGACCCTCACAAACTTTTACAGATGCACAATTGAGAGCATCCTGTTAGGCTGTACCACCGCCTGGTACAGCAACTGCACCGTCGGCAACCGCAGGGATCTCCAGAGGGTGGTGCGGTCAGCCCAACGCATCACCGGGAGCACACTTCCTGCCCTTCAGGAAATCTACAGCACCAGGTGTCACATGAAGGCCAAGAAGATCATCAAGGACCTCAGCCGCCCGAGCCATGGCCTGTTCACCCCGCTATCATCCAGAAGGCGAGGTCAGTACAGGTGCATCAAAGCTGGGACCGAGAGACTGAAAAACAGCTTCTATCTCAAGGCCATCAGACTGTTAAATAGCCATGACTAGCCGGCCTCCACCCAGTACCCTGCCCTGAACTTAGTCACTGTCACTTACCGGCTACCACCCGGTTACTCATCCCTGCACCTTAGAGGCTGCTGCCCTATGTACATACACATGGAACACTGATCACTTTAGTAATATTTACATACTGTTTTTACCCATTTCATATGTGCAGTGCATTCGGAAAGTATTCAGACCCCTTGACTTTTTCCACATTTTGTTACGTTACAGCCTTATTCTAAAATGCATTAATTTGTTTTTTTCCCCTCATCAATCTACACACAATACCCCATAATGACAAAGCAAAAACAGGTGTTTATACATTTTTGCAAATGTATTAAAAATAAGTATTCAGACCCTTTACGATTACAGCCTTGAGTCTTCTTGGGTATGACGCTACAAGTTTGGCACACCTGTATTTGGGGAGTTTTTCCTATTCTTCTGTGCAGATCCTCACAAGCTCTGTCAGGTTGGATGGGGACTGTCACTGCACAGCTATTTTGAGGTCTCTCCAGAGATGTTCGATCGGGTTCAAGTCTGGGCTCTGGCTGGGCCACTCAAGGACAAGCGGGCTGTCATGTGCCTTTTACTGATTAGTGGCTTCCGTCTGGCCACTCTACTTTAAAGGCCAGATTGGTGGAGTGCTGCAGAGATGGTTGTCCCTCTGGAAGGTTCTCCCATCTCCACAGAGGATCTCTGGAGCTCTGTCAGAGTGACCATCGGGTTCTTGGTCACCTCCCTGACCAAGGCCCTTCTCCCCCGATTGCTCAGTTTGGCCGGGCAGCCAGCTCTAGGAAGAATCTTGGTGGTTCCAACCTTCTTACATTTAAGAATGATGGAGGCCAGCCACTGTGTTCTTGGGGACCTTCAATGCTGCAGAAATGTTTTGGTACCCTTCCCCAGATCTGTGCCTTGACACAATCCTGTCTCGGAGCTCTACGGACAATTCCTTCGACCTCATGGCTTGGTTTTTGCTCTGACATACACTGTCAACTGTAGGACCTTATATAGACAAGTGTGTGCCTTTCCAAATCAAATCCAATCAATTGAATTGACTCCAATCAAGTTGTAGAAACATCTCAAGGATGATCAATGGAAACAGGATGCACCGGAGCTCAATTTCGAGTCTCATAGCAAAGCGTCTGAATACTTATGTAAATGTGATATTTCCGGGGGTTTCTTCATTATAAATTTGCAAATATTTATAAAAATCAGTTTTTGCTTTGTCATTATTGGTTATTGTGTGTATATTGATGAGGAAATAAAATAATTTAATCCATTTTAGAATAAGGCTGTAACGTAACAAAATGTGGAAAAAGTGAAGGGGTCTGAATACTTTCCGAATGCACTGTATATACTGTGTTCTAGTCAAGGCCAACTATTGCTGTACATAGACTATTCTGTCCATGTATTCTTCAGATATACTACATATTCTATCCACATACTGTCCATAATGTCTATACATCCCATCACAAACACACATATATATACAGTATCTCACAAAAGTGAGTACACCCCTCACATTTTTGTAAATATTTGAGTATATCTTTTCATGTGACAACACTGAAGAAATGACACTTTGCTACAATGTAAAGTAGTGAGTGTATAGCTTGTATAACAGTGTACATTTGCTGTCCCCTCAAAATAACTCAACACACAGCCATTCATGTCTAAACCGCTGGCAACAAAAGTGAGTACACCCCTAAGTGAAAATGTCCAAATTGGGCCCAATTAGCCATTTTCCCTCCCAGGTGTCATGTGACTCATTAGTGTTACAAGGTCTCAGCTGTGAATGGGGAGCAGGTGTGTTCAATTTGATGTCATCGCTCTCACACTCCCTCATACTGGTCACTGGAAGTTCAACATGGCACCTCATAGCAAAGAACTCTCTGAGGATCTGAAAAAAAGAATTGTTGCTCTACATAAAGATGGCTTGGGCTATAAGAAGATTGCCAAGACACTGAAACTGAGCTGCAGCACGGTGGCCAAGACCATACAGCGGTTTAACAGGACAGGTTCCACTCAGAACAGGCCTCGCAATGGTCGACCAAAGAAGTTGAGTGCACGTGCTCAGCATCATATCCAGAGGTTGTCTTTGGGAAATAGACGTATGAGTGCCGCCAGTATTGCTGCAGAGGTTGAAGGGGTGGGGGGTCAGCCTGTCAGTGCTCAGACCATATGCCGCACACTGCATCAAATTTGTCTACATGGCTGTCGTCCCAGAAGGAAGCCTCTTCTAAAGATGATGCACAAGAAAGCCCGCAAACAGTTTGCTGAAGACAAGCAGACTAAGGACATGGATTACTGGAACCATGTCCTGTGGTCTGATGAGACCAAGATAAACGTATTTGGTTCAGATGGTGTCAAGCGTGTGTGGTGGCAACCAGGTGAGGAGTACAAAGACAAGTGTGTCTTGCCTACAGTCAAGCATGGTGGTGGGAGTGTCATGGTCTGGGGCTGCATGAGTGCTGCCGGCACAGGGGAGCTACAGTACATTGAGGGAACCATGAATGCCAACATGTACTGTGACATACTGAAGCAGAGCATGATCCCCTCCCTTCGGAGACTGGGCCGCAGGGCAGTATTCCAACATGATAACGACCCCAAACACACCTCCAAGACGACCACTGCCTTGCTAAAGAAGCTGAGGGTAAAGGTGATGGACTGGCCAAGCATGTCTCCAGACCTAAACCCGATTGAGCATATGTGGGGCATCCTCAAACGGAAGGTGGAGGAGTGCAAGGTCTCTAACATCCACCAGCTCATGTCGTCATGGAGGAGTGGAAGAGGACTCCAGTGGCAACCTGTGAAGCTCTGGTGAACTCCATGCCCAAGAGTGTTAAGGCAGTGCTGGAAAATGATGGTGGCCACACAAAATATTGACACTTTGGGCCCAATTTGGACATTTTCACTTATAATAATAATAATAATAATATGCCATTTAGCAGACGCTTTTATCCAAAGCGACTTACAGTCATGTGTGCATACATTTTTACGTATGGGTGGTCCCGGGGATCGAACCCGCTACCCCGGTGTTACAAGCGCCATGCTCTACCAATTGAGCTACAGAGGACCACCAAGGGGTGTACTCACTTTTGTTGCCAGCGGTTTAGACATTATTGGCTGCGTGTTGTGTTATTTTGAGGGGACAGCAAATTTACACTGTTAGACAAGCTGTACACTCACTACTTTACATTGTAGCAAAGTGTCATTTATTCAGTGTTGTCACATGAAAAGATATACTCAAATATTTACAAAAATGTGAGGGGTGTACTCACTTTTGTGAGATACTGTATATACAGTACCAGTCAAAAGTTTGGACACCTACTCATTCAAGGGTTTTCCTTATTTTTACTATTTTCTACATTGTAGAATAATAGTGAAGACATCAAAACATATGGAATCATATAGTAACCAAAAAACTGTTAAACAAATCAAAATATATTTAATAGACACCCTTTGCCTTGATGACAGCTTTGCACACTCTTGGCATTCTCTCAACCAGCTTCACCAGGAATGTTTTTCCAACTGTCTTGAAGGAGTTCCCACATATGCTTAGCACTTGTTGGCTGCTTTTCCTTCACTCTGCCGTCCGACTCATCCCAAACCATCTCAATTGGGTTGAGGTAGGGGGATTCTGGAGGCCAGGTCATCTGATGCAGCACTCCATCACTCTTCTTCTTGGTAAAATAGCCTTTACACAGCCTGGAGGTGTGTTGGGTCATTGTCCTGTTGAAAAACAAATGATAGTCCCACTAGTCCCATACCAGATGGGATGGCGTATTGTTGCAGAATGCTGTGGTAGCCATGTTGGTTAAGTGTGCCTTGAATTCTAAATAAATCACAGACAGTGTCACCAGCAAAGCACCCCCACACCATAACAGCTCCTCCTCCATACTTTACGGTGGGAACTACACATGCAGAGATCATCCGATCACCCACACCGCATCTCACAAAGACACGGCAGTTGGAACCAAAACTCTCCAATTTGGACTCCAGACCAAAGGACAAATTTCCATTGCTCGTGTTTCTTGTACCAAGCAGGTCTTTAGTAGTGTTTTCTTTGCAGCAATTCGACCATGAAGGCCTGATTCACACAGTCCCTGTCACGCCCTGACCTTGAGAGCCCTGTTTTCTCTAGTTGGTTTGGTCAGGGTGTGAATTCTAGATTTTCTATTTCTATGTTGGCTGGGTGTGGTTCCCAATCAGAGGCAGCTGTCGATCGTTGTCTCTGATTGGGAATCATACTTAGGCAGCCATTATTGCCTACCTTAGTTGTGGGATCTTGTTTCTGTTTTGGCTTGTGTTTGTGTAGCCTGTTGAACGTCACGTTCGTTTGTATTTTGTTGTTTTGATTCTTTATTCAGTTAATAAAGGAATATGTACGCATACCACGCTGCACCTTGGTCTGATCCGTCTATCAACGAGTGTGACAGAAGATCCCACCACCAACGGACCAAGCAGCGTGGCCAGGAAGAGCAGACATCCTGGACATGGGAGAATATTTTGGACGGTAAGGGATCCTGGACTTGGGAGGAGATCCAGGCAGGAATGGATCGCCTCTCATGGGAGCAGACGGAGGCAGCGAGGGAGGATAAACGGCGACTCCGAAGTTCACGACAACGAAGGAAGCCCGAGAGGCAGCCCCAATAAAAAAAATTGGGGGGCACACGGGGTGGTTGGCGAAGCAGCAGGAGGCCCTGAAAGGGCTGACTGTGGAGGAGGAGGAGACCGCTATGATAGAGGCCCTCCAAGACCTGCAGCTCAGCACTCTGAGAGAGGAGACCACCACCTTACAGGGGGTGTTAGCGAAGAGGGAGCAGGAGATCTCCCTTCAGAGGGAGGCGCTGCAGGAGGCCCACAGGGAGAAGGAGTCAGTGGATGCACTGAGAGAGGAGCTGGCTAGGCAACAGGAGGAGCTGAGAGCGGAGTTAACCCTACAGCAAAAGAGAACGCAGTCCTCAGAGCAGAGGCTGGCGGAGCCAGGTTTCAGAGTAGAGCCAACTCCCCGCACTCGCGTTAAGGAGCGTGGGACCGTTCAGGCACCCTGTTATGCTGTGATACGCACTGTATCTCCAGTGCGCATTCACAGCCCGATGCGCTTGGTGCCCGCGCCCCGCTCTTGCCAGGCTAAAGTGAGCGTTCAGCCAGGACGGGTTGTGCCTGCTCCTCGCACCAAACCAGTGGTGCGTGTCTCCAGTCTGGTACAGCCCGTGCCTGCTCCTCGCACCAAACCAGTGGTGCGTGTCTCCAGTCCGGTACGGCCCGTGCCTGCTCCTCGCACCAAACCAGTGGTGCGTGTCCCCAGTCCGGATGGCCCGTTCCAGCGCCATGCACCCGACCTCCAGCGAGGGTCCTCTGCTCCACCCCGGTGCCTAGTCCAGCTCCGGTCAGCTGGTCCAGTCCGGTGCCAGAGTAGTCCGCTCCACCGGTGCCTAGTCCAGCTCCGGTTAGCTGCTCCTCTCCAGTGCTGGAGCAGTCCGCTCCACCGGTGCCCTGTCCAGCTCCGGTTATTTTCTCCCTACCAGAGCCGGGGCAGTCTGTTTCACCGGCGCCAAGTTCAGCTCCGGTTAGCTGCTCCACTCCTGTGCTCGATTAGTCCGGTCCACCGGTGTTTAGTCAGACCACTGACTGTGGTCCTCTGTAGCTCAGCTGGTAGAGCGCGGCGCTTGTAATGCCAAGGTAGTGGGTTCGATCCCCGGGACCACCCATACACAAAAAAAAAAAAAAAATGTATGCACGCATGACTGTAAGTCGCTTTGGATAAAAGCGTCTGCTAAATGGCATATTATTATTATTATTTAGTCCAGCTCCGGTTATCTGCTCTTCCCCCATGCCGGAGCCATCCGCTCCACTGGGGTCCGAGCCGGAGCCAGACGTCAACCCCTCTCCAGGGTTGGGGCCTCCCACACCAGGGTCCAGACAGGGTTTGGTGCATCGCGGGAGGACTGCCGAGCCGGAAACAGCCGTCAACCCCTCTCCAGGGTCGGGGCCTCCCACACCAGGGTCCAGACAGGGCTTGGTGCATTGCGGGAGGACTGCCGGGCCGGAACCAGACGTTAACCCCTCTCCAGGGTCGAGGGCTCCCACACCAGGGTCCAGACAGGGCTTGGTGCATCGTGGGAGGACTGAGAGGGGAAGCATCGCACCAGCGTCCAGACCGGACCGGGTGTGCAACGGGGAGGCAGGAAGGGAGTAGAGGTTAATACCGACGTCGCGCCCGGAGCCGCCACCGAGGCTAGATGCCCACCCGGACCCTCCCCTAATGAGTCAGGTTGGTGCGACCGGAGTATGCACCTTTGGGGGGGCGTTACTGTAGCCTGTTGAACTTCACGTTTGTTTGTATTTTGTTGTTTTGATTCTTTATTCAGTTAATAAAGGAATATGTACGCATACCATGCTGCACCTTGGTCTGATCCGTCTATCAACGAGCGTGACAGTCCCCTCTGAACAGTTGATGTGTTTGTGACTTGAACTCTGTTAAGCATTCATTTGGGCTGCAATTTCTGAGGCTGGTAACTCTAATGAACTTATCCTCTGCAGCAGAGGTAACTCTGGGTCTTCCATTCCTGTGGTGGTCCTCATGAGAGCCAGTTTCATCATAGCGCTTTATGGTTTTTGCGACTGCACTTGAAGAAACTAAAAAAATTATTGAAATGTTCCGTACTGACTGACCTTCATGTCTTAAAGTAATGATGGACTGTAATTTCTCTTTGCTTATTTGAGCTGTTCTTACCATAATATAGACTTGGTCTTTTACCAAATAGGGCTACCTTCTGTATACCAACCCTACCTTGTCACAACACAACTGATTGGCTCAAACGCATTAAGAAGGAAAGAAATTCCACAAATTAACTTTTAAGAAGGCACACCTGTTAATTGAAATGCATTCCAGGTGACTACCTCATGAAGCTGGTTGAGAGAATGCCAAGAGTGTGCAAAGCTGTCATCAAGGCAAAGGGTGGCTACTTTGAAGAATCTAAAATATAATTTGATTTGTTTAACACTTTTTTGGTTGCTACATGATTCGATATGTGTTATTTCATAGTTGTGATGTTTTCACTATTATTCTACAATGAAGAAAATAGTAAAAATAAAGAAAAACCCTTGAATGAGTAGGTGTGTCCAAACTTTTGACTGGTACTGTAGGTTAAGGGAACATCGGGCTGAGGGAACATTGGTTGGACCTCTCCTCCCCTCCCCTCCCAACACGGTGGCTTGGCCACAACACTGATATGGGCTGTGCTTACTGTAACTGTAAATAATTAAACTGTTTTATCACGTCTGAAAGATCATGCATGCAAATCCCCAGCGCCTCTATTTTTTGTCCTAGCTATGACAACAGTTCCAGTAGGTTAAATCTCCTACAGGCGCCATTGGAGTTTATTTAAATTTGACGCAACTATAGAATTTAAGTCAATAGCCCTTGTCAAATGAGTTGGAAAAGTACGTGCTCCAGGTGTTGATGACGCTAGCCCAAGGAGGGAACTTTAAACTCAGCTGAAAGCTTCTCATTGTTAACTGAACAGTGCAGGGCTTCCCCCCCAAGCCTTCAACAACTGCCCATATCTGTATTCTCTCTCTCTCTCTCTCTCTCTCTCTCTCTCTCTCTCTAACACACACACACACACACACACAGATACACACAGACACACACACACTCTCTCTCTATCTTTCTTCAAATCACACCCCTGTGTCTCTCTATGGTTGGCCCAGCCCACCCCAGTGCATTGTGGTCTTGTGGTGGTAATGTGTAAATGTACTCTTTCCAACTGCAGCTTTATTTTTTTCTCTCTCTCCTTGTTTCTGGGCCTAAAATCAGGTTAGTGTTTCATAAGGAGCTTAGCACAGTGGGCCACAGTGTGCTACTAATGTAATAGTCTCTGGCTTCTCTCTTGCTCTCTCGCTCTCTCTCTCTCTCATTCTCTCTCCCCGCTCTGCCCTCTTTTCTCCCTTTCTGCATATGCTGACCCCGGCATGGCTTGACCTTCTCTGTCCCTGCCTTTCTCTCTGTCCTTATTCTCTCTCTCCCTGTCTGTCTCTCTCTCTCTTTCTCTCTCTCCCTCCTTTCATCTGTCCTTATTCTCAGTCTCTCCCTCCATCTGCAGGTGTGGAGGACAGCAGCCTGAGGCTTTAAAGAGGGACAAAGGCTCCGCTGAGAGGGGGAACACAACGCTGTGTGAGAGAGGAGAGGAGAGAAGGAAGAGGAGAGAAGGAAGAGGAGGAGAGAGGGAGGGATAGCTACAGTGCAGTAAGAGCGTCTGGTAGAACTGGGTTAGTAAACACAGGAATGTTAGTCCCTGGGGAGATTTGGTTTAGCAACGTAGCATTATTTAAAGGAAAAGTACCTTTAGATAGTGATGCATTATTAAAAGCACTTATATTTGAGAATGGGCTTATGTTGCCGCAGCATATTGACTTTGGGTTACTGTGTCTAATTGCCAAGGTACAGCATGTGTACAGTATGTAGTACATCATGTGTGCAAATACTAGCCTATATTCTTTGTGTGTGTGTCTGCACGACTGTGTGTGAGTCTGTGTCTGTGTGCTTGTATGATCAATGCATCTCAGCTAAGTTTTGTGTCGCTTGGTCTGGGACATTGAAAGTTGGTGATTCATCTATTGTTGTGGGGCTGTGAAATCGTAGGGATCTCTATGCAATGTCAATAATCCTGCAGATTATCTCTCTTTTCTGGTGCTGCTTTCCTTGGGCTCATTAGACGGCTCTCTGAGGATCTGTATGGTTTCTTTTGACACCATATTTCTCAAGGGCCTTGTGGTTTAGCGAGTTGTTCTACTTTTGAATCAAACTCCATTTTACACAGTGTATGTGGGCAGCAGCTGTTACTGTGGAGGTCTGGGAAAATCTTGAATATCAACCTATTCCCTAAAGCATATTAAGGGTTATATTTGGGACATAGCCTCTCCTATGACTATGCAACAGTAGTGCTATTAAACTTGACCCATAGATCAACTCATGAAGACTCCCTAAGTCTCAATGAGGACTCAGGAGCAGGTTGAACTTTGCATGTTTCTCCATAGCTACATGCTGTCTGTCTTATCAGCCTCTGGCCATCGACCAGCAGCTCACACTGTGTAGACTTCAATACTTCGCTAGAGAGCCAGGTTATAGGCCTCTAATAACAACAGAGAGGGTGTGCTACCTGGGTCATCACGGAGTGTACTGCACTGACATGTTTGTCTGTCTGTGTGCCTGCGTGTGTGTGTGTTTGCATTTGTAAGTGTGGTGGGTTTTGTGTGTGTGTGTGTGCGCATGTGTGTGTTAACTTAATAGATCCCCATCTATTAGAGTTCCATTAACCATTTGTCCATCTGCTATAAGTTGTAAACATTGATTCATCCAGGTAGCTATAGAGAAGTAGAGTGTGTTCTCACCCCACCTTCCTGACTAGGTGAAGGTAAAAGTCTAAGTGCCAATAAACCTTTGCGCTCAGGTGGAGTGAGAGATAGTGTCCTGTTTGGGTGTGTTTTATCAGACTCATACATGTGCAGCATAGAAGCGTGTTCACAGAGACTAAAGCATGGTCAGAGAGTACCGAGTTTGATCATTCACTCCATGGTAGAAAGGACATTCTGTATGTTACAACATCTCCGCATCTCTCTTTCTTCTCTGACTGCTGACTTCTCTGGCTATCTCTGCTTCCATTTGTTGGTCTGTCTGTCTCTCTGTTTTCTTTATTGATCCCTTTCTTTCTCTCTCTATATTCCTCCTGCAGTTGTTGAAAGGAAGGAGCGATGGAGTCTTTCGCAGGAGATGGGGAGGGCAGCACTGATGACTTTACAGGAGGTGAGACAGTGGAAAACTTGGATGATGTTTAGAAAGCATGTAAAAGCTCAGTTAGTGTACGTGTGTATCTATCTCTGTAATAAACATCTATTAGAGTGGGTTAGACTGAGTGTGTGTGTGTAGGAGTGTTAGTAGAGTGTATCTAACTAGGCACATGTTAGTGTGTGTTAGAGTGTGTCTGTATCTGTTACGTAATCTGTATTGGAGTGGGCGAGTCAGAGTGTGTATCTGCATGAATGTAGAGGGTGTGTCTGTATCTGTAGCAGTAGAAGCATGGATGAGTATCAATAAGAATACATCTGTATGCGTGCGTCATGACCAAGGCCTGTGTCCTCCAGGTAAGAGGAAGTCCAAGCTGAAGACCCTGAAGAAACGTCTGTTTGGGAGGACCAAGAGAGAGACCAAACTCAGCCAGTCTACTAGTGATGTCACTGACGCGGAGGGGCTGGGCTCAGCTGAGCATCTGTAAGTGTGTGTGTGTATATTTACAAATGTATGATTGATTCCATGACATCCATATTCCCTCCTCTCAATATTCTCTACCAGGTGTTCAGGCGTGTTGGGATCACGGGCGTTGTCACATGACAGTATTTTCTTGGCCGACCAGGATCTGTCTAGTCCGGAGCAGGCCAGGGTTCTATCCCAGGAGATCGTCCAAGGCAGGATCAAAGAACTCCAGGTGAGTCTTCATTCCATGGTGTACCCTGGATCTAGAAACCTGCATATGCATTTAAAGGCCCAACCCCCATTCAAAAGGAGTCCCACACCTCATGAACCCTCGTCCTTCTGTGTAAATCAGGAATTGAAGTCAATGGGTTACCAAGCAGATCTCAAGGTAGGTTTCTATATTATTTCTGATTGGCCAGATGAAGCTCCAGCAGCAGAACATGCGTCTAGACCCGTCCCCAATGGTCCTGCCAATCAAACGTCCTGAGGACCTGGGGGGCAGCTCAGAGGACGATGGTCTGCCCCACAGCCCTCCCGAAATCTCCATGGGCGACAACAGACACCCCCGGGGGGCATCTTACAAGGTGAGCCCAACTGCATCCTCAGGTACTGTCTCCATAGTCTCTCCAACCTCCACCCTCAAAAAACTTCTCCATAAAATCCTCCATACCTCCATTTTCTCTCAATGAGTCGGTATGTAACTGTATGTTTACATTCCAGCAGTGCCAATAGTTGAACTTTGCATTCCTCATCAGCCATTGTGTGTCACCCAAACCCTTCCCTATTCCTCCACAGTTCCCTGCCCCTCCCAGGCACCATAGCTCTCTGAGTTTAGCAGGAACAGGAAGTGAGGAGGAAGAGCAGGTAATCCCGCTTCCTGTTTGCGGGTCAGTCACTATATCACTTGATATCAACTATGAGTCGTCATAGATCAAAATCTTTATTCTGTGTTTTCTTTGTTCATAGGCCTCCTCCCAACCCTTGTCCCGTCCCATCTCTCCCATGCCCAAACCTCCTCTTACCAGCTTCCTGCTCCCCACCCCATCTGCCCCCCTCTCTGCCTTCTCCCCTGCCTCTCCTGCCTTGGACTTCAGCATCCCAGCCCAGTTCACCCCCTCCCTGGATAACTCTGCCGCCCGCCACCGTATGTCCATCAAGCCCAGGAACCAGAGGGCCAGCGCCAAGAACAAAAGGCTGACCATGGTGAGTCCTGCCTGGGCATACCAACTACACATGGGGCCCTTGCCTCTGGAACTCACACATAGAGGAAGGCTCTGGAAAGATCAAAATACCGGATACACTATTGCTCGATGATCTGTCTGTCTCTCTGTCTGTCTCTCTCTCTCTCTCTCTCTCTCCCCAGACTGAGTCGAGACCACGCTCAGAGAGTCTTAACAACTTTCACCGGCCCTTGACAGAGGAGGAAGACGACGGGCCTGCCATTACTGGAGGGAAAACACGTTTACGTTCTCACTCTACCCAGATCCTAAAGGCGGAGCAAGGGGGGTCGACCACCCCCACTGCACCCTCAGAGCTGACACCCCTTAAGTCTGGTCCCACAGAGGCTGAGGTGTGCCCAAAACCCTCTACCTCTACCCCAACCCTCCCCTGCAAGCCCTCTCCACAGGAGCAGCCCCATCCTGGGGTTTCTCTGAGACCAGTGGAAACTGTACCAGGCAAACAACCACAGTCCTCCTCTGTGACCACAGTCCAGGACCTGAGATACACTCCACAACAGCAGACTCTGAAACAGTCCCTGGGAGACCCCAAGCCCTCAGCCCCGTCCCAAACCAAGAGGGATGTCCTGAGCAAGAGTGGGGTGAAAGATTCAACCCCCAGCACAGAGGGTAGCCCCAAAGAAAACCCAGTCCCGGCCACCCAGCCCGCAGCTAGCCTGGCCTCAGTGGTGGCTCTCAGAACATCCTCTCTGAGGTGGAAGCCAGAGGCTGGGGCTGCTGGTCAGAGTACCACAGAGCCACCTGCTGGGCAGGAGGACCCAGGTCAGGCTGAGCCACTGTCCACTGGAGGAGCTCTGAGGCCAGTTTCCGGATCCTTCCGCTTCTCCATCAACTCTACCAGGGAGCGGGAGAGACCCAGGAAGGGAAGTGGTGGTTTCTTGGGAGTGGTGGAGCAGGCTGGGGCTGGGGCGAAGAGGGAGGGGAGGGAGAAGGGGAGAGAGGTGAAGTTGACCCCCTCAAACACCAGCCAGAGGGGGCAGGAGCAGCAGGGGGGCAGGCAAGAGGAGGCCAAGCCCAAAGAAGAGGAGTTGACTGCCAGCAATATGGGGGAGAAAGTCTCGGAAGGGGAGGAGATGGAGGAGGAGAGCAGGGAGGGAGTGGAGGAGGCAGTGGAAGTGAAGGAGGAGGCACAGGAAGAGGAGGAAGAGGGGAAATCAGCATTTGGCGTGAAGCTTCGCTCCACCTATCTCTCTCTGAGGGTCCGGGCGGAGGCAGCCACCAGCAAATCAGATCTCAAGATTAAGCGCCAAAGTCAGGAGGTGGGTGCTCTCCCTCTAACCCCTTACACCCCTTCCTCAAAACCCACCGGGCTTGGGGGGCTACAGGACACTCCGTCAACCAACTCCATGCCCAAAAAGCTCAATACGAACACCTGGGATGCCCCAACAACACTGTCTTCACCCAGGGGGAGAGCTGGCTCCCTCAGAGAAGCAGGTGAGACTCCCTCTCTGAAAAGGCAGAATATTCAGCCAATTGGGTAAATAATGAACATAATATACAGTAGGTCATGCATTTACTGGATAGGGATGTCAGTGCTGGACTTTGTCCCCAAGCTACTTATACAGAATATATAATCTCTATGTTATCAGGGGCGTTAACCAATGAAGGAGATATGCTACACTAGAATAAAAATGACAGGTTACACCAGAATGATAAAGACTTATTCCTCTGAAGGAACTTTGTGCTTGTTGTAACACCATGACAGTACTATGTGTCATCATGTGAATGTGTCTAACCCCCTGTCTACAGCAACCTCAGCCCAGCCTACCCCCTCACCTCTCACTAAAGGGGCCCAAACCACCCCAGCTACCCCTAAGGAGGTCCAAACCACCCCTGTCCCAGCCATGGAAGCCCACATTACCTCCTCAGCCCCTCAGGACCCCCCGACTGGCCCCCAGGCGGTCCCCCAGGCTACCGTATCCTGGATGAGCATGGCATGGGGGAAGACCAGGGGCCTCCAGCAGCTCTTCACCAGCAGTCTGCCCAGAGAGTTCACTGGCATGCAGTCCCCAACTCAACCGCAATGTCAGACCACAACACAACCACAGACGTCGTCACTGGCTCAGATCGTGACGCAAACTCAGAGACAGAATGCAACACAACCACAGACACAGACAACAACGCCACCACAGGCTCAGACCGCAGCACAACCACAATCACAGACCACAATGCAACCCCTGACTGCTAAACTACTGCAGTCACAGAATTCAGCACAACCACCACAGACAGCAGCACAAGCACCCACACAGACCACAAAACAACAGCAGACTGCCAAAACACCACAGACACAGAACGCAACACAACCACAGACAGTGACCCAACCATCAACACAGAACACAAAACCATCAACACACACGTCAAACCAAACCAACACTCAGGCAGCACAACCAACCACCGCCACTCAACCTCTAGCACAATCTACCCTATGTTCTGTGTCTCGGGTGACCGCACAGTCCAACCTACGAGCAACCCAGCACACCCTGCACTCCACTCCACAGCCCCAAGCCCAAGCCACACTACGGTCCGCCCCAATGGGTGCCACTTCCACTCAGCCCCCAGCCCCGTCTTCCCTCTCTTCAAGCCCAAGCTCCACACCCAGCCAGCCCCCCTGGAGCGCACGAGGTCTCAACCCTACCCCTCAGCCCAAACCAGCCTTAGCCCCAACAACAACCCCAGCCCCAGTCCAAGCACTAGGGAGAGGTGAGAGGACCCCTGTTCTCCAAGGGAAGAGTGAGGAGGCGGCTGTGCCAACAGAGAAGAGGGTGGAGCGGGACAGGCCAGGGACTGTGGGAGGGAGGGCAGCCTTTCTGGAGAAACGGGCAGAGTGGACCCCTCCTGCTGGGAGCAAGGTAACTACACTTCTGAGAACAGAGGTGTCAATCAAACAGAGTTTCATTTCACTCTCACTCTCCTCCCCCACACAGGTGGAGCTCAGGAGAACGAGGACCCCACCTGAGTCTCAGCCCACAGCTGAATCTGCTGCTCCTTCCAAAACGCCACCCACTCACAGAGACACTAAAGTTGCTCAACTTGATGGGAGACCAGGTACAAAGATGTTAATTAAATTGGATGGGTTGGAAAAATGACTGAAATATGTTATAGTTATAACATTTTATAAATGTTATTACGGTTGTGCATGGTTAAGATCCTATTAATTTATATGGTCATAACGGTCTCTCTGTCTTCCTCTCTCAGAGTCAAGCCCAACCAAAGTGGCAGGTAGGCTTGCAGACAGAGAGGACAAATGGCAGAGAATGAACATGGCAACGTCGGCGTCTCCTTCATCATCACCTTCATCATCATCCCCCCTGCAGACCAACTCTGACAGCGGGGGGCAGCCATCTTGGATGGAACTGGCCAAGAGGAAGTCAATGGCCTGGAATGACAAGACCATGGACTGATAGATTAAGAAAGAAAGAGAAAAAGAGAGGGGGAGAGGGATAAGGAGAGAGAGGGGGAGCACCAGGGGGGGGGGGGGGGGGGGGTATATAGAGATAGGGAGAGATACAGAGAGAGAAAGAGGGGGAGTTTCTTATTTGAATGCACTTATTGTCTAGACAAGAGCGTCTGCTAAAATGGCTCAATTGCAAGTTGTGAGAGTGATCGAGACAGAGCAAGACAGAGGGAGAGAAACAGCAACAACAGTAGTGATGGGAATGTAGAGTGAGTGAAGGACAAAGTGAGATGTTGAGTTCATTGAAGTGGAATTTAGTTGACCTTGGAAGCAAAAGCTATAAGCAAGCTGTAAAATCTGCTTCCCTTGAATGTACAGGCTTGCTGTGTTTGTGAAACAATCTTTGTATTGTATGTTTGCGTATGGGATGACCATGAATTAGAATGGTTCTCTATCTCTGAATTCGTACGTTTTCTGTCTCTGAGGGTTTTGATCCAAACATATTTTTGTCCCAAACTCTGGGCTTATGTTAGAGATGGGAAAAATATTATTGATATATTGTTTAAATTATATATTAATTATATATCAGAAATAAATAATTTATAAGATATTTATGAATTGAATAAATGCTTATGTATGTGACTAAATGCCCCAGTGTTGTTCTAACTCTTTATCTCTAATTGTTTATGATGAATAATACAATTGCAAATGTTTTCTGTCATTTTATTTTTGCTGACCACACAAACAGAGCCTTTAAAGTATTTCATTTCAAAACTATTTTGGGAATATTCTAAGCAAATTTACAACTTTAGAAAGCACAACAGAAATATTAATGCACAGAAATATGAAATTTGCCAAACCAAATTTAAAGCAGTATGTTTACGTTTACGTCATTTAGCTGACGCTCTTATCCAGAGCGACTTACAAATTGGTGCATTCAATTTATGATAGCCAGTGGGACAACCACCTTATTTTTTTTTTTTTTTTTTAATGGGGGGGTAGAAGGATTACTTTTATAATAGTCCAGGTATTCCTTAAAGAGGTAGGGTTTCAAGTGTCTCCGGAAGGTGGTCAGTGACTCCGCTGTCCTGGCGTCGTGGGGGAGCTTGTTCCACCATTTGGGTGCCAGAGCAGCGAATAGTTTTGACTGGGCTGAGCGGGAACTGTGCTTCCATAGAGGTAGGGGGGCTAGCAGGCCAGAGGTGGATGAACGTAGTGCCCTCGTTTGGGTGTAGGATCAGAGCCTGAAGGTAAGGAGGTGCCGTTCCCCTCACAGCTCCGTAGGCAAGCACCATTGTTTTGTAGCAGATGCGAGCTTCAACTGGAAGCCAGTGGAGTGTGCGGAGGAGCGAGGTGACATGAGAGAACTTGGGAAGGTTGAACACCAGACGGGCTGCAGCGTTCTGGATAAATGGTAGGGGTTTAATGGCACAGGCAGGGAGCTCAGCCAACAGCGAGTTGCAGTAATCCAGACGGGAGATGACAAATGCCTGGATTAGGACCTGTGCCGCTTTCTGTGTAAGGTAGGGTCGAACTCTGCGAATGTTGTAGAGCATGAACCTGCAGGATCGAGTCACCGCTTTGATGTTAGCGGAGAACGACAGGGTGTTGTCCAGGGTCACGCCAAGGTTCTTTGCACTCTGGGAGGAGGACACAATGGAGTTGTCAACCGTGATGGCGAGACCATGGAGCGGGTAGTCCTTCCCCGGGAGGAAGAGCAGCTCCGTCTTACCGAGGTTCAGTTTGAGGTGGTGATCCGACATCCACACTGATATGTCTGCCAGACATGCAGAGATGCGATTCGTCACCTGGTTATCAGAAGGGGGGAAAGGAGAAAATTAATTGTGTGTATGAATCTTGTTCAGTGTCTATTGCAAAATACCATAGATGGAGAGTATGATAGTAATAAATTAGTTCTGGCCTGGGAGAATTTCTCAATAAAGAAAGGAGGGCAACATTCACCCTATTATTCCTTGGCATACCAGGGGATGGCGCTGTGGCAATTGTCGTCTACCAATTTTGTAACTTGTGGCTCCGCCCATTCCTCTCCGTGTGTTATGAAAACACAACAGACACACACGTGAGTCAGTAAACACAAACAGAAGGACGAACTGGAGAAGGAAAGAAAATATCGCGCAGTTTGATGAAGCCACATCATCTTTCCCTGGCATTATTTGCCGCGCTACTGTGCCTTTGTGAGAACTACACTCTCAGAAACTCAGTATCTTGGGCTGTCGCCTCCAACGATGTCGTTGTGGAGGAAGAGCTGGACGCCGTGTCCGAGGAGGAGGTCGCCCCCGCTTTGCTAGTGGACAACAGCGGGCTGTGGAAACAGGCATACCCACCCTCCGTTTTACGAAATGGTGCGGAGAAGCCCAAAGAAACCGTCAAATCGAAAACGGAGGATGCAGCGCCCGTGTCATCTGCGTCCAGGGTGTTCTCCTATCGGATGGAGGAGGTGAAAGCACCCGCCAGTGCCCCCTCACCTCCCCCACATCAGGAGACTGCGAGAACCGCCAGATACATGGCCCACTACAGCGACTGGGGACATCTCGCCACCATTTCCACTCAAGACAAGGTACAGTAAAGCTTGTAGACCTACTTAAAGAAAGTGTCCTCTCCTCAGCATTGCAATTGCTCCATGAAGCACATTAACACTCAATGGACTATTATGCCTTGTTTTTAGACAACAGCCAGCTGGTCTGAAGCCTGTATGTGTGTGTCTGTACCTGTGTATAACAACATTATTTTGTATCTTCAGATTAAGGACCTTCCGTTCGGGAATATCTTCTCGGTCAGTGATGGCCCAATGGACAACAGTACAGGAGTTGTCTACTTCTACGTCACTCTGATGGACAACACTGTAGCAGACCTGAGAAGCTTCCCATTCGCCTCTCTCACCTTTTCAGAGGCAGAGGGAGACTTCTGCAGGTAGGACTGAGTGACACTCACCGCCTTTTCTTGGGTGGGTGAATGGGTGGGTAATCTTGGGTCCCCACCCAGTACTAGGTTGAAGTGGCACATTTCAAGTCTTGCTGTGTGTGATGGTTACACATTGTGCTCTGATCCCACAGGCAGCAGGTGTATGATCCTGAGGACCCCCGCTGTGCCAGACTGACCCTGACAGGCAAGATGGTGGAAGTGGGCCCAGAGGAGGTGGAGTTTGCCCAGGAGGCCATGTTCTCTAGGTGTTTGCGCACGTTAATCACTCGTCCTCCCTGAACATGTTCTGTGTGTGTTTCTGTCTGTCCAATTGTCTCTCACCAGCTCACCAGTAATGAAGTCAGGGACTACACATGGGCAATACATAGCACACCTGCCTGCTTGTTTAGTGTGTATAATGCTCTCTTTTGTCCTCTCCCTCCAGACACCCTGTGATGAGGAAATGGCCAGTGGGACACAACTGGTTCTTTATGAAGCTGGAGCTCAAACAGGTCTGGCTCCAGGATTGGGTTGGAGGGGTGTCACTCATCCCCGTGGAAGACTACTTCAAAGCCACACCCTACTGAGAGGAACTTCATCCACAGTTTATATTAATTTACTGCACAGTGCCAAATACGACACACGTGTACCAATACAAGACAGGGTGTTAGCTTCTATGGGTGCCACAACAGCTGTCCTCTGACCACATTCATCACCACTCAAACACATAAGAACAGAATTGGAGACTCTAAAAGCTCTAGTTCTTGAATATTTTGAAGAGAAATGGGGAAGAATCAAGTGTTCAGTTCTAGATCTTCTCTAGGCTGAGTGTGAGTGGTCTAACCATGGTGCATGCAGAGGTAACATCTAAATGTAAGATGTCCCCCATATCAACCAGTTTGCACTAACAGATACGTGTTTTTGCAGTTCAAGGGAAAGCTTCTACAGAATGTGAATATACAGACAAGTAGATATAGATGCATATAAGCAGACACTGGAGATTGTTCCTATTAATGTAAAGATTTTGTTGAATGTACAGAATGATTTTTTTGCTTTGCAGATGTTGTTTATCCAATGCTACCACCAAGCTTTTCACAATCTTCTGTTCAACAGCTAGACAATGGCAAATCAACAACCTACCTAAAGTAGACTCCTCTGGTGGACAATAGATCTTGACTTTGATATTGAGTGTTGTTGAGTGCTTCATACTGTCAAGTCAACTTTCTATTTTATGCTGTGGTGCTGTATCTGAGTCTGAAGAAAACAGCTTTTAAAATGTGAGTGTGTCAATGACGTTGTGCATGATCTAAAGCAGAAGTTTAATTAATGATATTGTTATAGATTGTAAAACTGTACATGCAATGTTGGGAACGTAATACAAATGATTTGGTCAAATAATTTAAATGTTTTCCCAATCTTTCAATCACTGTATTTTTTAAGCATTGTCTATCTTGGTGCTTATGTGTTTTTTTTGCCAGTAAAGCTGATCAAGTGTTCTATTTTTCTTATCATTAGGTCACTGTTAATTTAGGTATGCTCTGCATAATTATGCATTGCTCAAGATGCATATTTTTCTAGCAGCTGTAGAATGATAGTATGAAAGCAAGGTGGCGCTCTTTAGACATTAAAACAATTATAGTCCGCTAAATAAAAGCTGGACAGATTCAGTCCTGAAGTAGTGCATCATATATTTAGTTATAAAAAATGTTTTCGTTTTTTTTGACAAACGGTATTTTCTAATATTGATGCTGAAGAGAGGCGTGTGTTTTACTTACTCGAGCATTCCATAAATTATGCACTGCGCAAGTTTGCTGTGTGTTGGTACTCCGCAACAAATGGCGTCTTGAATGGGGTGGCGCCTCGTGCATTGGCAGACGGTTGGCGTTGCCTGTCTGAGAATGTTTTGCAGATAAAGGAGTTTTTCTATTCAGTGATTATTCGTCACAAAACAAGAATTTGGCCAACTTCTAGAATACACGTCAGACTACAACAGTTTAACAGAGAGTAAGTGTAGCAAACGTCGTTTTTAATTGTTAAACTGTCATTTAGCTATGTATCACGTAGCTAACGTTAGCTAATCATTTCATGTTTAAGAAGCTTCAATAGAACAAGTCCCGAGCCTGTTATGTGTGCTGTGCAGCAGCTACAGAATAACCAGCCAGTAGCCGGCGTGGGAGTCTTTATCAGACAGGTAACTTAGCTAGCTATGTATTAGTCTGCCATCCGCTAGTGCAGGTGTAACTAAGTCTTTTCATTAATATAGTTAACCTTATCTTGGATAAGATCGTCTTCTAAATGACTAAAATGTAAATATGGAGAAGCACAGACACTACATAATGGTCTGGTTCCTAGCAAAGACTACCCTTATCTCTTACCCTCTAAATGTGGCAGTTACAGTAACGTTATCTAGTTTTTTTTATCTAGACTAATGCAATGTTCTCTTCGTGTCAAACCAGTTGATTCTGTTTACTCTTGCCATCCCCAGAATCACCAGAGTGCAGAAGTTCAAGGAGGCGTATCGTCAACACTAAGGTTCAGGATATTTAATTTTCAGTTTCTACATCCTCACTTTGTGCGGTGACTGCCACTGAGTGGAGGTGAATAATCATACCGCCCGACCATGCTCAAAACACGGGGAGATTCAGATTGTAGAACGCGCAGAAGCCTCGGTGTAGGTAGGGCTGCCTCGTGACTGACCACCCTCAAGCGAGAGGGAAAGAGAGCTCGACAAGTCACTCACTTACCGAAAAGGCACTGAGTGTGGACTAATTGCGACAGACAGGGAACGATCAAGAAATACATCATCCACCTTTCAAGCTAGCCCAACTTCTCAAACCTCCTCCCTTCCTACCGAGGCAAGCTACCGTATGTACGCACCTCAGCCTAGACGGACAACCCTGAAGGCAGTGAACAAGAGAGGCACGCCAGCACCGGGGTCCCCGCGCTTCGTGGAGAGAATCGCTGAAATGAGATGAGGCTCAGAAATGGAACGGTTGCAACTGCTATCATTTTCTTCACGTCGTTTCTCAGCCTGTCTTGGTACACAGCCTGGCAGAATAGCAAAGGTAAGCTAGTGGCTAGCTACCACTGTATTACTATAAGTCAATAACTGACAGCTGGCTAACCTAGCTAGCTAACGTTTTTGACAGCTGTTTATGACTGGTTGATGGACAGCAGGCTGGCTAGCTAGCAACACCTTTTCTAACTGAACTTAATGCAGTGACAGATGGACGAACAGATTGGCACTTTATATGAACTGTCTTGTTGGCTGCCTACAATGCTTTATCATCTTAAACTAGGGCTGGGCGATATGGCCAGCATATCATATCACAGTATTTTTAAAATGTTTTGATGGTTTTAGGGTATTTTATGTTTTTGAATAATAAGTTATACATTTACGAGTAGTGAGTGACCCTAGGGTGGCAACATATACACTACATGACCAAAAGTATGTGGACAGCTGCTTGTCGAACATCTCATTCCAAAATTATGGACATTTAATATGGAGTTTGTTCCCCCTTTGCTGCTATAACAGCCTCCACTCTTCTGGGAAGGCTTTCCACTAGATGTTGGAACATTGCTGCAGGGACTTGCTTCCATTCAGCCACAAGGGCATTAGTGAGGTTGGGCAATGATGTTGGGCGACTAGGCCTGGCTCGCAGTCTGTGTTCCAATTCATCCCAAAGGTGTTCGATGGGGTTGAGGCTCAGGGCTCTGTGCAGGCCAGTCAAGTTCTTCTACACCGATCTCGACAAACTATTTCTCTATGGACCTCGCTTTGTGTACTGAGGCATTGTCATGCTGAAACAGGAAAGGGCCTTCCCCAAACTGTTGCCACAAAGTGGAAGCACAATCATCTAGAATGTCATTGTATACTGTAGCGTTAAGATTTCCCTTCACTGGAACTAAGGGGCCATGAAAAACAGCCCCAGACCATTATTCCTCCTCCACCACCAAACTTGACAGTTGGCACTATGCATTCGGTCAGGTAGCATTCTCCTGGCATCTGCCAAACCCAGATTTGTCCATCAGTCTGCCAGATGGTGAAGCGTCAGTCATCACTCCAGAGAACGCGTTTCCACTGCTCCAAAGTCCAATGGCGGCGAGCGTTACACCACTCCAGCCGACGCTTGGCATTGCACATGGTGATCTTCGGCTTGTGTGCGGCTGCTTGGCCATGGAAACCCATTTCATGAAGTTCAGACGAACAGTTATTGTGCTGATGTTGCTTTCAGAGGCAGTTTGGAACTCAGTAGTGAGTGTTGCAACCGAGGACAGAAGATTTTTACAGGCTACGTGCTTTAGCACTCCACGGTCCCGTTCTGTGAGCTTGTGTGGCCTACCACTGAGCCGTTGTTGCTTCTAGATGTTGCCACTTCACAATAACAGCACTTATAGTTGACCGGGGCAGTTCTAGCAGGGCAGAAATGTGACGAACTGACTTGTTGGAAAGGTAGCATCCTATGACTGTGCCAAGTCATTGAGCTCTTCAGTAAGGCCATTATACTGGCAATGTTTGTCTATGGATATTGCATGGCTGTGCGCTCGATTTTATACACCTGTCAGCAACGGGTGTGGCTGAAATGGCCAAATCCAATAAATTGAAGGGATGTCTACATACTTTTGTATGTAGACATCCCCCCCATCTATCTACACACTACCCCATAATGACAAATCCAAAACATGTTTTTAGATTTTTTTGGTGCACATTTATAAAAAATTTAACACTTTAATAATCTATTTACATAAGTATTCAGACCCTTTACTCAGTTCTCTGTTGAAGCACCTTTGGCAGCGATTACAGCCTCAAGTCTTCTTGGGTATGACGCTACAAGCTTGGCACACCTGTATTTGGGGAGTTTCTCCCATTCTTCTCTGCAGATCCTCTCAAGCTCTGTCCGGTTGGATGGGGAGCGTCGCTGCACAGCTATTTTCAGGTCTCTCTAGAGATGTTAGATCGGGTTCAAGTCCGGCCTCTGGCTGGGCCACTCAAGGACATTCAGAGACTTGTCCCGAAGCCACTCCTGCGTTGTCTTGGCTGTGTGTGCTTAGGGTCGTTGTCCTGTTGGAAGGTGAACCTTCTCCCCAGTCTGAGGTCCTGAGCGCTCTGGAGAAGGTTTTCATCAAGGATCTCTCTGTACTTTGCTGCGTTCATTTTAAATAAATTCATTAGGCCCTAATCTATGGATTTCACATGACTGGGCAGGGGTGCAGCCTTGGAGGGCATAGACCCACCCACTTGGCAGCCAGGTCCACCCCCCATCAGATTATCCAGTAGGTGAAGAAGCCAGATGTGGTGGTCTTGGGCTGACGTGGTTACACGTGGTCTGCGGTTGTTAGGCCAGTTGGATGTACTTCCAAATTCTCTAAAACGATATTGGAGGCAGCTTATGGTATAGAAATGAACATTCAATTCTCAGGCAACAGCTCTGGTGGACATTCCTGCAATCAGCATGCCAATTGCACGCTCCCTCAAAACTTGAGACATCTGTGGCGTTGTGTTGTGTGACAAAACTGCATGTTTTAGTGGCCTTTTATTGTCCCCAGCACAAGGTGCACCTGTGTAATGATCATGCGGTTTAATCAGTTTCTTGATATGCCACTATTGTCAGGTGGATGGATTATCTTGGCAAAGGAGAAATGCTCACTAACAGGGATGTAAACAAATTTGTGCACAAAATTTGAGAGAAGCTTTTTGTGCATGTGGAACATTTTAGGGATTGAAACATGGGACCAACACTTTACATGGTGCGTGTATATTTTTGTTCAGTGTAGAATGATTATTCTAATTCTATAGTTAGGATATAATAGTGGGTACTTTGAATAGTGTTGTTTGACATTACAATGGATGAAAATGCCAGGGAGGAGTTATTGTGAAGGGAGAAACCTAAGTGTTTCCTAGGGAACACTCTAATCTTTGGCTACGTTGAATGTTTTATCTTAGCTACTTCATGTAGCTAACATTCATGCTTCACGTATTCCTCTTTGATTTAGAAGGTACTGTTGCACAAACATGCTGCTTTTAGGTCTACACCGACACTGGTATTGTCAGACTGTATATCTAGTTACCTTTGCTCTGACTCAGTACATTTATTAGCTACTTAGCTAGCCAGCTAACTAGCGATTAGCATTAGCGTCTAACAAGATTTAGGCCCAACTTGCTAAGAACAGACAAACTAACCATTTGCATATGTAAGAAACACAAACTAATTGTGTAATTATAGAATGCTAGTGGATTTATATTAAGAAGCAAAGTGAAAACAGCGTCGTTGTCAACAACATTGTTGCTTGCGCTGCATTGACCATGGAGACTGAACGCAAGTGTCTCGTGGTCAAGCAACAACACATGTTGTCCTTGAGTGACGGAACGGGGATAGGTCTGTGTGGAAAGCGGCATGGAGAGAGCGGAGAGGGATGACTAACGTACCGGAGTAAACTATAAAAATTTACGTTACACACGGCGTATTACATTTAACAAACTAAACATTTCAATACTGTTATAGAAGGTACAGTAAAACCCCAAACCGTATCGTGCATCAATACCGGAATATCGTCAAATACGGTGTCCCGCCCAGCCCTATTCAAAACTGGACATTAGGATATTGACACAGATTGCTATGTAACAGGGTCCTCTTTGTGCGAGGGCTATAGATGGCAACCATCCCTACACTATCACAGGGGGACATGGCTATCCATAATAATGATAGCATCTGTCTGTCTGTGAGGATAGCAGGTTATTCATGCCAGATACAGCAAAGCTATGAAAATCCACAGCCTTTGAGTTTTGCATGCAACCCAGCAAGCTAGGGAGCTGAGGACAAGATCGATTCTCTTGCTCATGTATTTTGACATCATCATTCAGCAGTCAATCATTTCCAGGTTCAACTCCTCTATTTATTGATTAGAAGCAATTTTACATGCTTGCCATGACTGCTTGCCACTCATTTAAAAGTGTGTGTGGTGTGCACGCTTGTGCACTGAAAATGTAGGCCTAGTTTGTTGATAAGATGCCAGCTACGTCTTCTGTTTCCCCCTCTTTCTCTCTTGCTTCATTCTTTTCACAACTAACGAAAGCAAAGTGATTCATAGGTGTCGTGTTCCTTCCAACTAAATGCTTCTGTGGTTACTCTTCACAAAACTAAATTAAAGAAACACACACATCCAATACTGTAATATGTGTCTGGTCCAAGGTTAACTCAGTCCAATGTGGGAACTAGAAACAGTTATATGGGTGGCAGTGGCTTGTTATCAACAGAGTGTAAATAATTGTGACCTTTTAGATAAATTCCAAGCCAAGGCCTCACAATGATTAGGCTTTTTATCAGCTCAATGGGAACATAGCTACACAGCTCTCGAGGGAATCAAGTGCCTTTACTGCTTTAGCTAGGTCAGGCCATCAGTGTTTCATCGATTGGATCAAAATGATTGGATGTGTAGTGTACAAGAGCAAGTACATTAAAATCCTTTAGTATAAGGAACGATTGTACATCATGAAGCGTCACCCCTCTTTTCATGCACCTGTTGGTACCACCCTAACGGGTTACGTTAACCTTGTATGGAGAGGGAAGGCTTTTCCAAATCACGTGTATGAGAGGTGTGGCTCATTGTGAAACCAAATACTGGTTGTCTTGTAAATGGGTTGTTCCATTATATTTCAATCACTTTTTGACTGCACCCCTTTTTAGATTTAAAGAACAATTTTAAAGCTTACAAACAGGGTTGTCAAACTTTTATAATTTATTGAAGAAAATAAATAATCATTTTCACACACTACATGACCAAAAGTATGTGGACATCTGCTCGTCGAACATCTCATTCCACAATCATGAGCATTATTTTGGAGTTGGTTCCCCCCCTTTGCTGGTATAACAGCCTTGACTCTTCTGGGAAGGCTTTCCACTAGCTGTTGGAACATTGCTGTGGGGACTTGCTTCCTTTTCAGCAACAAGCATTAGTGAGGTTGGGCACTTATGTTGGGCGATTAGGCCTGGCTCGCAGTCGGCGTTCCAATTCATCCCAAAGGTGTTCGATGGGGTTGAGGCTCAGGGCTCTGTGCAGGCCAGTCAAGTTCTTCCACACCGATCTCGACAAACCATTTATGTATGGCCTCGCTTTGTCATGCTGAAACAGGAAAGGGCCTTCCCCAAACTGTTGCCACCAAGTTGGAAGCACAGAATCGTCTAGAATGTCATTGTATGCTGTAGAGTTAAGATTTCCCTTCACTGGAAATAAGGGGCCTAGCCCGAACCATGGAAAAACAGCCTCAGACAATTATTCCTTCTCCACCAAACTTTACAGTTGGCACTATGCATTGGGGCAGATAGCGTCCTTCTGGCATCCGCCAAACCCAGATCCGTCCGTCAGACTGCCAGATGGTGAAGCGTGATTCATCACTCCAGAGAGCACGTTTCCACTGCTCCAGAGTGCAATCGTGGCGAGATTTATACCACTCCAGCCGACGCTTGGCATTGCGCATGGTGATCTTCAGCTTGTGTGCGGCTGCTCGGTCATGGAAACCCATTTCATGAAGCTCCCGACGATCAGTTCTTGTGCTGACGTTGCTTCCAGAGGCTGTTTGGAACTCGGTAGTGAGTGTTGCAACCGCGGACAGACAATATTTACACGCTTCAGCACTTGGCCGTCCTGTTCTGTGAGCTTGTGTTGCGCCTAAACGTTTCCACTTCACAGTAACAGCACTTACAGTTGAACGAGCCAGCACTAGCAGGGCTGAAATTTGACGAACTGACTTGTTGGAAAGGTGGCATCCTATGACAGTGCCACATTGAAAGTCACTGAGCTCTTCAGTAAGGCCATTCTACTGCCAATGTTTGTCTATGGAGATTGCCTGGCTATGTGCTAGACTGTATACGTCTGTCAGCAACGGGTGTGGCTGAAATAGCCGAATCCACTAATTTGAATGGGTGTCGACATACTTTTGTGTGTGTGTGTAATACATAGTGTAGCTATGTTGTCGCTTAGACCCTATTTTACATGATCTAAGGCAGGGGTACTCAAGTACTATTTGAGAAGGTTTCAAATACATTTCACAAACACATTTCTGAAGTGGCAAAGGTCAGGATGGAAAATGTAATTTTGATATACACACACACACACAACCAGTCAAACGTTTGGATACGCCTACTCATTCAAGGGTTTTTCTTTAGCTTTACTATTTTCTACATTGTAGAATAATAGTGAAAACATAAACTATGAAATAACACATGGAATCATGTAGTAACCAAAAGTGTGTTAAACAAATCAAAATATATTTTATATTTGAGATTCTTCAAATAGCCATCCTTTACCTTTATGACAGCTTTGCACATTCTTGGCATTCTCTTAACCAGCTTCACCTGGAATGCTTTTCCAACAGTCTTGAAGGAGTTCCCACATATGCTGAGCACTTGTTGGCTGCTTTTCCTTCACTCTGCCGTCCTACTCACCCCAAACCATCTCAATTGGGTTGAGGTAGGGGGATTGTGGAGGCCAGGTAATCTGATGCAGCACTCCATCACTCTCCTTCTTGGTAAAATAGCCCTTACACAGCCTGGAGGTGTGTTGGGTCATTGTCCTGTTGAAAAACAAATGATAGTCCCACAAAGCCCAAATCAGATGGGATGGCGTTTCGCTGCAGAATGCTGTGGTAGCCATGCTGGTTAAGTGTGCCTTGAATTCTAAATAAATCACACAGTGTCACCAGCAAAGCACCCCCATACCATAACACCACCTCCTCCATGCTTTACAGTGGGAACTACACATAAGGAGATCATCTGTTCACCCACACTGCGTCTCACAAAGACACGGCGGTTTGAACCAAAAATCTCAAATTTGGACTCATCAGACCAAAGGACAAATTATCCACCGGTCTAATGTCCATTGCTCATGTTTCTTGGCCCAAGCAGGTCTCTTCTTATTGGTGTCCTTTAGTAGTGGTTTCTTTGCAGCAATTCGACCATGAAGGCCTGATTCACACAGTCCCTTCTGAGCAGTTGATGTTGAGATATGTCTGTTACTTGAACTCTGTGAAGCATTTATTTGGGCTGCAATTTCTGAGGCTGGTAACTCTAATGAACTTATCCTCTGCAGCAGAGGTAACTCTGGGTCTTCCATTCCTGTGGCGGTCCTCATGAGAGCCAGTTTCATCATAGCGCTTGATGGCTTTTGCGACTGCACTGGAAGAAACTTTCAAAGTTCATGTTTTAAAGTAATGATGGACTGTTGTTTTTCGTTTGCATATTTGAGCTGTTCTTGACATATGGACTTTTTGGTATTTTACCAAATAGAGCTATCTTCTGTATACCACCCCTACATTGTCACAACACAACTGATTGGCTCAAACGCATTAAGAAGGAAAGAAATTCCACAAATTAACTTTTAAGAAGGCCCACCTGTTAATTGAAATGCATTCCAGGTGACTACCTCATGAAGCTGGTTGAGAGAATGCCAAGAGTGTGCAAAGCTGTCAAGGCAAAGGGGGCTATTTGAAGAATCTCAACTATAACATATATATTTTGATTTGTTTAACACACTTTTGGTTACTACATGATTCCATATGTGTTATTTCATAGTTTTGATTTCTTCACTATTATTCTACAATTTAAAAAATAAAGAAAAACCCTTGAATGAGTAGGTGTGTCCAAACTTTTGACTGACATATATGTATGTGTATATATACAGTGAGGGGAAAAAAGTATTTGATCCCCTGCTGATTTTGTACGTTTGCCCACTGACAAAGACATGATCAGTCTATAATTTTAATGGTAGGTTTATTTGAACAGTGAGAGACAGAATAACAACAACAAATTCCAGAAAAATGCATGTAAAAAATGTTATGAATTGATTTGCATTTAAATGAGGGAAATAAGTATTTAACCCCTCTGCAAAACATTACTTAGTACTTGGTGGCAAAACCCTTGTTGGCAATCACAGAGGTCCGACGTTTCTTGTAGTTGGCCACCAGGTTTGCACACATCTCAGGAGGGATTTTGTTCTACTCTTCTCTTTGCAGATCTTCTCCAAGTCATTAAGGTTTCGAGGCTGACATTTGGCAACTCGAACCTTCAGCTCCCTCCACAGATTTTCTATGGGATTAAGGTCTGGAGACTAGCTAGGCCACTCCAGGACCTTAATGTGCTTCTTCTTGAGCCACTCCTTTGTTGCCTTGGCCGTGTGTTTTGGGTCATTGTCATGCTGGAATACCCATCCACGACCCATTTTCAATGCCCTGGCTGAGGGAAGGAGGTTCTCACCCAAGATTTGATGGTACATGGCCCCGTCAATCGTCCCTTTGATGCAGTGAAGTTGTCCTGTCCCCTTAGCAGAAAAACACCCCCAAAGCATAATGTTTCCACCTCCATGTTTGACGGTGGGGACTGTGTTCTTGGGGTCATAGGCAGCATTCCTCCTCCTCCAAACATGGCGAGTTGAGTTGAGTTGATGCCTCGAGCTCGATTTTGGTCTCATCTGACCACAACACTTTCACCCAGTTCTCCTCTGAATCATTCAGATGTTCATTGGCAAACTTCAGACGGCCCTGTATATGTGCTTTCTTGAGCAGGGGGACCTTGCGGGCGCTGCAGGATTTCAGTCCTTCACGGCGTAGTGTGTTACCAATTGTTTTCTTGGTGACTATGGTCCCAGCTGCCTTGAGATCATTGACAAGATCCTCCCGTGTAGTTCTGAGCTGATTCCTCACCGTTCTCATGATCATTGCAACTCCACGAGGTGAGATCTTGCATGGAGCCCCAGGCCGAGGGAGATTGACAGTTCTTTTGTGTTTCTTCCATTTGTGAATAATCGCACCAACTGTTGTCACCTTCTCACCAAGCTGCTTGGCAATGGTCTTGTAGCCCATTCCAGCCTTGTGTAGGTCTACAATCATGTCCCTGACATCCTTGGAGAGCTCTTTGGTCTTGGCCATGGTGGAGAGTTTGGAATCTGATTGATTGCTTCTGTGGACAGGTGTCTTTTATACAGGTAACAAGCTGAGATTAGGAGCACTCCCTTTAAGAGTGTGCTCCTAATCTCAGCTCGTTACCTGTATAAAAGACACCTGTGAGCCAGAAATCTTTCTGATTGAGAGGGGGTCATACTTATTTCCCTCATTAAAATGCTAATCAATTTATAACATTTTTGACATGCGTTTTTCTGGATTTTGTTGTTGTTATTCTGTCTCTCACTGTTCAAATAAACCTACAGTGGGGAGAACAAGTATTTGATACACTGCCGATTTTGCAGGTTTTCCTACTTACAAAGCATGTAGAGGTCTGTCATTTTTATCATAGGTACACTTCAACTGTGCGAGACGGAATCTAAAACAAAAATCCAGAAAATCACATTATATGATTTTTAAGTAATTCATTTGCATTTTATTGCATGACATAAGTAATTGATACATCAGAAAAGCAGAACTTAATATTTGGTACAGAAACCTTTGTTTGCAATTACAGAGATCATATGTTTCCTGTAGGTCTTGACCAGGTTTGCACACACTGCAGCAGGGATTTTGGCCCACTACTCCATACAGACCTTCCCCATCCATCCTCCCCTCAATACGGTGCAGTCGTCCTGTCCCCTTCCACCTCCATGCTTCATGGTTGGGATGGTGTTCTTGGGGTTGTACTCATCCTTCTTCTTCCTCCAAACACGGCGAGTGGAGTTTAGACCAAAAAGCTCTATTTTTGTCTCATCAGACCACATGACCTTCTCCCATTCCTCCTCTGGATCATCCAGATGGTCATTGGCAAACTTCAGACGGGCCTGGACATGCGCTGGCTTGAGCAGGGGGACCTTGCGTGCGCTGCAGGATTTTAATCCATGACGGCGTAGTGTGTTACTAATGGTTTTCTTTGAGACTGTGGTCCCAGCTCTCTTCAGGTCATTGACCAGGTCCCGCCGTGTAGTTCTGGGCTGATCCCTCACCTTCCTCATGATCATTGATGCCCCACGAGGTGATATCTTGCATGGAGCCCCAGACTGAGGGTGATTGACCGTCATCTTGAACTTCTTCCATTTTCTAATAATTGCGCCAACAGTTGTTGCCGTCTCACCAAGCTGCTTGCCTATTGTCCTGTAGCCCATCCCAGCCTTGTGCAGGTCTACAATTTTATCCCTGATGTCCTTACACAGCTCTCTGGTCTTGGCCATTGTGGAGAGGTTGGAGTCTGTTTGATTGAGTGTGTGGACAGGTGTCTTTTATACAGGTAACGAGTTCAAACAGGTGCAGTTAATACAGGTAATGAGTGGAGAACAGGAGGGCTTCTTAAAGAAAAACTAACTGGTCTGTGAGAGCCGGAATTCTTATTGGTTGGTAGGTGATCAAATACTTATGTCATACAATAAAATGCAAATTAATAACTTAAAAATCATACAATGTGATTTTCTGGATTTTTGTTTTAGATTCCGTCTCTCACAGTTGAAGTGTACCTATGATAAAAATTACAGACCTCTACATGCTTTGTAAGTAGGAAAACCTGCAAAATCGGCAGTGTATCAAATACTTGTTCTCCCCACTGTGTATCTCTCTTCGGGACCTGCGCTCCGTATCGACCCCATTCTGGGTCCGGATCCGGTCCGCCAGTTGAGTATGAAGGATCTAAGGTGTTTGGGTTGTGGCCGCCATCAGTTGAGACACAGCAAACTCTTGAATACAGGGTGGGTGTCATTTCAATCATAGAATTATAAATAATAGAATCAGACCACTGCAATTTAGCTGGTACCAGGGTTGGGCGTTATCCAGATTTTGATAAGGTCATACCGTCCTTCTCTCATCCCGGGATTTATAGTATTACTGGCTTAGTATGCAAGGGGGTGCCAAAAAATGCAAAACAATTCCTTTAGGCTTCTATTACCAGAATGCGAACAAAATTTGCACAAGTAATAGCGAATGTCCATGGAGGCTGCTAGCTAAATATGCTAACAGACAGGCAGTCCAACTCATAAAGTTATGTATATAGGTAGGAGCTACCGAATGTCATTTTTGTTGAGTTTGGACATTTACAAGCGAATGTGAATGAAATACCTTGTGCAAATGAATAGTACTTGCTCTTAATATGCCATTTAGCAGACGCTTTTATCCAAAGCGACTTACAGTCATGCGTGCATACACTTTTCTTTTTGTGTATGGGTGGTCCCGGGGATCGAACCCACTACCTTGGCGTTACAAGCGCCGTGCTCTACCAGCTGAGCTACAGAGGAGCATGTGTACACACTGTGTCTGTGTGGAGTCTGGAGTCACTAGGGCAACGGGCCTGCCTGCCCTGCTCAGAGAAGATGGAGGGGCTGAAAACGGAGAGGAGAAAGAACCCACAAGGAAATCAAAAGATGGCAGTGGCAGCTGTACAGATGACTCATCTAAAGGGCTTTGACTTCTCAAACATGTCAGAAAGCCAACACAAAATGATGCCCCGTCACCTTTATTAATTCCGCCACTTACTTTGATAATGCGATTAGGCTTGCTTTTTCATTGTATGCTCATTTAGCCTAGTTGTGTGGCTGCAAGCCAAATAGTGTTGAACTTCTTATTTGATGAAAATGAAACTATTTTCTGCTGAATGTGTTGCACTAATGCATTTTCTGTGAAGGAAAACTATAGAATCAAGTCCCTGATCACCCTATTGAAGCAAAAAAAAAATGTTACTTTCAATATAAAATGCGACCCCTGTCAATACACAGTTGGACTCACCTGCTCCCGCTTTCTCCAGTTATGCTGTTTACAAACAAACACGTGACTGGTTCAACTGTTCTGGGGAACTACGGTAAGCTTCATAATGTAAAATAATGTGACCGGTGAAATGAAGAACGCAATCTGCTTTATCTTCTAACATATTGCACAAGTTGACTGCAGGTATTTACTTAGAAAGAACGTACAAATATAATAATGTATAGAAAAACTTCAAATAAATATTTTTGACGGTATTGGAAAAACCATTCCATGGCTATTTCCAAATACCCGGTATACCGCCCAAACCTAGCTGGTACGTCACTGAAATGTTAAGTTGAATTGAAATTAACTGGTTTACCCACTGTCAAATTTAAATTTAAGTAGGGATGTCTATAATTCTATAGTTCTATGATTTCAATAGGTTTCCTATAGAAGATTGACAGTATAATTTAAAAACGATATTCCCATTCAACATTCTGTGATGTGTGGACCTCCAACAATCTTTGTGATACCATTTGCAAGTTTACATTCATCAGCCAAAACGTGACACCCAGCCTGTATTCAAGAGTATGCGGTGTCTCAACCGATGGCGGGCACAACAAACACATCAGATTATAATATTGATGTAAAATGTCCATTTTTAATTAATTTCTTTCAACAAATTATAAAATAGTTTGACAATACTGTTTTTGTAAGTGTTTAAGTTATATCAAACTCAACCGTTTATCTTTTCCAGGGATGAAGACATGGATGTCTCATGGTAGAGTGGGGTATGCAACAGCAGGTCCGGGACAAGGTAGCACGTCCGGTGAACAGGTCAGGGTTCTATAGCCGCAGGCAGAACAGCAGAAACTGGATTAGCAGCACGACCAGGTGGACGGGGACAGACAGGAGTTGTCAGGCCAGGTAGTCCTGAGACATGGTCCTTGGGCTCAGGTCGTCCGGGAGGGGAGAGATGGGAGAATTACAGGGTGCCTACCTAAGATCACACAGGACACCAGATAAGACAGGAGAATTACACCAAATAGGACAGACTGATCCTAGCCCCCGGCACATTGCAGCATAGATACTGGAGACTGAGACGGGGGGAGGGGGGGACACTGTGGCCCCGTCCAAAGTTACCCCCGGACAGGGCCAACCAGGCAGGATATAGCCCCACCCACTTTTCCAAAGCACAGCCCCCACACTACCAAAGGGATATCAACAGAACACTAACTTACTACTCTGAGACAAGGCCAAGTATAGGCCATGAATATCTCCCCCACTGCAAAAGCCCAAGGGGGCGCAAAACCGGACAGACAGGAAGATCACGTCAGTGACTCAACCTTCTCAAGTTGAGTATAGCTAAAAAAGCCTGGTACAACATGGGAGAGCGTGAGCAAGCCAGTGACTCAGCCCCTGTAATGGGGTCAGAGGCAGAGAATCCCAGTGGAGAGAGGGGAGCCTGTTGTTGCAACTGTTGTCATGGTAACCTGACAGCTGCATGTTCTAAATTCCTCAATTTGAAAGGGTAGGAAGCATGTTTTTATTCAAAGTAACAACACAGTGTGGTCAAAATGACTTAGTGACTTAGTTGTAGTCATGGTCTGGTTACCTATACATTTTTTTTTACATATACGGGAATAAATATCTTCAGAACTACCCACAATCCACTATTTCTACTTTGTGCTATCTGAAGAGCATGTGGCTATCTAGTGTGAACCCCTTAGCACTGAATGCTCTGGTGCCTTCTTGCCGTGGGCTCAAAACGAAGGAAAATTATACATGCTTGCTCTAATTGTGTAACAGTGGTCCCTCATCTTCTCCTTTTTGTTTTTGTCAACTTTTCGGCATGTTCTCTGTGTTTTGTAACGTTTTCCACATTGGCTTAGTGCTAGCTGACTGGCACATGGAATCTATCTATTTTGGATTTTTCTCGCTATAGTTATTGGATTTTCCATGACTTTTTTTTTTCTCCCTGATTTTGGTTTAATTTGAAGTTATATATTTAGAAGTTATTTCTGTTGCAGTTTACATTGTAGGGAATAGGCTGGCTTGCCGGTTCCTCCATATGATCACACCACCCCAGGAAAAACATTTCCCGACATGACTTCGGCGTTCTTGTTAATTCTGATTTGTTTTCATGTAATTTGTATTTTTATGCACACCTAATTTCTTTACATTCACAACAGTAAGTTAGCAGCTTGCCATAGCCTACTTGTAAATTACGTTTTATTTTCCCTTTACTGTGAATAAAAAGTTTGCTACTCAAAACGTTGTCAGATATGTTCTGGTAATTATATGAGCTGGCTAGACAAATCCATTATTAATTTGTTTATACAGGTCCTAGAAAACATTTAAGACTAATAAAATGTATTTTCAATAGAATAGCATATTTTGAGTGTGATTCACGTTGGATGTGGTCACACCATTGCGAAGTTTCTCTTTTCAAACTCCCCAACATATATTTTGGCTGAAGACAGTCTACTAATTATTTGTAGTTTAAGTTAGAAACTTATGCACATTAACCCATCATTTATTAGCTAAATATAAGGGCCTTTAATTATTTACCTGTCAAAGTCACGAAAAAAAGATTAAATAGCAGTGTGCAACACTGCATTCCCCCAGGCTAAATGCCAAAGCATTTTTGTGACAATTAACAAGGGCAGAACTACATGCATTTAAATGGAGAGAATAAATGTAACCTAATTCTGTGAAGCTTTGTGATTGCCAAGGACAAGTTTGATGTTGGACAACAATAGAATGTTCATGAATTAATCCGTGCCGAAGACGGTAAGGTAAAAGGCAACGTTTATACTGAGGTGGGACTTCTAAATACATTACCGCAATCATGACTAGGTCGGTTGGTGAAAATAAAAGTACAGGGTTTTGTTGCCGGCAATACTGTTCAGATGTAAAGAAAAGGCGGCAAAAAGTTGGCGGCATGGTCAAATTGGACGAAAAACCTCATGGTATGAAAGCTATATAATAAGTTACTTTCTGACCACTTCTACCATAGGCAAATAGGTCTAGAAAGTTTCGTTCAAATCAAAAGGGGTGCGGTCAAAAAGTTATTGAAATTAAGTGGAACGACCCAAATGTCAACCTGCTGTAGGCCTCACATTTTATAAGATAAAACCAACACATGATGTGCAAATCAAAATCAAATGTTATTTGTCACATGCGCCGAATACAACAGGTGTAGACCTTACAGTAAAATGCTTACTTGCAAGCCCTTAACCAACAATGCAGTTTTAAGAAAAATGTGTTACAAGTATTTACTAAATAAACTAAAGTAAAATAAGAAAATAGAAAAATAACAAATAATTAAAGAGCAACAATAAAATAACAGTAACGGGCTATATACAGGGTAACGGTACAGAGTCAATGTGCGGGGGCACAGGTTAGGGTTTCCTTCCTCTGCAGTAGCTTATGTTATGACGTGTCACTAAATCTATACATTTTCTAACGGCAGGAAATTAATTAAAAACATTCTTTCTGACAGATCGCGATCACAGTGATGAATGATGGCACAGTACAAGATAATCTAGGCATACCTGTTAGATTGGTTTTTGTATTGTTTGGTTGTCATGGAATGTGGAGTTAGTGATGGTAGAGGTGTTATGAATTGTTTAGGATTTGTTGGTATGATACATAAATAATAGTCTCATTCTAGTTCTGAGGTATGCTAAGTGTATTTCCTTGTTCTGGAATGTTTTTGCAGTCCTAGAAGAGAAGTATCAACCAGGGATAAGATCAAAGATCAGAGAACGGGCAAACATTGATTTCCATCTAAAACTCCATCTTTGAGGAAGAGGTTTGTGAAGAGAAATCTATTGACACAAGCTCTGGGTTTCAGACACTCCCTTCAGTAGAAACTTCACTATTGTTCAGTCTTTATTCTGTAATGTTAAGCGGTGCTGTTCTGAAATATTGAAGGGATTCCACACAAATACACTGAAATCAGAAATCCTCACAAATGAAAAGAAAAGAGCGAGAGACACCCAGGAATAGGCCTCAATCATGCACTGCATACTTTTCAATATTTGGTTGTCATAGTTAAATCCTTCTGAAACTGGAGGAATGATTATAAAACTGCATTACTGCACGCATTCTTCCACTCAAGCACCTCATACGTGCATGGGTTTACTGTTTGTGTCTGCGTTTAGGAGGAAAACAGGCAGGCAGGCAGGCAGGCAGATAAACGCCTCCCCAAATGTCAGCCAGCAGGACGTTGAAGAGAAGCGTAATGATTGTGGCACAAAGCTTTGCATTCATAAACACTCACTGGCTGCTCCACCTGGCCCAACAGTCAGTCAGAATTCATAGCAAAGTTGTGCTGTGCTTTGGATCAGGGTCTCTTGTGTTTCTCACATTCAGACCAGTGAGTGCTGCTGCTTTGGTACTACAGCAGAGTGTTCCTCAACCTCCCCAGCACCGCTCCCTGGGATGTTGCTGACCTGTCCCTCAGATGGGTCGCTGACATTCATTTAGTCTCAAGTTCTTTTCAAGTGCTAGTTTTAATGGAAGCAGACAGTCCTCCAAGGTGGAAGAACCATAGCTTGGCTGTCCCTGGTATGAATAAGGTTAGCAGGGCCTAAAATTAACACCTGCAAAATGCAGGTAGATTTTGGCATAAGATATCTATTTCACCAGCCACGTTGGCGGGTTGTCAGGTCTCTACAGTGTGAGCATTTCACTCACATTTGTGAATAAAAATAGTCACGTATGATCACATTTATAGTAAAATAAATGCTGCAGTAGCTGTTTTACAAAGTATTTCTGCCGTTTTGTTTCATAGCTGGTAGATTAATCGCACAAAGTCAAAGAACTACAAATCCTATATAGCCTATTCCACTTGCGCTGCAACACTGCCTGGCTGGGGGCTGTGCGCACATGAAGAGCTGCGCACAGGCCGAAATGTTGGTCTAATTTACTTGAAACGAAATTCTACTCAAGTGAGACTTTGTCCTTGTGTTTCTTGACTATTTATACTGAACAAAAATATAAACGCAACATGTAAAGTGTTGGTCCCATGTTTCATGAGCTGAAATAAAATATTCCAGAAATGTTCCATATGCACAAAAAAAGTTATATTTCTCTCAAATGTTGTGCACAAATTTGTTTACATCCCTGTTGGTGAACATTTCTCCTTTGCCAAGATAATCCATCCACCTGACAGGTATGGCATATCAAGAAGCTGATTAAACAGCATGATCATTACACAGGTGCACCTTGTGCTGGGGACAATAAAAGGCCACTCATAACTGGTGTATTTTAACACCAATAACCCCATCCATTTAACAATTAATTTAGTATATGTCAATCTAGCAAACCAGGCAACTAAAACCTTTCTAAACAATATTTTGGTTAGTTTCTATCTGCAGGTAGCTAAAGCAAACAAACTAGGTTCAATGATAAGGTAGCTAGCTAACATTAGACTATAACTAGCAATGCAAATGGCGCTGAGATACAAATTATATTAGTACACAGATCATACACTTAACATTAGCGAGCCAGCTAACAGTATGCTTTAACTTGGATGAGCGCTTGTCACGGATGCCATGGTTGCCCTTAGTTTGAAGATGTAATCCGGAAACAGGTGCATTCAAACGCCAGCATTTTCTCTATCTCCTTAGCTATCATACTCTGCTTCCACCAGGCATTTTTTTCCACTGATTTCAAAACTCGGTCCTCTAGAAAGTGGAGAGCAACACTTTGCAGTTCTTTGTGATATCTTTCAAAAAAGCAGCGTTAGATAGGATTACCTACACATACTTAGCAGCTCATGTTATAGACAGAAGTGTGCTACGTGGCAGACCAATCTGAACTAATCTCTCGGCATGTCGAGCCCATCCATTATCTCAGCCAATCATGGCTAGCGGGAAGGTTCCTGTCTTTTTCCGTGGCTAAATCAACTAGGCTCGTAATTTAACAATTTTATTCGTATTTACATATGGCATACATGCTTGTTATTAAGGCACATGAAAGTTCGCATGTTCCAGAAGGCATTTCTGCCCAAAAAATTAATGTTCAAATGCCTCTCCTGTGAAGTAGTGACGTGCGACATATGCCTAGTTTCCTGAAACTAGTCACATTTTATGGCCTGAAGGTTAGATAAACACTGAGTATCCAAGTAAGCATAAAGAGCTTGTTTTACAATGCATCACTTCCCCTCTCTTCCTCTCACACCCCTTCCTGTCTTTATCTCTATAAACCTCTTGTGTTCCATCTTTATTTTTTCTCTCCCTAGTCTTGCCCTCTTTTGCTCGTCTTCGACTCCATCCCCCTCAAGGTCTGTCTCCATCGCTCTAAGAGTCTCTATCTTTATCTCAAGGCCTCCTCTCTCTCCTCTTTATCTAGTGCCTTTCATCCTCCCCCTCTCTCTCACTCTGGGTCCTACTTTATTTAATTCTCGTTTTAGTGTGGGTGTTTAGTCTACTTAGCCTCAGGCAATGAGTCACTCTGAAAGTGAAGTGTTTGAATGCTCTCTGTTAGTGCATGCAGAGAACACTGCGGGAATGGTGTGGATAGACCTAGATGCTAACTCTGTATGCGTGGCTTTAGGCCAATGTTTCTTGGACTGTGGGGGACTGTACTTGAGTGTTTTGTGTGTAAGCATTTTGGCGACAGTTGATATTGTGTGTGTCGGTAATTGCGATGAGGATCAGCTGTCTAAGTAGTCAAGCAGCCTTCTGGATGACCCTCAGTCTGCAAGATCTCTGAATGTAGGACTGCAAGATCTCTAACAGACGTACTCCTCAGCAGTGTGCTACACTCTATTGATTGGTCTCTTATTGTGTAGGAAGAGACCTTGCCAATGGAGGTCCAGTGCAGAACATATGGGTCAACAAGTGCTCTGTGGGAACAGAGGTCTGAGTGCTGATATCTGGGGTCTGTGCTTAGAGTTGGCTGGAAGACAGGAGGCTGTTGTCAAGACCTTTGTCCTTCAGTAAAGAGTGTCAGGAAGGGAAACATCACTATTAGGCTAATCAACACATTTGAGGATAAAAAGGAATCGGGTTGAAATAAATCCCCTCCCTCCCCGCTCTGCCTTTCTACCTCCATTCTTTCCCCTTCCTTGTCTCTCTCGTCATTGCAAACACAATGGTCCCAAAATAGCCGGAGCAAGGCGTGACTACGGCAAACAAATGCTATTGACTCGGGAGATAAAGAGAGGGGGTAGCCAAGAATTGTGCTGCCCGTGCCCTTGGAGGAGAGAGGGAGAGACAGAATGAGAGAGAGCCTGTATATATCTCTTTTTGTACTGTTGTGGTCTGTTTGGCTTGGTGTGTGTTTTGTTATGGGTTGTGTGGTGTATTTTCTGACTGAGGGAGAGGGACTCTTGCCAGAAGCTTCGAAATGGAGAGAAGAGAAAGACAGAGGGAGGAGAAGCGAAGGGCCAAGATTATAGAAGAGCGAGGGAGAGAAGCCGAGGGAGAGAGAAGGATTGAGAGGGGGGAAGAGCTTTGACCCTGAGACACTGGTGAAGTGTTTGTGCCTTTCTCTTTAGGATGAGGGTAGTCACACACACACCAGGGTTTTTTCTGGATCAAGAAGGGCTTAGGTGGTGGGCGGGGGCATGGCAATGGGCGCGGCTGGCCCATCGGTACTGCTTGATTATTTTTTGGGGGATCATTTTAGAGGTGGTGTATAGAATTTTGGGGGAATATTTAAGATAATTTCCTGCCATTCTACAAATCTATGAAGCTGAGATAAAATGTTGCACTTTTAAAGCTAATTTCCTGCAATTCTTTGCATTTTGCCATGGCTAACGCTGTTATTTTGCTTAAACATAATAACAAAATCAATACTGCTAAATTCATTGTTTTTTAAATGTTAAATTCTCCCTGACCAGGGTCGACGCGCCAAGTTCTGCCGCTCTAGGCAAGATCAACATATGCCGCCCCTGTGTCATGCATAGTATGGCGGAGTGGAACGATTAGTTACCGGAGTGTAACTCCAGTTCTATGAGTGGAGCGGAGCCCCATAGGGGAGCTCTGCTCCTATTGGTTTACCCACTGCCCTAAGGCAGCATCAGCCTGAGACAAAATTATGCACACACCTGCAGCTAATAGGAGTACAGGTGTCCCTACAAGAGGGGATGCCTCCCCTCAATCAGCCTCCCGAGATATTTATCTTCAGCGAGACTAGAGAGGGTCGGCAGGGCCTTAAGTCCTATGGGGCTCCGCTCCACTCATAGAACTGGAGTTACACTCAGGTAACTAATTGTTCTATATCGTGGAGCTCTGCCCCATAGGGGAGCTCTGCTCCTATTGGTTTAAGGCGGAGCGTAGCACTCCAAAATGTACTCCCTGCCGAGCCCAACACTTTCCATCAAAATGAACAGGTCAGGCCTAGCAATGGCTGCAACCAATTCCTGCAGTACTGTAACCACTGTCACCCTACAAGTGTCACAATATACTGCGTCATCGGTTAAAAACCCGCCCCACCTAGTCCAATGGCAACACCAATGACTAGTGGGCAGATCACCAGAATACAGGCCATACTAATCTGTACTAGCAGATAGATGGTACCTCAATATCCTGTTACAATACTACCGACCACTAATGGAATGACACAAAGTGTCACTCTACATTGTGTACACGGTAGACCGCCTCACTCAATCAATGGAACCCCAGAGATTAGTGGGCAGATCCCAGAACATGATTCATACTAATCTGAACAAGCAGATAGATGACGTCACATTCCGTCAAATTGTCATGACCGGTCTAATAGTATCGTAACCCAGGTTACTACTAATATCCCTCATCATCCCGCCTCACTCCAGTGAATCACTGGTGGGCAGATCAATACATGCCCTCTACTGTACTGAACCTGTCAGTCAGGAGTCATGCCAAAAATATGTCCTTCTATCAGAAGCGGACCTGATAGAGACCCTGTCTCCACAGTCCTGCATTCCTCTCCTCCTAGCTCAGTCTCCCTTCAGCCACGCTGAGTACAGACTGAGCCAAAGAGTTAGAAGACATATCCAAGAGATAGAAACGGATAAATGGAGATGGTGTTGACCATGACGCCGCTCTACATATATCCTCTACCCCTGTTCCTCTGAAAAGGGCAGTAGAAGCTGCTACTCCACGAGTGGAGTGAGCTCTGATACACTGAGGCAATTGTCGCCCCACTGCCTCATAAGCTGTCTCAATGCCCTCACAGAGCCAATGAGACAGACGCTGTTTCGAAAGTGGTCTACCTAGTGCAGCAGCACCATGACACACAAACAGCTGAGGCGATGACCTAATCGCTGCTGTGCGCTCAACGTAACACGCCAAGGCGCGTACTGGGCACAGGCGATGGAGCATTTCCTCACTCCTCTCTCTATGAGGAGGAGGAGAAAAAGCCCATAGCTCCACAGTCTGTGATCTATATGAACTCCTAATAACCTTCGGCACAAATGCCGGGTTAGGACGTAACACCGCTCTGCTCAGATCGCCATTAATGGCCAGGCAGTCGGGTCTCGTCGAAAGAGCACACAAATCACTAACACGCTTAGCCGTAGTCAAAGCGAGCAACAGTGCTGTCTTCAAAGACAGCATCTTGAGGGGTATTTAATTCAATGGCTCGAACGGCGACTTACATAGCGCTTCGAGTACCAAAGCCAAATCCCACTGAGGAAGCGTGGCTCTAGGTGTTGGCCTAAGCCGCCGCGTTCCTAATAGGAAACGTTTCACTAGAGGGTGGCTAAAGACATTGTCTCTGCCAAACCCCTCGTGACAAGCTGAAATCGCCGCTGCAAACACCTTAATGGTGGCGGGCGATCTCTGCTCGTCAAACATAAGCTGTAGGAAAGAGAGAATATTCTCAACCTGACAGCTCATGGGGTCTACACCTTGTGTGACACACCACTGTGAAAACACGTTCCATCTACTGGCATACATCTTAGAAGTGGAACTGGCACGTGAACCCTGTATGGTCCTGATCACCGCATCAGATAACCCACGGCACTCTAGCCTGTCCCTCTCAGCAGCCAGGCCTTCAGTGGTTTGCCGATTGGTTTGCCGATCTGACTCATCTCCGCAAACCAAGGAGCCCCTGGGCGATCGGGGGCTACCAGTATCACTGACAGCCCTCCTGACCTCACCCTGGCTAACAGTGGGAGAATGCAGGACAGCGGAGGGAATGCATACAGAAGAACTCTCGGCCACGGGTGGTGCGCAAAGGCGTCTCTTCCTAGTGGCGGTTCTTCCTGTTCCCTCAGAGAGAACCATAGGGGACATTGCGCGTTCACACGTGACGCGAATAGATCCACCTCGGCTCTCCCGAACTGTTCCCAAATTTGGAGAACAATGTCCGGATGCAGATACCACTCGTCGTCTCGAGGACCCCCTCTTGACATGAGGTCTGCTCCTACGTTCAAGTAGCCCGGAATGTATGCTGCTCTCAATGAGCGAAGGTGCTCGTGAGCCCACAGCCACAATTCCTCTGCCGCCCGATGGAGAGCAGGAGACCTGACTCCTCCCTGGCGATTTATGTGGGCTACTGTGGTCCGGTTGTCTGACCAGACCAACACATCGCGACCCCGAAGGGTAGACGCGAAGTGGGTCAAAACCAGTCGAACCGTTTCCAACTCCAAGAGGTTGATGTGACGACTCGAAAGAGGCCACACACCTCCTATCGCTTGGGTCTGACATGTCCCTCCCCATCCCGTCAGAGACGCATCTGTGAACACTGGGATGTAAGAGGACACTTTGCCTATCGGGACTCCGTGCGTGAGAACGCGCGGGTTTCTCCAATAGTTCAGATCTGCACTGAGCAAGAGGGGAACCACCACCAACCGATGACATTGACGCAATGGGTCTAGTCTTAGTTGGGCGAACCATCGCTGCATCCTGCGCATGTGCAGGAGTCCCAGCGGAACCACAGAGTGGGCTGACGACATGAGACCCAAGAGTGACATGATCGACAGCGCCGTCACCGTGTGATTCGGACGACACTTCCTCAGGGCTAGCAACAAGGCTACCCTTCGGGGGTCCGAAATTCGAGCCCTCATCATTAGTGTCTAGCTGTATCCCCAGGTAGACAATCTGATGACTGGGCCAGGGCGTGCTCTTTTTCCAATTCACAGCGAACCCCAGACGTGTGAGATGAATCACTGTCTGTGTTGTGTGAGTGATCGCCAGCTCTGCTGACGGGGCGAGAACCAGTAGGTCGTCTAGGTAGGCTAGTAGCCGTATTCCCTGACGACGCAACGGTTCCAATGCCGCCTCCACACACTTGGAAAACGTGCGAGGTGCCAGGGCGTACCCAAATGGCATCCTTGTGTATTCGTACGCCACCCCTTGAAAGGCGAATCGCAGAAACTTCCTGTGACGCGGCTGTACCGGCACATGAAAGTACGCGTCCTTTAGGTCTATGCTCGTACAAAAGTCTCCTTTCTGGACACATTCCAGCAGACGTTTTGTCGTTAGCATTCGAAAGGGCCGTTTGGTTACGCTCTCGTTGAGAATGCGTAAATCCAATATCGGCCTCATTCCCCCCGTCTTTTTGGGCACCAGGAAGTAGGGCGAATATAGCCCCTTGTTCCTTTGCTCCTGGGGAACCACTTTCACGCCTCCTCCACCTCCTCTGGCTCCAGCTCTGTCTTACCCGTGGTTAAACGGGACAGAGCGGCTGCCAAGAGGGCAATGTTGTTAGCTGCTGCTACAGCTTGGGCTCCCAAATTGAAGGACTTCTCTAACAGCTGTGCTGTGAGACGGTCCTTCTGAGATGGCAACGTGGCTTTTCTGGAAGAGGGCCAGGGACTCGAACCCGGTACGAGATACGCCGCCATGGCGCTCTCTAACCTGGTGATTCCCTTGACTTGGCCCTGGAACCTTCCCTCCACTCTAGTGAATGGGAGGTACGATTTAACCGGCGAACGCGCCGCTAAAGGTGCCTCCCATGAGCCCTTGACGTATTTAGCCAAAGAAGGCATGACAGGAGCCAGTGGCTCTGCCGCTCTTCTTGGCCTGGAATACGGGCCGCCCTCCATTAAATCAACCTCCGGTGCGGAGGGAACAGGGGGCAGCGGTATCTCCAGCCGTCTGGCAGCTCTCTCAATGAGACCCGGAAAGTCCGTCCTCAGAGACGCTGCGGCGAAGGACAGGGCTTCTGATTTCTCAGAGCCCGTGTCGTCATCACCATAGGAACTACAAGCCCTCTCGCTAACCAAAGGAAAGGGGGGCTTGAATGTATGAGGGACGGGGTCTGACTGTTCCATAGGAATGTCAGCCTCTTCCTCATAGTCCCTATCATCCCCTGAGTCTGCGCCGTCAGACGATGCCTCTGAAGCAGAGGCTAGTATTGACAACACATCCTCTAGGGGGATATCCTCCCTAAAAAACGCCCAGCGCTGCTTCCTCTCCTTTGTAGAAAGGAGGGCGCAGGAGGTGCAGTTAGGGGGACTGCAGACGCCCTCTTTGGCATGCTGGGACCCTAGACACACGAAACATAAGTTGTGGGAGTCGCCGGCCGCCATGGAGGAGCATCTGCATTGAGCTCTGAAAAGAGCTTTTGGGGGTGGAAAATCTCCTGGTGTGCTCATTTTAGGACGACGTCGATGACTGGAAAATCGACTGCGTTTTCTTCGTCCTGAGTCTTCTCTTCGTCTCTTCTTGGCTTCTTCAGTCTAGTCCAGTCGCTGAAGATAAAGGGAGGCTGATTGAGGGGAGGCATCCCCTCTTATAGGGACACCTGTACTCCTATTGGCTGCAGGTGTGTGCATAATTTTGTCTCAGGCTGATGCTGCCTTAGGGCAGTGGGTAAACCAATAGGAGCAGAGCTCCCCTATGGGGCGGAGCTCCACGATATAGAACGTGCGCAACAGTTTAATAAAGATTTGGAATGAATTGACAGACTACAATAATGATGTGTATCATGAGCAATTGGTGCATTTCAGTTGAACTTGCTTATTCAGTAGCACTTGGGTTGCCAACTATTCACATCGGAGAGTTACAATGTTGCAACTGCTAGGCAGCCAACTGCCTATAGTAGGAAACAGAGTTGTAACTAATAATAAACTGCGTATATCACACATGCCACGACACCACGATTGTTCAAGTTACAATAAAAATCTGATTGATTGACATATTTAATATTCCAGTAGAACTGTAAGAAGAGTGCGATATCATTTGAGCTTTGGAAACAAGTGTTTTGATAAATGCATGGCGGGCCTCGTTTCACTGGAGAATTGTAAAAGAAGCTTAGGCCCTATTCTACTTTTCAATTCACATTACATCCTTGCCTTACCTTTCGCTGTGGCTGGCAACGCGACATTCTTGATCAGCAGTAAGCACAAACTATTAAACAATGACAAACTTTCTTCTAAACATATTACACTATTGAATAGTGGAACCAAACCATATTACTCTTGAATAATGCAACAATTCACAAGCATGTATGTGCAGGCAATTAAAGGGTTTATTTTTCTCTGTAGGCTACGCTCAAGACAAAAGCACAGATTGTTGCTATAACAGCATAGCTGTGTTCGAATACCCATACTAACATACTGTATACTACATACTTAATGAGTATATACTATTAGTTCATTTTTGTATACTGTAAATGAACGGTATCCTTTCAGTTGAGCGTACTAGTGCTACACCTGTCTACCGGAAGTTGATGCTGTTGCTATGCAACCTCTTGCTTGCTTGTTAGCGTAACAAATTACTACCTAGACGTTTTACGAAGGGTGTGTTCGTAAATTCAATCTGGAGGGCCAGAGTGCGCTCTGGGCGTTCGTAAATTCAGAGCGTTGTCATATTGTCCGTTCGTAAATTCAGAGCATTTCGCTCTCGGAGCGTTCAGAGCGCACACTGGAAGCTCTGGCTGAGGAGGGTTGATCCGAGCATTCTGACCTCACAACGGCAGTCAAGCACCCAAGCTAACAGGCTGAAGTTGGCTAGCTTGCTAGCTACTTCCAGGCACAAATGAGAGAACACCTCACTCTGACCATTTTACTCGCCATAGCAGAGCTCGTTAGCCTGTTTTCATGTTACCCAGAGCGTTGGTGACTGTAACTGTACTGCTGGCAACAATTTAATTACGCTTTTCTGCCGACGTTTACTGACATAGGCCATATTCAACGGGTGTTGAGCGTTCGTAAATTAATCAGTTATTCTGCGATCTGGCACACTCAGATGAGTGCTATGAAATCGGAGTAGATAGCCAGAGCGAATTTATGAATGCACCAAATTAACAATGTCCATTGTGAACACACAACGACTAAACCACTTAGCTAAGCTAAGAATGACGTGAATAATCAAGTCAATAAACGTAGGGTAGTTAGATAGCATATAGTTAATGTACTGGCAAGTTCGATGGATTAGTAGCCAACTAACTTTAGGTAGCTAGCTAACATACCGGTACATACTGCTGTAATGATATGCTATGCGGTTCGTAAGGATAGCGTAGCTAACAAATTGTCAGCCAACATAACCTGTAACTTATTTGAAAAGCCATTACTTTATTACATTGCTCAACATTTTCTTAACATTTGTCATAATTAGTTAAAGCAATTAATTTGTATCCGCTCTCGTCGGACTCGGGCTGCATATTTTCGGGCATTTTCTTCAAAGCTGAAACCGTTGTGAAGCCACGCCAATTTCGGAAGAATTGCATTATGGGCCCTAAAATAAGGGCCCTAAAATAACGGAAATCGTACGTATTTTGGCGAATATAGTACGACATCTGGGAAATTGACATACTAACTATATCCATACTATGACCAATAAGCATACTACATACTCAATTTACGTCACAAATAGCGCGGTTAGTATGAGCATTCGAACACAGCTATAGCCTTCAACAAGTAACGTTTGCCTATCAACAATTTTAACGATTAACCCTCGTATGAATATAAAACTACAGTAGACCTACCTTACAACATTACAACAAACCGGGTTTAATTTTGATCAATATCATGTAGATCATTACATGCGGTAAAAGCAAATTGCAACTGAACGTGGGTGTAAGTGAATTCACGGCGATTAGCTGTTTTTTTTTATATGGAAGCTCATACCCGCCACCAAATAAATTCTACATTCCTCATGATTAAACATGCACAATTAGTCGGTGCTTCAGTCGGATCAACTGTAGCCTACTGATAACCACAGCTGCAGGTAGCCTAGAACAGGGCTTCCCAAACTTTTTCACTCAGGCCCCCCTTCCATCATTGGGGAACATCCCTGGCCATGTCTATTTCTATGGGCACAAGCACTGTTCATGACACAAACTGTTCACACCCCTCTTGTTGGCGGAGAGAGAATTTTGCAGGTTTAAAGCTTATTTCCTGCAATTCTACACAGGAGTCACCCATAATTCACCAAATGATATTTTGAAGGAAGAAACAAAGTACTTTAAGCATATGTTTTCTTTTCAGTCGCCTCCATCTCCTCTAACTGAAGCTAATTGTAGAGATTTTTTTTCTATTGATAATGTCAAATTAACAGCCACACAGAAAGACTCATGTGAAGGTGAAATTACAGAGGAGGAACTTCTGGATGCAATTAAAGACTTTAAGTCCGGGAAAACTCCAGGGTTGGATGGCATACCAATCGAGGTATACCAAACCTTTTTTGATATACTAAGAGGACCGTTATTAGCATGTTTTAACCACTCCTATGTAAATGGTAGATTATCTGACACTCAAGAAGAAGGTCTGATCTCATTATTACTGAAACAGGATACAAGTGGAAAATATAAAGATCCAGTCCATTTACAAAATTGGAGGCCCCTTACACTTCAGTGTTGTGATGCAAAAATCCTAGCAAAATGTATAGTGCATAGAATTAAAAAGGTATTGTCGGATATTATTCATTCTAATCAGACAGGTTTTTTACATGGAAGATACATTGGAGATAATATAAGGCAAGTATTGGAAACAATAGAACACTATGGAAAATATGGGAAACCAGGCCTGCTATTCATAGCAGACTTCGAAAAGGCATTTGATAAAGTTCAACTGGGGTTTATATATAAATGCCTGGAGCATTTCAATTTTGGAGAATCTCTTATAAAATGGGTCAAAATCATGTATAGTAACCCTAGGTGTAAAATAGTAAATAATGGCTATTTCTCAGAAAGTTTTAAACTGTCAAGAGGAGTGAAACAAGGTTGTCCACTATCGGCATATCTATTTATTGTGGCCATCGAGATGTTAGCTATTAAAATCAGATCCAATAATAATATCAGAGGATTAGAAATACAGGGCTTAAAAACAAAGGTGTCATTGTACGCAGATGATTCATGTTTTCTTTTAGATCCACAACTAGAATCCCTCCACAGCCTCATAGAGGATCTAGATACATTTTCTAACCTCTCTGGATTAAAACCAAATTATGACAAATGTACTATATTACGTATTGGATCTCTAAAAAATACAATTTTTACATTACCATGTAGTTTACCAATAAAATGGTCTGATGGTGATGTGGATATACTCGGAATACATATCCCAAAGGAAATAAATGATCTCACTTCAATAAATTTTAATAGAAAGTTAGCAAAAATAGATAAAGTCTTACTACCATTGAAAGGAAAATACCTGTCAATTTGTGGAAAAATCACCCTGATTAACTCTTTAGTATTATCCCAGTTTACCTATTTGCTTATGGTCTTGCCTACGCCTAGCAAACAGTTTTTTAAATTATATGAGAAAAAAATATTCAATTTTATTTGGAACGGCAAGCCAGACAAAATTAAAAGAGCATATTTATATAATGAATATGAATTCGGAGGACAGAAATGATTAAATATTAAAGCATTAGACCTATCACTAAAATCTTCAGTCATCCAAAAGTTATACTTAAATCCGAACTGGTTCTCAAGCAAATTAGTAAGATTGTCTCACCCACTGTTCAAGAAAGGCCTTTTTCCCTTTATTCAGATTACAACCTCTCACTTTCAGTTATTTGAAAAGGAAATAATCTCCCAAATGTCACTATTTCTAAAACAAGCCATAGAAAGTTGGTTGCAATTTCAATTTAATCCTCCAGAAACGACAGAACAAATAATGCAACAAATATTGTGGTTAAATTCAAATATACTAATTGACAAAAAACCTTTATTTTTTGACAGAATGTTTAAAAAAGGTATAATCTTTGTAAATGATATCATCGGTAGGACTGGTGGAGTTATGTCGCACATGCAGCTAACAAAAACATATGGAAATGTCTGCTCTACCCAAAATTACAACCAAATAATTGCAGCCTTACCGCAAAAGTGGAAGAGGAAAGTTGAAGGGGGAGAAAGTAAGGAACTTGTCTGTCGGCCTTGCATTAAAGAACATAATTGGTTAAGGAAAACTGTGATAAATAAAAAAGTATATCAGTTTCACTTAAGGACCAAAGGATTGACAGCCGTCCCATATAGATTGCAAAATAGTTGGGAAGAGATCTTTGACGTACCGATCCCATGGCATAGTGTTTATGAACTGACACGCAAAACGACACCGGATTCAAAAATTAGAATCTTTCAATTTAAATTATTATATGAAATTCTTGCTACCAATAGAATGTTATTTATATGGGGGATACAATCTTCCCAGCTCTGCAGATTTTGCTGTGAAGAGACAGAATCATTAGATCATTTTGTTTTGGTTCTGTCCATTTGTAGCTTGTTTTTGGACACAGGTCCAGGAATGGCTAAAGGATTGCAATATTTACCTGGAACTAACCTTGCAGATAGCATTACTGGGTGATCTGAAAAGTCATAGTCAATCAATCAATAATATAATAATACTTTTAGCAAAAATGTTTATTTTTAATTCACAATCTGTAGAAGCAATGAGAATAGAAAGGTTCAGAACTTTTGTAAAACATCACAGTACGGTTGAAATATATATGGCAAATAGAAATCCTATATGGATGGTGTTAAGAGATAGATGGGAGGTATTGAATAGAGTTGAAGGATGGGACTAATAACAAATAACAACAAATAACAACAAAGATAGCTAATAATGTAAGCATACTGTGTCCATAATAAGTATATAGGTTGTATGTTGGGAGCTTTTGGGAAAGAGCACAGTTAGAAAGATATGGCATTTAGAAGCAAACCGGATGGACATCATGAAAATGATCGGAGAGGTTGAGAGTAGAAGAAGTTCAGGAGCAAAAAAATAAAAAATAAAAATAAAAAATATATATTTACATTTACATTTTAGTCATTTAGCAGACGCTCTTATCCAGAGCGACTTACAGGAGCAATTAGGGTTAAGTGCCTTGCTCAAGGGCACATTAACGTCATTTAGCAGACGCTCTTAGCCAGAGCGACTCGCAAATTAATAATAATAATAATATAATAATAATATGCCATTTAGCAGACGCTTTTATCCAAAGCGACTTACAGTCATGCGTGCATACATTTTTGTGTATGGGTGGTCCCGGGGATCGAACCCACTACCTTGGCGTTACAAGCGCCGTGCTCTACCAGCTGAGCTACAGAGGACCAAATTGGTGCGTTCACCCTATAGCCAGTGGGATAACCACTTTACAATTTGGGGGGGGGGTTAGAAGGAACACTTTATCCTATCCCAGGTATTCCTTAAAGAGGTGGGGTTTCAAATGTCTCCGGAAGGTGGTGAGTGACTCCGCTGTCCTGGCGTCGTGAGGGAGCTTGTTCCACCATTGGGGTGCCAGAGCAGCGAACAGTTTTGACTGGGCTGAGCGGGAGCTATGCTTCCGCAGAGGAAGGGGAGCCAGCAGGCCAGAGGTGGATGAACGCAATGCCCTCGTTTGGGTGTAGGGACTGATCAGAGCCTGAAGGTACAGAGGTGCCGTTCCCCTCACTGCTCCATAGGCAAGCACCATGGTCTTGTAGCGGATGCGAGCTTCAACTGGAAGCCAGTGGAGTGTGCGGAGGAGGGGGGTGACGTGAGAGAACTTGGGAAGGTTGAACACCAGACGGGCAGCGGCATTCTGGATGAGTTGTAGGGGTTTAATGGCACAGGCAGGGAGGCCAGCCAACAGCGAGTTGCAGTAGTCCAGACGGGAGATGACAAGTGCCTGGATTAGGACCTGTGCCGCTTCCTGTGTAAGGCAGGGTCGTACTCTCCGAATGTTGTAGAGCATGAACCTGCAGGAGCGGGTCACCGCCTTGATGTTGGCGGAGAACGACAGGGTGTTGTCCAGGGTCACGCCTAGGCTCTTCGCACTCTGGGAGGAGGACACAGCGGAGTTGTCAACCGTGATGGCGAGATCATGGAACGGGCAGTCCTTCCCCGGGAGGAAGAGCAGCTCCGTCTTGCCAGGGTTCAGCTTGAGGTGGTGATCCGTCATCCATACTGATATGTCTGCCAGACATGCAGAGATGCGATTCGCCACCTGGTTATCAGAAGGGGGAAAGGAGAAGATTAGTTGTGTATCGTCAGCGTAGCAATGATAGGAAAGGCCATGTGAGGATATGACAGAGCCAAGTGACTTGGTGTATAGGGAGAAAAGGAGAGGGCCTAGAACTGAGCCCTGGGGGACACCAGTGGTGAGAGCACGTGGTGCGGAGACAGCTTCTCGCCACGCCACTTGGTAGGAGCGACCGGTCAGGTAGGACGCAATCCAGGAGTGAGCCGCGCCGGAGATGCCCAGCTCGGAGAGGGTGGAGAGGAGGATCTGATGGTTCACAGTATCAAAGGCAGCAGACAGGTCTAGAAGGACAAGAGCAGAGGAGAGAGAGTTAGCTTTAGCAGTGCGGAGAGTCTCCGTGACACAGAGAAGAGCAGTCTCAGTTGAATGACCAGTCCTGAAACCTGATTGGTTTGGATCAAGAAGGTCATTCTGAGAGAGATAGCAAGAGAGTTGGCTAAAGACGGCACGCTCAATAGTTTTGGAAAGAAAAGAAAGAAGGGATACTGGTCTGTAGTTGTTGACATCAGTGGGGTCGAGTGTTGGTTTTTTGAGAAGGGGAGCAACTCTCGCTCTCTTGAAGACGGAAGGGACATGGCCAGCGGTCAAGGATGAGTTGATCAGCGAGGTGAGGTAGGGGAGAAGGTCACCGGAGATGGTCTGGAGAAGGGAGGAGGGGATGGGGTCAAGCGGGCAGGTTGTTGGGCGGCCTGCAGTCACAAGTCGCAGGATTTTATCTGGAGAGAGAGGGGAGAAAGAAGTCAAAGCATAGGGTAGGGCAGTGTGAGCAGGACCAGCAGTGTCATTAGACTTAACAAACGAGGATCGGATGTCGTCAACCTTCTTTTCAAAGTGGTTGACGAAGTCATCTACAGAGAGAGAGGAGGGGGGGGGGGGGGGATTCAGGAGGGAGGAAAATGTGGCAAAGAGCTTCCTAGGGTTAGAGGCAGATGCTTGGAATTTAGAGTGGTAGAAGGTGGCCTTAGCAGCAGAAACAGATGAAGAAAATGTAGAGAGGAGGGAGTGAAAAGATGCCAGGTCGGCAGGGAGTTTAGTTTTCTTCCATTTCCGCTCCGCTGCCCGGAGCTCTGTTCTGTGAGCTCGCAATGAGTCATCAAGCCACGGAGCTGGAGGGGAGGACCGAGCCGGCCGGGAGGATAGGGGACACAGAGAGTCAAAGGATGCAGAAAGGGAGGAGAGGAGGGTTGAGGAGGCAGAATCAGGAGATTGGAGGGAGAAGGATTGAGCAGAGGGAAGAGATGATAGGATGGAAGAGGAGAGAGTAGTGGGAGAGAGAGAGCGAAGGTTGCGGCGGCGCATTACCATCTGTGTAGGGGCAGAGTGAGTAGTGTGGGAGGAGAGCGAGAGAGAAAAGGAAACAAAGTAGTGGTCGGAGACATGGAGGGGAGTTGCAGTGAGATTAGTAGAGGAGCAGCATCTAGTGAAGATGAGGTCAAGCGTATTGCCTGCCTTGTGAGTAGGGGGGGACGGTGAGAGGGTGAGGTCAAAAGAGGAGAGGAGTGGAAAGAAGGAGGCAGAGAGAAATGAGTCAAATGTGGACATAGGGAGGTTGAAATCCCCCAAAACTGTGAGGGGTGAGCCATCCTCAGGGAAGGAACTTATCAAGGCGTCAAGCTCATTGATGAACTCTCCGAGGGAACCTGGAGGGCGATAGATGACAAGGATATTAAGCTTAAATGGGCTAGTGACTGTGACAGCATGGAATTCAAATGAGGAGATAGACAGATGGGTTAGGGGAAAAATTGAGAATGTCCACTTGGGAGAGATGAGGATTCCTGTACCACCACCCCTCTGACCAGATGCTCTCGGGGTATGCGAGAACACATGGTCAGACGAGGAGAGAGCAGTAGGAGTAGCAGTGTTTTCAGTGGTGATCCATGTTTCCGTCAGCGCCAGGAAGTCGAGGGACTGGAGGTTGGCATAGGCTGGGATGAAGTCAGCTTTGTTGGCAGCAGAACGGCAGTTCCAGAGGCTGCCTGCGACCTGGAACTCCACGTGGGTGGTGCGTGCAGGGACCACCAGGTTAGAGAGGCAGCAGCCACGCGGTGTGGTGCGTTTGTGTAGCCTGTGCAGAGAGGAGAGAACAGGGATAGGCAGAGACATAGTTGACAGGCTGTAGCAAATGGCTACAAAAATGCAGAGGAGATCGGAATGAAATGAGCTAAGCATCTGGGAGCGGAGAGAGCAGGGCCTCCCTCACCAAAAACGTCTACCTCAGAAACTAAAATTGTTTCACTGAACCACCCGAACAAAAACTCTCCCAACTTCCGCCTTTAGAAATCAGAATTGTTGTGAACCACAGCGGTTCAATGTTTAAAGGAATAGACTCAACCCACTTTATTCAGCTAGCCAACTATGACACCATAGCTAACTAGCAAGCTAGCATCCAATAACAATAACACACCGTTTAGCACCAACACTTGGTCACAACAAACCACCAATAGTGTGATAACACACTAAACAGATCATTCGTGTCTGTGTCAAGTTCCTTTCATGACGCAGCAATGATTAGACGTTGGCTAGCTAGGACAAGTATATTGTATTTAGCTACTACCGTACAGTTAGCTGGTCGTGTTGGGTAGCTAGCAATGGCCACTGTGTTGACTTTGTTTGAAGAACGGCTAGCTAGCTAGCTTCGTGCTACACCCGGCACACAATGGCTATTGTGTTGACTCTGACTCTGTTCGAAAAAACGGCTAGGTAGCTCGCTTCGTGCTACAGCCGGCACTGCCAAGACACAGTAACTACACACAACAACCCACGATGCCTAGCTATGACGCCGTAGCTAACTTGCAAGCTAGCATCCATTAACACACAATTTAGCATCAATACTTGGTTACAACAAACTGCCAAGAGTGTGTTAGCACACTAAACAGATAATTCAAGTCCGTGTCTAGTTCCTTTCATAACGCAGCAAAAAAAAAATTTAACGTTGGCTAGGACTACATTAACATTGGAACCAGCTCTCCAGCGTTGCTAATCGTTACCAGTAGCTACCCGCTAGCTAGCTAGCCTCGTGCTTCGATACTAACCTACAATTACCTACGGAAACCTACAATAACAACATTACTAACCTATAATAAATACAATACCTAACTACGGCTAACTACCTACCTACGATCTAATACATGGTTAAGCAAAAATTAAACGTTGGCTAGCACTACATTAACATTGGGACCAGCTCTCTAGCGTTGCTAATCGTTACCAGTAGCTACCCGTTAGCTAGCTAGCCTCGTGCTTCGATACTAACCTACAATTACCTACGGAAACCTACAATAACAACAATACTAACCTATAATAAATACAATACCTAACTACGGCTAACTACCTACCTACGATCTAATACATGGTTAAGCAAAAATTAAACGTTGGCTAGCACTACATTAACATTGGGACCAGCTCTCTAGCGTTGCTAATCGTTACCAGTAGCTACCCGTTAGCTAGCTAGCCTCGTGCTTCGATACGAACCTACAATTACCTACGGAAACCTACAATAACAACAATACTAACCTATGATAAATACAATACCTAACTACAGCTAACTACCTACCTACGATCTAATACATGGTTAAGCTTTACTCAACACCATATGAGAAGCTTACCTCCAGCTAGAGAAAAACACATATATATATATATATATATATATATAGAATTATTGTAAAATTAACTCTGTCCATAAGGTGTAGATAGTAAGTATAGACCGGAAGTAGAGGCCTGGGCGTTGTTGTTCACTAATTTACTCCAAGTAGGGAAAGGATGGTGGGGTTGAAAAGTAATAAAGGGGAATATATATATAAAAAATAAAATAAAAACATGGGGGATTGGAAGTGATGCAGACAATTACATTGATAGAAGATACAATATATCTGCAATATTAAGCTGATCCATTCCCCCCCCCCCAAAAAAAAATTTAAAATAAAAAAGGAAACTAATAATTTAAAAAAAACAAAAAAAAAAATTCTACACATTTTTGTCATGGGATGCATAGAAAATGTTGCAGTTGTAAAGCTAATTTTCTTGCAATTCTATACAATTTGCCATGTCTAATGTGTATTCATGTGATATTTGAAAGACTCGAACATTACTACAAATTCTATGGGCTGAAAAACCTAGCAAAAATACTTTGTTTTGGTCTGGTCATTTCTGACAAGTTATAAATGGCTCTTTAAGGTATGTAATGACTGACATGACAAAAGGAAAACTGATGATGCACTACCAAAATTCAAAATTGCATCTTGTGCATTCTACTATTACAACTTTCAAGAGAAAGTTGAAAGCTGGACTGAGTTCCTTTTTAAAAAAGGAACCACTGGCCTAGAGAAGCCTATGCGCTCTGATCCCATCCGGGCCAGGGGAAACGAAAGGTAATGTTTTTATAGCCTAAGCTATGTGTATATACACTACCGGTCAAAGGTTTTAGAACACCTACTCAATCAAGGGTTTTTCTTTATTTTTATTATTTTCTACATTGTAGAATAATAGTGAAGATATCAAAACTAGGAAATAACACATATGGAATCATGTAGTAACCAAAAAAGTGTTAAACAAATCAAAATATATTGTATATTTGAGATTCTTCAAATAGCCACCCTTTGCCTTGATGACAGCTTTGCACACTTGGCATAAACTGGCTCTTTCAGGAGGAATGGTCCAAAATTCATCCAATATATTGTGGGAAGCTTGTGGAAGGCTACCCGTAACGTTTGACCCAAGTTAAACAATTTAAAGGCAATGCAACAAATACTAATTGAGTGTATGTAAACTTCTGACCCACTGGGAATGTGATGAAATAAATAAAAGCTGAAATAAATAATTCTCTACTATTATTCTGACATTTCACATTCTTAAAATAAAGTGGTGATTAAATGTCAGGAATTGTGAAAAACTGAGTTTAAATGTATTTGGCTGAGGTGTATGTAAACTTCCGACTTCAACTGTATTATATATACAGTGGGGAAAAAAAGTATTTAGTCAGCCACCAATTGTGCAAGTTCTCCCACTTAAAAAGATGAGAGAGGCCTGTAATTTTCATCATAGGTACACGTCAACTATGACAGACAAATTGAGAAAGTGAAAATCACATTGTAGGATTTTTAATGAATTTATTTGCAAATTATGGTGGAAAATAAGTATTTGGTCACCTACAAACAAGCAAGATTTCTGGCTCTCACAGACCTGTAACTTCTACTTTAAGAGGCTCCTCTGTCCTCCACTCGTTACCTGTATTAATGGCACCTGTTTGAATTTGTTATCAGTATAAAAGACACCTGTCCACAACCTCAAACAGTCACACTCCAAACTCCACTATGGCCAAGACCAAAGAGCTGTCAAAGGACACCAGAAACAAAATTGTAGACCTGCACCAGGCTGGGAAGACTGAATCTGCAATAGGTAAGCAGCTTGGTTTGAAGAAATCAACTGTGGGAGCAATTATTAGGAAATGGAAGACATACAAGACCACTGATAATCTCCCTCGATCTGGGACTCCAAGCAAGATCTCACCCCGTGGGGTCAAAATGATCACAAGAACGGTGAGCAAAAATCCCAGAACCACACGGGGGGACCTAGTGAATGACCTGCAGAGAGCTGTGACCAAAGTAACAAAGCCTACCATCAGTAACACACTACGCCGCCAGGGACTCAAATCCTGCAGTGCCAGACGTGTCCCCCTGCTTAAGCCAGTACATGTCCAGGCCCGTCTGAAGTTTGCTAGAGTGCATTTGGATGATCCAGAAGAGGATTGGGAGAATGTCATATGGTCAGATGAAACCAAAATAGAACTTTTTGGTAAAAACTCAACTCGTCGTGTTTGGAGGACAAAGAATGCTGAGTTGCATCCAAAGAACACCATACCTACTGTGAAGCATGGGGGTGGAAACATCATGCTTTGGGGCTGTTTTTCTGCAAAGGGACCAGGACGACTGATCCGTGTAAAGGAAAGAATGAATGGGGCCATGTATCGTGAGATTTTGAGTGAAAACCTCCTTCCGTCAGCAAGGGCATTGAAGATGAAACGTGGCTGGGTCTTTCAGCATGACAATGATCCCAAACACACCGCCCGGGCAACGAAGGAGTGGCTTCGTAAGAAGCATTTCAAGGTCCTGGAGTGGCCTAGCCAGTCTCCAGATCTCAACCCCATAGAAAATCTTTGGAGGGAGTTGAAAGTCTGTTGCCCAGCGACAGCCCCAAAACATCACTGCTCTAGAGGAGATCTGCATGGAGGAATGGGCCAAAATACAAGCAACAGTGTGTGAAAACCTTGTGAAGACTTACAGAAAACATTTGACCTGTGTCATTGCCAACAAAGGGTATATAACAAAGTATTGAGAAACTTTTGTTATTGACCAAATACTTATTTTCCACCATAATTTGCAAATAAATTCATAAAAAATCCTACAATGTGATTTTCTGGATTTTTTTGTCTGTCATAGTTGACGTGTACCTATGATGAAAATTACAGGCCCCTCTCATCTTTTTAAGTGGGAGAACTTGCACAATTGGTGGCTGACTAAATACTTTTTTCCCCCACTGTATATGATGGGTTTTTTGTTAGTGTCTAGCAGAGAGTCAATCAGCTCTTTTAAAATCCAGTTTCAACTGTTCAGAGCTGCCCTTCATAATGTCATTAAAACCCACATGGACTACGATAGAATCGATTTCCATGTCCTGATGTAGTACATTCGGGAGCAGCTTAGTAATGTCATTTACTCAAGCTCCGGGATAGGACATTGTTTTTGCACCAGGAACGATCACATTTCTTACCATGGAGCTGCCCAAAATCACGGCTTGCGAGAAGGACGAGGAAATCCGCCCACTCCCACGCTTCACAGGATGCAGGCCTCCGACAGATGGAGAATCCCCGCTCGATCCAGAGCAGGGACGGAAGGTTGCCGACGTCGACTTCGAAATCGCAGTAGTAGGCACTGCGGCCAGAGACACAGGCACCCCCAGCGACGAAGGTGCTGGAAGATCAGGCTCCAGGACGGCGAAACTATTAGTTGTTTGTATCCGTTCCGGGCCTGTCGTTGGTAGTGTATACTGTTTTGCGGGAGGTTGCTGTCTTTGGCTTCCATGGCTCGTGACATGCGACCATCGTTGATTGCCTTTCTCATCATGCTGTGCTCCTTCAACGGCGCTATCAGATGGGGGAGCACCGGGCAACACCGGCCAGTCGGATAACGACAAACGAGAAGGCGGAGACGCATCCAACAAGCGCGAACGCCGTCCAGCCACCAGTGTAGAAAATGTGAACATTCCACTCTGCGTTTTCCCCAGTTTCTTACGTAGGCTGGCGACCTGCGTGATCAAGGAAGCCACCTCAAGCCTATAATCCTTGGCAAGTAAACAATTTGCTGCATTGGAACTCCGAGTGATCCGGTTTGTCCTGAAACAAAGCGTAATAGATACAGCTCCTACAGCGCTGGAACCGTTCATTTAGTTCTCCAGACAAAGAGGGCTCCATTGCAAAACTCATCTGGTACCAACTTCGTTAGCTTGATGGCTAGCAGCTTAGCCATCAGTGGCTTGGAGACACAATATGATTTGACTGCTCTTCTCTGTCTGTGTTCATCATTTCCCCCCCCCCCCCCCCCCTCCGTGTTGGAACATCTGACCTACTTTAAGAAAAGAGCCTAGAAACGTGTTGCCGTGCTCCAGGCTGCTGCAAGGCATTGTGGGATGGCATGGAAGTCGCAGGTGCACCTCAATAGGGAGACAGTCACTCACAGACGCGCACCAACTGCTTTCCTCTTCACACATTCTCCATTTTTACTCTCTAATGGGTATGACACACACAACAAAGCACTAATGGATGTCTAGATTGATTTTTATTGTGCCAGTCTCAACGTGTTGTATGGGAACTATTAGTGTCTCCTGCCCATATACAGGGTGTTGCTGTGAAGGCGAAGATGAGATATTTGGAGAGGGGGTGTAAAATAGTTTTAGAAAATCAATTGACCTGATTGGAACTTTGGAGAGATGCCTGGATCTCAAGATGAAGAGGACACTTAGAGAGAGGGAAAGTGAGAACATTTCAGCATCAAGTTAACTCAGCCACCCACATAAATAATGTCACACACACACACACACACACACACACTAAAACTGCATATGTACCTCTTCAGCACTCATGAACACACCGTCAGCAGCATAAATCAGTGAGGGGTATGGAAGTCACACACACAAGGTCAGTGTCACGGTAGGAAGTACAGTTGAAGTCGGAAGTTTACATACACCTTAGCCAAATACATTTAAACTCAATTTTTCACAATTCCTGACATTTAATCCTAGTAGAAATTCCCTGTTTTAGGTCAGTTAGGATCACCACTTTATTTTAAGAATGTGAAATATCAGAATAATAGTAGAGAATTATTTATTTCAGCTTTTAGTTCTTTCATCACATTCCCAGTGGGTCAGAAGTTTACATACACTCAATTAGTATTTGGTAGCATTGCCTTTAAATTGTTTAACTTGGGTCAAACGTTTCGGGTAGCCTTCCACAAGCTTCCCACAATAAGTTGGGTGAATTTTGGCCCATTCCTCCTGACAGAGGTGGTGTAACTGAGTCAGGTTTGTAGGCCTCCTTGCTCGCACAGGCTTTTTCAGTTCTGCCCACACATTTTCTATAGTATTGAGGTCAGGGCTTTGTGATGGCCACTCCAATACCTTGACTTTGTTGTCCTTAAGCCATTTTGCCACAACTTTGGAAGTATGCTTGGGGTCATTGTCCATTTGGAAGACCCATTTGTGACTAAGCTTTAACTTCCTGACTGATGTCTTGATGTTACTTCAATGTATCCACATCATTTTCCTTCCTCATGATGCCATCTATTTTGTGAAGTGCACCAGGCCCTCCTGCAGCAAAGCACCCCCACAGCATGATGCTGCCACCCCCTTGCTTCACGGTTAGGATGGTGTTCTTCGGCTTGCAAGCCACTGCCTTTTTCCTCCAAACATAACGATGGTCATTATGGCCAAACAGTTCTATTTTTGTTTCATCAGACCAGAGGACATTTCTCCAAAAAGTATGATCTTTGTCCCCATGTGCAGTTGCAAACCGTAGTCTGGCTTTTTTTATGGCGGTTTTGGAGCAGTGGCTTCTTCCTTGCTGAGCGGCCTTTCAGGTTATGACGATATAGGACTCGTTTTACTGTGGATATAGATACATTTGTACCGGTTTCCTCCAGCATCTTCACAATGTCATTTGCTGCTGTTCTGGGATTGATTTGCACTTTTCGCACCAAAGTACGTTCATCTCTAGGAGACAGAACACGTCTCCTTCCTGAGCAGTATGACGCTGCGTGGTCCCATGGTGTTTATACTTGGGTACTATTGTTTGTACAGATGAACGTGGTGCCTTCAGGCGTTTTGAAATTGCTCCCAAGGATGAACCAGATTTGTGGAAATATATCCACAGGTACACCTCCAATTGACTCAAATGATGTCAATTAGCCTATCAGAAGCTTCTAAAGCATGACATTTTCTGGAATTTTCCAAGCTGTTTAAAGGCACAGTCAACTTAATGTATGTAGACTTCTGACCCACTGGAATTGTGATACAGTGAATTATAAGTGAAATAATCTGTCTGTAAACAATTGTTGGAAAAATTACGTGTCATGCACAAAGTAGATGTCCTTACCGACTTGCCAAAACTATAGTTTGTTAACAAGACATTTTGTGGAGTGGTTGAAAAACGAGTTTTAATGACTCCAACCTAAGTGTATGTAAACTTCCGACTTCAACTGTAGGTGTGCAAAGTCATTAACTGCATTTTGGAGTGTATGTTGCTAGTAGCCTATGTGTGGTAGTGATTTTGACTGCACATCATAAAGGCTGTGTGTGTTTTCACAACATGTGATATTAATTTTTTCTTTCACTGCCAACAAAGAGGTGTGGGTGTGTGTTATTGATCCTGTCAGAGAGTGAATAACTCAAGGAGACTTTCTGTTAGGGTGGTGTGTTCTCTCATTGTGTGCTGCGTCTCAGAACAGGCAGGTTCTTCAGCATTTCCTCTCTAGCAACACCACATACTGTTGATTCTGGGCGGCTCCCTGCACCTGCTTCCTCTCTATGGTTAGAGGGAAACAACCGTGCAGGCTAGGGAGGGGACACACACACACACACACACACACAGCAATGTCATGATTCTAGACTGAGTGTGTTGTAATTGTGTACCGTAAAACTTTCACTAATAGCCCAGCCGTTTATATGCTTCAATCACTGAACACAACCAGCGCTTATTAGAGACAGGCTTCTATTTGAGCCAAGCGTCTATTTCCTTAAGCACACAACTTTTGCTCAATCAAATGTTGAAAAGACTACCACACAGTTTGTGACCAGTATAAACATTATAACAAATCCATTGCAGATCAGACTTGCAAAGACTAGGCTGCCTATCATACACCGTCGATTTCGTGCTTCAGCACCATACTCTCTCATTGCGCCTCGTTGCGCCTTGTATCCCCCGTAGTTGCAGCGAGATCACAGCAGATAGACTTCAGTATTCAATGTTTGTCCTGGTCCCCAGTACATCGGGGGATGCCTTCAATACCGTCCACTAAGGGCAACATAACCACCTATTACTCTATGCTTATCGTCAGGTTTTTTTCTTCAGTTTTAACAACCTTAGGTAGAGGGGGATAAAGAGATGGAAAGATAGCTTGATAGATGGAGGGAGTACTAGGAAGAGTGAGTCTGAGGAAAGAAAAAAACGAGAACACACTTGCATATGCACAAAAATAACTACTGTACATTCTGAGACATTCATTCACATTTCCACATTGCTGTGTGTGGTCTAGCTTCTTGTATGAATTATATAAGAGCATTGTCTTAGTGGAGCTAATCCTCGCATGTTGACTTGGGCTTAGGAAGGTTGAGGTGCACACTTTCTCTCTTGCACGTATGCACACACACATACATATCAAAAAGGAGGAGACAAAGACACACACTGTATAACAGGCTGGTTTCTCAGTAAAACCCAGGCAGGAGCACTTACCCCTGTCCATCTCCTCCTTTCTGACCACAACCTCCCCTCAACCTTCTGATAACCTTCCTTCAACTCCCCAGTCCAGATAACAGTACCAGGAACAGGGTTTCTCATAACACTAAACCACCACCACATAATACTCAGTATTTTCAAGATATGACAACACTATCTACTACCACAGCACTAAAGGGGAAGTATACTGCCCCCACAGTTTGTAAAGGTTCTTACAACACTTAATAATCTATTTTGTATTAGAAGTTGTTACATGACTATTAGCCTACACTGGGACACAGTGAGAGTTAATGTTGGAATAAAGAGCAGGATAACTAATCCTTCCCCTCTCTCTGTCCCTATAGAGAAGTTGGTAGCGTACCAGAGGGAGTTCCATGCCCTGAAAGAGCGCCTCCGTGTGGCCGAGCACCGGACCCTGCAGCGCTCCTCAGAGCTCAACAACATCCTGGAGCAGTTCAGACGGGCCATCGCTGAGACTAACGGCAGTAAGGACGCTCTCGCCAACTTCTCAGGTACACACACCATATATTTTACTATCCTTGTGGGGATCTAAAATTGATTTCCATTACAACCCATCCCCCCCCCCCCCAACTATTCTACCAGTTGTAATTTTATGATTCTCAACCATTCTACCAGTTGTAAGTATCATTCTCAACCATTCGACCAGTTGTAAATATCATTCTCAACCATTCTACCATCTCCGATTCCTTCCTGTATGATTATGGCAGATGAGACCCAGAAGCTGCTGAAGGAGCTAGCCAGTAGGAAGCCCCTTCAGGTGCCGAACATCTACCACCACATGCCTCACCTGCTCAACAATGAGGGCAGCCTGCAACCCGCTGTCCAGGTGGGCATGGGCCGCACCGGAGGTAAGAGAGACACACGCTCGCTCGCACACACATTCCTATTGTCAGCCCTGTCCTAGGCTAGTGTGTTACACGGCCTCCCATCAGGACCTTTTGAGGTCAGTGTGTGTTTGTGACTTCAGGCATAGTGGTGAGCGATTAGTCTTGCTATTGTAGCCCGGAGGCCAATCTAGGCCCCAGTCTCACTCAGACCCCTATTGTCCTACACAGCATGGTCACTATATCACATTCTCCTAAAGAGGTGTGTGTGTGTTAGACAGGGTTAGGAGGATGAGCAGGGTCAAGGGCCGGTAAGTAAGGTGAGGAGAGTGTTAACATGACTAATTGGACTTCCCAGTGACTAGACAGGCTTTAGGGAGGACATACATGTTCTAAAGGGTGGAGGACACTAGCTGGCAGTTTGGAACAAACACACAACACTGTGTCTCTTGTATCTCCTTTGTCTCATCAAAGCCCAGTGACATCAGTTTGATGTTTGCCCAGACGGACTCTGAGACAAAGAAAGAGGAAGACAACAGTTTTTTGGTGTTATGTGTGTAACATGTGTGTCATCTGTGGATGCAGACAGGTCTTTTGAAGCCTTTTGATAGCTCTTTGTCTGGTTTTTCTCTGAGGTAGAGGCTCTGATCCTCTCATAGGGTGTCTGTTGACATCCTACTCCACTGTGATGCCTGCTCCTTTGTTGCCGTTATTGGCTGATTAGTTTAGCCTGAGAGTTGTTTTTGTGTTCTGGTGTGGGGGGGGGTCATACTGTATGGAAACATGTTGTGGTTGTTGTGCTGCTGCTCTCCTGACAAATCAAATTTTATTGGTCACATACACATATTTAGCAGATGTTGTTGCGGGTGTACTGTTGTGTTCCTAGCGCCGACAGTGCAGTAGTATCTAACAATTCAGTTAATATCTAACAAGTGATGGACAATAACTTGGTTTAGGGTCAAGAGCTCCCTACCGGCCCTCCCCTCTCAATCTCCCCCTCTCTCATCAAGTCTTTCACTCTCTATCCTCTCATCTCTCCCTCTCATTCTCTTTCCGTTCTCTCTTCCTCAATTTCTCTCTCTCTGTCTCTGTCTCTCTGTCTCTGTCTCTCTGTCTCTCTCTCTCTCTCTCTCTCTCTCTCTCTCTCTCTCTCTCTCTCTCTCTCTCTCTCTCTCTCTGTCTCTCTCTCTCTCTGTCTCTCTCTGTCTCTCTCTGTCTCTCTCTGTCTCTCTCTGTCTCTCTCTGTCTCTCTCTGTCTCTCTCTCTCTCTCTGTCTCTCTCTCTCTCTCTCTCTCTCTCGCTCGCTGTCTCTCTCTCTCTGTGTGTGTGTGTGTGTGTGTGTGTGTGAGAGAGGGTGTTTGACATTAGGGTTATTTAAAGCAGTGCAAATTGGGACATCTGAATGCAGAGAGCGAGATGGAGAGAGAAAAAAAGTTAATGAAAAAGATGATGAGAGAATGGGAGTAGGAGGGACTTTCTCTCTCCAGCCTGTCTTTTAGGCATGACTCATAGGGAACATAAAGACTGTGTGTATTGTATCTATTCATATGTATTCTGGTTTTATTTTGGTACATTTGTCTATCGTTTTGTATGTTCTATTTTTATATAATTGTTTGGGAATGAGTGATTGACGATGATTGCCATGTAGCCTGATGTTTGAGTGTTATGTACTAGCCTAGCTAGCAGTTAGCAGGGGGAAGCTGATTGCCTTGAGGTCCATTAATCCCTACTGGTATTGGATCTGGTGTCTGAGGGGCTTAGGATCTAGGACGGGGTTCCCCAACTGGCTCTATTTGGCTCGCGGGTGGTTTTATTTTGTCCCCTAAGTTTTCTGAGCAACAAAATTACATGTTCCGGCCCCCTGACCATCCGCTCAATAAATAATTGGCCCGCGGCTGAATCTAGTTGATCCCTTGTCTAGGATCTAAACTCAAACACATCACCCCTCTATCTCTACTAGGCCTTACTATACACCCATGCACACACTGGACACACATACACCCCCCGCCCCATTCTGTTTGTACGCAGACGTCAGCTCACCAATCACCATTCCTCTGTCAGAGGAGCTGAGGCACAGATGGATGTGATGATTAGGGTTCTTTTCTGAGAGAGATGATGGGGGGAGAAAGGGGTTGAGTGATGGCATGAGAAGTAAACAAAACTGGAGGGAGGGATGGTTTTGGTGAGTGTTTGTTTCCCCCCTCCCTCATTGTGTCCCTTTAGCTTCCATTTGCACTTGTGTTCTCCCTCTCACCAGCTTCTCTCTTTCTTCCTCCCTATGTCGCTCTCTCTCGCTCTGCCTCACACTCTTTTCTTGGTCTCTTTTCCTCTCCCTAATCTCTCTCCTTTCATCCTCAACCTACTTTCCTGGTCCTGTGTGTCTCTGTGCTGTTCTGTGCTGTGTGAAGGGACACAAAGCAAAACAAGGACCGACTCTCCATGCTGCACAGATCACACTCCACCACTTTCATCTCTCTCTCAATTCAATTCAATTTAAGGGCTTAATTGGCATAGGAAACATATGTTAACATTGCCAAAGCAAGTGAAGTAGATAGTAAACAAAAGTGAAATAAACAGTAAACATTAACAGTAAACATTACACTCAGAAGTTCCACAAGAATAAAGACATTTCAAATGTCATATTATGTGTATATATATATATACAGTGTTGTAACAATGTGCAAATAGTTAAAGTACAAATGGGAAAATAAATAAACATAAATATGGGTTGTATTTACAATGGTGTTTGTTCTTCACTGGTTGCCCTTTTCTTGTGGCAACCGGTCACAAATCTTGCTAATCTTGCTGCTGTGATGGCACACTGTGGTTTTTCACCCAGTAGATAAGGCAGTTTATCAAAATTGGGTTTGTTTTCGAATTCTTTGTGGATCTCTGTAATCTGAGGGAAATATGTGTCTCTAATATGGTCATACATTTGGCAGGTTAGGAAGTGCAGCTCAGTTTCCACCTCATTTTGTGGGCAGTGTGCACATAGCCTGTCTTCTCTTGAGAGCCAGGTCTGCTTACGGCGGCCTTTCTCAATAGCAAGGCTATGCTCACTGAGTCTGTACATAGTCAAAGCTTTCCTTAATTTTGGGTCAGTCGCTGTGGTCAGGTATTCTGCCACTGTGTACTCTCTGTTTAGAGCCAAATAGCATTCTAGTTTGCTCAGTTTTTTTGTTAATTCTTTCCAATGTGCCAAGTAATTCTCTTTTTGTTTTCTCATGATTTGGTTGGGTCTAATTGGGTTGTTGTTGTCCTGGGGCTCTGTGGGGTCTGTTTGTGTTTGTGAACAGAGCCCCAGGACCAGCTTACTTAATAATAAATAAATAATATGCTATTTAGCAGACGCTTTTATCCAAAGCGACTTACAGTCATGTGTGCATACATTTTTACGTATGGGTGGTCCCGGGGTCGAACCCACTACCCTGGCGTTACAAGCGCCATGCTCTACCAATTGAGCTACAGAGGACCACACTTACTTACTTAGGGGACTCTTCTCCAAGTTCATCACTTTGTAGGTGATTGCTTTGTTATGGAAGGTTTGGGAATCGCTTCCTTTTCAGTGTAGTCCCCTGTAGCTCAGTTGGTAGAGCATGGCGCTTGCAACGCCAGGGTTGTGGGTTCGTTTTCCACGGGGGGCCAGTATGAAAATGTATGCACTCACTAACTGTAAGTCGCTCTGGATAAGAGCGTCTGCTAAATGACTAAAATGTAAATATAAGTGGTTATAGAATTTAACGGCTCTTTTCTGGATTTTGATAATTAGTGGGTATCGGCCTAATTCTGCTCTGCATGCATTATTTGGTGTTTTTCGTTGTACACAGAGGATATTTTTGCAGAATTCTGCATGCAGAGTCTCAATTTGTTGTTGGTGAGTGGACCCCAGACCTCACAACCATAAAGGGCAATGGGTTCTATAACTGATTCAAGTATTTTTAGCCAGATCCTAATTGGTAGGTCAAATTTTGTTCCTTTTGATGGCATACAGGGCCCTTCTTGCCTTGTCTCTCAGATCTCGCACTCTCTCTCTCTCTCTCTCTCTCGCTCTCGCTCTCTCTGTCTTGCTCTCTCCTTCTCTCGCGCTCTCTCTCTCTCACTCACACACACACACACACACACACTCATTCATTCACAGTCTTTCAGTCTGTGAATTGTCTTCCCTGACCGTTCCCCCTTATTTTCCAGTGTTTGCCCTAGAGCTACTCTCCATATTGGCACCATAATAGAGAATAAACACCCACACACTGTAGATGTGAAGTTCTGTACCATAGTGCTACAGTCACTGTTGTTCTCATTCTCACTCCTGGTGCAGAAGGATATTGTTTTGGGGAGAAAGAATACATGTGAATATTTTCCTTTTTCTGCCCCACAATTTGAATTTTGAAAGGCAAACATCCCACGCTCGCCAGTCTAAAATAAGAAAGAGAGGGTGGGAGCGAGGGAGTAAATAATGTGGTCCTCAGCGAGAATGAAGAGCAGAGTGCTATTGAGTAGTGCACACACGCAGCCCTGTTCCCCAGAGAAGGGATCCCTGGGCCTATTGTGTCTGTGTAGTACAAATGGAGTGATATGTCTGTAGTACAGTCTCTTCTATTCCAGTGTGGTGTGGTTTTCACTGAATCTCCCCATCTAAGGTACAGAACTGTCTCTCTTCCCCCTTCAGGACACATACGGTAGGACTGATAGCCAGGAGAATAACAGTAGCTGCTGTCTCACCCATCTCCCTTGCTCTCTCTGTCTGTCTCTTTCTCTCTCTCTCTCTCTCTCTCTCTCTCTCTTTCCTTAGTTGAACTTCTGCCCTCCATGAACTGAAAATGTTTGTTTTCTTAAAATACAATGCGACTTAAGAGTTACCACATTTAACACGTCCTGTTCTCTGCCTGTGTTTCTTCCTCTATGGTCTGACCCTGTTCTTACCCGGGTCCTCTCATTTCCGCCCAGTCTCCATGGTGATGGGTATTCCTACCGTAAAGCGTAAAGTGAAGTCGTACCTGGCCGAGACTCTGCACTCGCTCATCGACAAGCTCTCACCTGAGGAGAAACTCGACTGTGTCATCATCGTCTTCGTTGGAGAGGTGGGGGGAAAAATTATCATACTCTCACGCCAATGCTCACGTGCACGTTCTCTCACTCACTCACTCACTCACTCACTCTCACATATATATATATATGTATGTGTGTGTGTGTGTGTGTGTGTGTGTATACAGTGGGGAAAAAAAGTATTTAGTCAGCCACCAATTGTGCAAGTTCTCCCACTTAAAAAGATGAGAGAGGCCTGTAATTTTCATCATAGGTACACGTCAACTATGACAGACAAATTGAGATTTTTTAAAAAGAAAATCACATTGTAGGATTTTTAATGAATTTATTTGCAAATTATGGTGGAAAATAAGTATTTGGTCAATAACAAAAGTTTCTCAATTCTTTGTTATATACCCTTTGTTGGCAATGACACAGGTCAAACATTTTCTCTAAGTCTTCACAAGGTTTTCACACACTGTTGCTGGTATTGTTGCCCATTCCTCCATGCAGATCTCCTCTAGAGCAGTGATGTTTTGGGGCTGTCGCTGGGCAACACAGACTTTCAACTCCCTCCAAAGATTTTCTATGGGGTTGAGATCTGGAGACTGGCTAGGCCACTCCAGGACCTTGAAATGCTTCTTACGAAGCCACTCCTTCGTTGCCCGGGCGGTGTGTTTGGGATCATTGTCATGCTGAATGACCCAGCCACGTTTCATCTTCAATGCCCTTGCTGATGGAAGGAGGTTTTCACTCAAAATCTCACGATACATGGCCCCATTCATTCTTTCCTTTACATGGATCAGTCGTCCTGGTCCCTTTGCAGAAAAACAGCCCCAAAGCATGATGTTTCCACCCCCATGCTTCACAGTAGGTATGGTGTTCTTTTGATGCAACTCAGCATTCTTTGTCCTCCAAACACGACGAGTTGAGTTTTTACCAAAAAGTTATATTTTGGTTTCATCTGACCATATGACATTCTCCCAATCCTCTTCTGGATCATCCAAATGCACTCTAGCAAACTTCAGACGGGCCTGGACATGTACTGGCTTAAGCAGGGGGACACGTCTGGCACTGCAGGATTCGAGTCCCTGGCGCCGTAGTGTGTTACTGATGGTAGGCTTTGTTACTTTGGTCCCAGCTCTCTGCAGGTCATTCACTAGGTCCCCCCGTGTGGTTCTGGGATTTTTGCTCACCGTTCTTGTGATCATTTTGACCCAACGGGGTGAGATCTTGCGTGGAGCCCCAGATCGAGGGAGATTATCAGTGGTATTGTATGTCTTCCATTTCCTAATAATTGCTCCCACAGTTGATTTCTTCAAACCAAGCTGCTTACCTATTGCAGATTCAGTCTTCCCAGCCTGGTGCAGGTCTACAATTTTAGTTTCTGGTGTCCTTTGACAGCTCTTTGGTCTTGGCCATAGTGGAGTTTGGAGTGTGACTGTTTGAGGTTGTGGACAGGTGTCTTTTATACTGATAACAAGTTCAAACAGGTGCCATTAATACAGGTAACGAGTGGAGGACAGAGGAGCCTCTTAAAGAAGAAGTTACAGGTCTGTGAGAGCCAGAAATCTTGCTTGTTTGTAGGTGACCAAATACTTATTTTCCACCATAATTTGCAAATAAATTCATAAAAAATCATAAAATGTGATTTTCTGGATTTTTTTTCCTCAATTTGTCTGTCATAGTTGACGTGTACCTATGATTAAAATTACAGGCCTCTCTCATCTTTTTAAGTGGGAGAACTTGCACAATTGGTGGCTGACTAAATACTTTTTTCCCCCACTGTATATGTGTGTATATATGTGTGTATGTGTATATACAGTTGGAAGTTTACATACACCTTAGCCAAATACATTTAAACTCTGTTTTTCACAATTCCTGACATTTAATCCTGGTAAAAATTCCCTGTCTTAGGTCAGTTAGGATCACCACTTTATTTTAAGAATTTGAAATGTCAGAATAATAGTAGAGAGAATGATTTATTTCAGCTTTTCTTTCTTTCATCACATTCCCAGTGGCTCAGAAGTTTACATACACTCAATTAGTATTTGGTAGCATTGCCTTTAAATTGTTTAACTTGGGTCAAACGTTTCGGGTAGCCTTCCACAAGCTTCCCACAATAAGTTGGGTGAATTTTGGCCCATTCCTCCTGACAGAGGTGGTGTAACTGAGTCAGGTTTGTAGGCCTCCTTGCTCGCACAGGCTTTTTCAGTTCTGCCCACACATTTTCTATAGGACTGAGGTCAGGGCTTTGTGATGGCCACTCCAATACCTTGACTTTGTTGTCCTTAAGCCATTTTGCCACAACTTTGGAAGTATGCTTGGGGTCATTGTCCATTTGGAAGACCCATTTGCGACCAAGCTTTAACTTCCTGACTGATGTCTTGAGATGATGCCATCTATTTTGTGAAGTGCACCAGTCCCTCCTGCAGCAAAGCACCCTCACAGCATGATGCTGTCACCCCCGTGCTTCACGGTTGGGATGGTGTTCTTCGGCTTGCAAGCAACCCCCTTTTTCCTCCAAACATAACGATGGTCATTATGGCCAAACAGTTCTATTTTTGTTTCATCAGACCAGAGGACATTTCTCTAAAAAGTACGATATTTGTCCCCATGTGCAGTTGCAAACCGTAGTCTGGCTTTTTTATGGCGGTTTTGGAGCAGTGGCTTCTTCCTTGCTGAGCGGTCTTTCAGGTTATGTCGATATAGGACTCGTTTTACTGTGGATATAGATACTTTTGTACCTGTTTCCTCCAGAATCTTCACAAGGTCCTTTGCTGTTGTTCTGGGATTGATTTGCACTTTTCGCACCAAAGTACGTTCATCTCTAGGAGACAGAACGCGTCTCCTTCCTGAGCGGTATGACTGCTGCGTGGTCCCGTGGTGTTTATACTTGCGTACTATTGTTTGTACAGATGAACGTAGTACCTTCAGGCATTTGGAAATTGCTTCTAAGGATGACCCAGACTTGTGGAGGTCTACAATTTTTTGGTTGATTTCTTTTGACATCTCATGATGTCAAGCAAAGAGGCACTGAGTTTGAAGGTAGGCCTTGAAATACATCCACAGGTACACCTCCAATTGACTCAAATGATGTCAATTAGCCTATCAGAAGCTTCTAAAGCCATGACATCATTTTCTGGAATTTTCCAAGCTGTTTAAAGGCACAGTCAACTTAGTGTATGTAAACTTCTGACCCACTGGAATTGTGATACAGTGAATTATAAGTGAAATAATATCTCTGTAAACAATTGTTGGAAAAATTATTTGTGTCATGCACAAAGTAGATGTCCTAACCGACTTGCCAAAACTATAGTTTGTTAACAAGAAATTTCTGGAGTGATTGAAAAACGAGTTTTAATGACTCCAACCTACGTGTATGTAAACTTCCGACTTCAACTGTATATATGTGTGTATGTATGTATATATATATATATATATATGTGTATATGTATATGTATATACAGTGAGGGGAAAAAAGTATTTGATCCCCTGCTGATTTTGTACGTTTGCCCACTGACAAAGAAATGATCCGTCTATAATGTTAATGGTAGGTTTATTTGAACAGTGAGAGAGAATAACAACAAAAAAATCCAGAAAAACGCATGTCAAAAATGTTATAAATTGATTTGCATTTTTATTTGGGAAATAAGTATTTGACCCCCTCTCAATCAGAAAGATTTCTGGCTCCCAGGTGTCTTTTATACAGGTAACGAGCTGAGATTAGGAGCACACTCTTAAAGGGAGTGCTCCTAATCTCAGCTTGTTACCTGTATAAAAGACACCTGTCCACAGAAGCAATCAATCAATCACATTCGAAACTCTCCACCATGGCCAAGACCAAAGAGCTCTCCAAGGATGTCAGGGACAAGATTGTAGACCTACACAAGGCTGGAATGGGCTACAAGACCATCGCCAAACAGCTTGGTGAGAAGGTGACAACAGTTGGTGCGATTATTCGCAAATGGAAGAAACACAAAATAACTGTCAATCTCCCTCGGCCTGGGGCTCCATGCAAGATCTCACCTCGTGGAGTTGCAATGATCATGAGAATGGTGAGGAATCAGCCCAGAACTACACGGGAGGATCTTGTCAATGATCTCAAGGCAGCTGGGACCATAGTCACCAAGAAAACAATTGGTGACACACTACGCCGTGAAGGACTGAAATCCTGCAGCGCCCGCAAGGTCCCCCTGCTCAAGAAAGCACATATACATGCCCGTCTGAAGTTTGCCAATGAACATCTGAATGATTCAGAGGAGAACTGGGTGAAAGTGTTGTGGTCAGATGAGACCAAAATGGAGCTCTTTGGCGTCAACTCAACTCGCCGTGTTTGGAGGAGGAGGAATGCTGCCTATGACCCCAAGAACACCATCCCCACCGTCAAACATGGAGGTGGAAACATTATGCTTTGGGGGTGTTTTTCTGCTAAGGGGACAGGACAACTTCACCGTATCAAAGGGACGATGGACGGGGCCATGTACCGTCAAATATTGGGTGAGAACCTCCTTCCCTCAGCCAGGGCATTGAAAATGGGTCGTAGATGGGTATTCCAGCATGACAATGACCCAAAACACATGGCTAAGGCAATAAAGGAGTGGCACAAGAAGAAGCACATTAAGGTCCTGGAGTGGCCTAGCCAGTCTCCAGACCTTAATCCCATAGAAAATCTGTGGAGGGAGCTGAAGGTTCGAGTTGCCAAACGTCAGCCTTGAAACCTTAATGACTTGGAGAAGAGTGGGACAAAATCCCTCCTGAGATGTGTGCAAACCTGATGGCCAACTACAAGAAACGTCTGACCTCTGTGATTGCCAACAAGGGTTTTGCCACCAAGTACTAAGTCATGTTTTGCAGAGGGGTCAAATATTTTTTTTCCCTCATTAAAATGCTAATCAATTTATAACATTTTTGGATTTTTTTGTTGTTATTCTGTCTCTCACTATTCAAATAAACCTACCATTAAAATTATAGACTGATCATGTCTTTGTCAGTGGTACAAAATCAGCAGGGGATCAAATACTTTTTTCCCTCTGTGTGTGTGTGTGTGTGTGTGTGTGTGTGTGTGCATATATATACACACACACACACACACACACACACACATTGAAACACACACTGTTTCATACAAATAAGAACATTATATTCTGTGTCTCTGCAGACGGAAACTGAATACGTCCAAAGCGTGGTTACTGGACTGGAGAAAGAGTGAGTGACATCGCGTCCTGTCTTTGTGATGACTGTTTCCTGTCTGATAATCCCCCTGGCTGTTTATAGAGGACAGAAGTAGTATGACAACTTTTGTGTGCGTGCGTGCGTCTATCCCAGGTTTTCTTCAGAATTCAGTTCAGGTTTGTTGGAGCTGATCTCTCCTCCTGCCAGCTACTACCCAGATCTCAAAGACCTCAAGGAGACCTTCGGAGACTCCAGAGAGCGGGTCAGGTGAAGTAAAATATTCAACATTTGAATCTGTAAAGAATCAGAGGAACTTCCTCTCATCTTCAATTGGTGACAAACATTGGCAAACGTTCAAATAACAGACACACTCCATCACTTCTGTACATCTCCAGCCAATCTCCACTGCTCACACCCCAAAATGACTTTGTTCTGGTTATTTGTTGTTGATGTGCCACGTCCGGTGGGCATTGCCAATGACAATACAGAGAGAATGAGAGAGGAGAGAGGGATGAGCTGTAAGGGGTGGGCCAGGCACTCAGTATTCCACAGGCATCCCTCAAAGTCAGCTCAAGGTCGACTGCACCCCTCCCTATCTCCTTCCCTTCTCCCTGCCTCCCCCTTCCCCCTCCCTCCTACATTGACTGTGCTGTGGAAACCTCTCTCTCTGTGTCTCAATCGCTCTCTGTCGCTCTCTCTGTCGCTCTCTGTCACCCTCTGTCGCTCTGTCTGTCGCTCTCTGTCTGTCCCTCTGTCGCTCTCTGTCTGTCCCTCTGTCGCTCTCGGTCTGTCCCTCTGTCGCTCTCTGTCTGTCCCTCTGTCGCTCTCTGTCGCTCTCTGTCTGTCGCTCTGTCGCTCTCTGTCTGTCCCTCTGTCGCTCTCTGTCTGTCCCTCTGTCGCTCTCTGTCTGTCCCTCTGTCGCTCTCTGTCTGTCCCTCTGTCGCTCTCTCTGTCCCTCTGTCGCTCTCTGTCTGTCCCTCTGTCGCTCTCTGTCTGTCCCTCTGTCGCTCTCTGTCTGTCCCTCTGTCGCTCTCTGTCTGTCCCTCTGTCGCTCTCTGTCTGTCCCTCTGTCGCTCTCGGTCTGTCGCTCTCTGTCTGCCGCAGTCTGTTTCGGTCTTTCTCTGCCGCGGTCTGTCTCTGCCGCGGTCTGTCTCTGCCGCGGTCTGTCTCTGCCGCGGTCTGTCTCTGCCGCGGTCTGTCTGCCGCGGTCTGTCTCTGCCGCGGTCTGTCTCTGCCGCGGTCCGTCTCTGTCGCGGTCCATCGGTCTCTTTGTCTGTCTGTCTGTCTCTCTCTCGCTGGCTCTCTCGCTGTCTGTCTCGCTGTCTGTCTTTCTGGCTGTCTCTCACTCTGTGTGTGGGGGCTGATAGAGAGCTGATGTTTTGGAGAGTAAACAATGTTTGAACTCGGTTAGATGTGTGCTGCCCTTTGTTAGCGCTTGATTTAATTTCTGCTCATTGAATATTTATGAGAAGCCCCCTGGAATCCCTGCTGCTGAGGTGGAATGAAGTACAATGCAACTCATTAGTGTGGGTGGCGTGCGTGCGTTTGTGGGTGGCGTGCGTGCGTCCGCCTCCCTGTATGTGTGTGTATGCGCGTGTGCTGGTCCCAACACCTGCCGTCAGGCAGTGATGTGCACACCTGCTCCCTCCAGCCACCACTCATCAGTCATTTAGTAACAGGGTTTGAGGAAAGGATTCATAATCGTGTGTTTGTGTGTGTTGTAGATGGCGGACCAAGCAGAATCTGGACTATTCCTTCCTCATGATGTATGCTGTGAGCAAAGGAGTCTACTATGTCCAGGTGTGTATGTCCTTGGAACGCACATTCTGCCCCTAGCCCTACTAAACCTGCGTTCCCGTTGGAATATGCCGGCAGGAGCAGTATGTGTCTGGGGCAGAGCTGTAGTACACCTTGTACCAACACACTTCAGCATCATAGGGTTTGTTACCATGGAAACACTGGTGAGCCAGCAGTTTGGAACAAGGCGTGCCCAATTTGGACGTGTTCTTTACATTAAACGAGGCCAGTTGCTAGTCTGTGTGTGTGTTGGTACAAGGTGTACATACTGTGTCTGCAGCAGAGTTGCATGCTCTTTCATCAAGAGTTGGACAGCCCTTTTCTCCTCCTCTTAGTGTATGTAAAGATCAGATATACTGTACAGGTTGTTCTATCTGTTATATCAACCACCTGCTGCTCCCTCCCTTCCATTGATCACAAACATATATAGATACACTGAGAACACCTTCCTAATATTGAGTTGCACCCCCTTTTGCCCTCAGAACAGCCTCAATTCGTCGGGGCATGGACTCTACAAGGTGTCGAAAGCGTTCCACCGGGATGCTGGCCCATGTTGACTCCAATGCTTCCCACAGTTGTGTCAAGTCTGCTGGATGTCCTTTGGGTGGTGGACCATTCTCGATACACACAGGAAACTGTTGAGTGTGAATCCCAGCAGTGTTGCAGTTCTTGACACACTCGAACCGGTGCACCTGGCACCTACTACCATACCCCGTTCAAAGGCACATAAATATTTTGTCTTGCCCATTCACCCTCTGAATGGCACAATCCATGTCTCAATTGTCTCGAGGCCTAAAAATCCTTATTTAACCTGTCTCCTCCCCTTCATCTACACTGATTTTAAGTGGATTTAACAAGTGACATCAGTAAGGGATCATAGCTTTCACCTGGTCAGTCTACGTCATGGAAAGAGCAGGTGTTCCTAATGTTTTGTACACTCAGTGTATAATGAGCTACCACATTGGATCTCATCTCATCCTCTATTAACCCCTTCTCTCGTTCTTTCTTTCCTTCTTTCTAATTTTGGTTGTTTTCATCTTCCATCCTGTGTTGACGTTGTCTCCACTCAGGGGAGGAGTGGGCAGAGGTACTGAATGCTGTCATTGACAGTGTGTAGTTCAGTCTACTGTAGGCCGTAGACGACATTCAGTGCCTATAGAAAGTAGCTTAGTAAGAGACTTGTGTGGTGTTCCATGTTGGTCAGCTGTATGTGTGATAAGTAGATGACTAGATGTGTGATGGCCGAACCCCTTCAAGCCTAATCTCACCAGTCACTCCACCCCCTCCCTCTCCACCCCCCTCCCTCTCCACCCCCTCCCTCTCCTCCCAGTTGGAGGATGACATTGTGGCCAAGCCCAACTACTTTGCCACCATGAAGAACTTTGCCCTGCAGCTCTCCTCCGAGGACTGGATGATCCTCGAGTTCTCCCAGCTTGGCTTTATCGGTAACGCACACATACACACACACACACTCTGGGCATTTAGCAACCCTCTAACAAGCTATTAGTCAGCAATTAATGGTCCTTAACGAACGGTCACTGAGGCTTAACAAGGAATCCTTGACCCTTAACGAACACTGACTGTCAGCTAAAATGAAGGAAAGTCAGAAAGGAGACTTTTTAGAGTTTAAAAAAACGAAGCTAGGTTTGAATAGCCAGCCCACTGGTTTTCCTCCTCTCTTTCCTCCCTCCTTCCCCTCTTTTTCAACTCTCTCCCCTCAATCTTGATTCCCCATACCCCCCTCTCCTCGATTCACTCTCTCCTCGATTCACTCTCCCTCCCCATCTACCTCTCTCCTTCTCCCTCCTCCTCTCAGGTAAGATGTTCCAGGCTCCAGATCTCAATCTGATCGTAGAGTTTATCTTCATGTTCTATAAGGAGAAGCCCATTGATTGGCTACTGGACCACATCCTCTGGGTCAAAGTGTGTAACCCGGAGAAAGACGCAGTACGTACACACCCTGTTTGGTTGTTTGTGTATGTGGGTGGTATCTTCAACAACTCTCTTGACTCTCTCTCCATCTACCCTTTCTCCCTACAGAAGCACTGTGAGAGGCAGAAGTCGAGTCTGCGTGTGCGGTTCAGGCCCTCCCTCTTTCAACATGTGGGGTTGCACTCCTCTCTGGCTGGAAAGATACAGAAACTCACTGTGGGTCCTAAACCTCTCTCTATCACACTCCCTCTGGATCACTCTCCCTGCATCAGCCTTAGATCAAAATTCCTGTACCATATGTCTTAAGTACCCCCAAACACCACCCCCATCTACCCAAATATCACCTCAGCCCACCAACTCACGGCCATCATACTAGGCCATGCTGACTTCCCCCTGGTATGACCACTTCCTGTCGTCTCTGCTGGTGTCTCACTTCCTCTTCCTTTCCCCTTGACTTCCTGTTTAGGATAAGGACTTCCTGAAACCCCTGCTCCATAAAATCCATGTGAACCCGCCTGCTGAGGTGTCCACATCTCTCAAGGTACATCACCCTTAAACCACAACACAACTTTCTAGCTTGGCCTTCTTATGAGTTGAAAAATGTCTATTGTTTTAAAGCCTCAATATTGGCTTTTTATTTCAATAAGGTAGTATTCCCAGTATTAATGATTTAAATGCATTTCAAAAGTTTGATTTGTGTAATTATTTGAGAAGTGTACTGAGAGGTTTTGAGTGCATTTAGCTGACATTGTGCTGTGTAGGTGTACCAGGGCCACACGTTGGAGAAGACCTACCTAGGAGAAGACTTCTTCTGGGCCATCAACCCTACTGCTGGAGACTACGTCCTCTTCAAGTTCGACAGGCCCGTCAGCATAGAGAGGTGAGGAGGGAGAGGGAGCTGTGTTTGTGTGCACGCATGCTTGTGTGTGTAAGTGTGTGCATTTCTGAGAGGGAAAAGGGAGGTCGTGCCACTCACACACTCTTCCACAAGCTTTAGCGTGCCTGTCTCTCTGGGGCTCAGTGTGTGCTAATGAGAGTGTTCTAAAATAAGAACTCCCGAAACTGCGAGTGAGATTCACGGAAAGAAATAGCGGAAGGGTTTGGAGGGAGAAAGGAAGGGCTGAGAAAGGGATGTGGAAGAGGAGCTAGATGAGGGGATGTGGATGGGATAAATGAGTAAAGAGGCTATAGAGGTGTTGGATAAGTCAGGGAGCTTCAGAGTGATTGACAGAGAGGAGAGGGAGAAAGAGAGAAGAAAAGAGAACAACTCATCACTCTGTTTCATGTGTTGTGTTTTTGTTCATAGCAGTCAGTGACCTCTCTCCAGTGTTGGTGTCTGGGCTTGATTTGCATCTATTAGCCATGTGATGTGTGACAAGCTTCATTAACACCTTAAGTGGAGGGGTGTGTGTGCGCATGCGCCATTGCTGCCTCAGGCTTGGTTTAGACTTGTCAGATGTGTCGTTCCAAAAGCACAGCACATTGTGTGACAGGACAGTGTTGCTTGTAAGCATGCATATTCATGAGTGTGCCGTGGGACGTGAATATGCATTAATAGGTGTTGTGTGATTGGCAGGTTCCTGTTCCGCAGTGGGAACCAGGAACACCCTGGGGACAGGATAGAAAACACCACCGTAGAGATACTGCCCTTCTCGGTAAGACGACAACATTCAGACAATGCACAGACAACATTCAGACATCGCAAAGACAACATTCAGACGACAGTGTGCAATGACACGTAAACAGAGTCAGTAGATCAGACCCAGCACTTGTTTCTGATTTGGTTTATTGACTCATCACTCAAAATGTGTATTGATTTGGTTATTGAAAAGATCATGAGCATTGCCTGCTCCAATCAATATCACTGCATGAGGCGGGAGATACTAGTTAACAAGGCTCTCTACCTAGTGTATGCATAACATTACGAAAATAATCAGAATATGTCTGTGTCTGAAGGAAACTGGACCAAAGACCAAAGAGAAGTACAAGCGAACTGAAGACCGCTACTACAGAATCGGTGAGTGGACAGGCACCAACCCTCTTATCCTGTTAGCTTTCTTTACTCAGAACACACACACCCTGATTAGATTACCCACTCGCATTGTTCCTGCCACAGACTGATAAACAATGTACAAACTGCCTGTCAAAGGTCCTCAATCACAGCTCCCCCCCCTTTCTCTCCCTAGGTCAGTTTGAGAAGGGTGTGGCGGAGGGGGCTGTAGACACCTCCTTCAACCCAGTGGTGGCGCTGCGTCTCTCTGTTGTCAAAGACTCAGCTGTCTGGGCCATCCTCAGTGAGGTCAGCCAATCACACAGCATCATCTGTCCTTTTATCTTTTACCAAATGTATCTATTGTTCTATGTACCCAAGGTAATGTTATCCTGTATAACGACAGGTGTGTGTGTGACATGTCTGTGTTCCTCTGTGTCTCTCTGTAGATCCACATAAAAAAGCTACCAGGCTGACATCAGGCGGGGGGCCACAATCCAGGCCCCCGGCCCCGGGTTGCTCGCAGACGCACCTAAAATGTACTGACCAGAGGCCCTCTGGCACCTAGCAACCAGCAGAGACGTCCTCAGGCCGCACCAGAGCCACTCCTCTCAGGGCTTCTGTCTGAGGACGCTCTCATTCAATCGCTTTATCTCTCTCTGCTTCTCCTTTCTTCCCTCTCTTTTACCCCTCCATCTCTTCCTCTTTCTCTCCCACTCTCTCTATCACTTGCTCTCTATCTTTTTGCGTGAATGTGAATGCTACTGTACAAAAGAGACAGATATAAAATATCAGAAGGAATTGGGTGTATCCTGCAGAATTCCGTTCCCAACTCTGACTGTCGAGGTAACTGTGTGTTACACAGAGGGCTTGTGACTTGGAGAGACTGACCTGAGGGGCTGATGTCACCCAGACACTGGTGCAAAGTAGATGCTCACTACTCCATGTGCTCTCTACCATCCCCATCTCTGGTCTGGTCAGCTGGGGTATTGCACTGTCACTGGAGCCATAGTGGAGCCCCCTGCTGGTGACTGAAGAATGTATATCAGCCTCACGGACCTGTTGCTTTTTGTTGTTTTCCACAGGGTTGTGTGTTCTAGCGAAACAGCAAGTAATAGACAAGTAAGTTGTCAGTCATCTTATGGTGGTGGATAACTGCCTTTGTTCCTTTCTCCTCAGCTCTTCTTCTGAAGGGGATTACAATGACTATGGCAAACGAAGCAGAAAACAAAATGTGGTTCCCCATCTTTAAAGTGACAGGTCTGTCAAACTATATCTTGATGAAGAATGCTCTGGGTAAAAGTAACCCGTAGGCGCAGATCTAGGGTCAGCTTACCTTGCCCAGGTCCCAGTCCCAACCTTAACCATTCTAAGGCAAAAACCTGAAACCTACAGTATATATGATCTGTGTCTGGGACAGTTTCATCCTATTCATTATTAAATGAAGAATCTTGGTGACTGAAGGAAACCATATCTATTGTCAGGCTGAAAGACCTCCAGTGTCCTTTTAGTGGTAAACCAATCAGACTTTGGCCTTGACTTTGCTTACCTGAAGGGATATATTGCTATATTGATACTAATATTATTATTACTATGACGATGATCTATGAAGGTGAATTAATTTATTTGAAATAAATCCTTAATTTGTACAAGAGGTTAAAAGTCAAAACGTCTGTGAAGAGTTTATATTACGGTAGTTGATATGTGCGTGCATGCGCTCTTTTTGTTCCGAAAAGGAATAATTGTTTTCAGTGCTGCTTTGTGTTTCATGTTCTCTTGTCTGCTGGTTGGTTCAGATAGAGGTTGACTCCAAACAGTCTGTTTTTGGATGACCTTTCCCAGACAGTCAAAGTTAAAATGATAAATGAGAGATGTCAGAACAGTCCTTAAAGCTAGAACCCTTAATTGAAACATTAACGACGTGGACACCCCGCCTCTGTTTTGGTAAAAAAAAAAAAAAAGAAGCTGAGATTGGCCTGGAGAAATGTAACCACTCTCAAATTCATAGACAGAGGACTGACCATCCAATATATCAAAATTATAGTTTTAACCATGTTTTGAGGCTATACAGTGTTTGTTTACATTTACATTATTTACAAACTTTGGAGTAAAACAAGCTTATGTTGGGTTCTGATTGGGTACTACTGTTGAACTAAAAGCTCATGAGGCATTTATAAGTTATATTCTTCAAGAATCAATGGGTGTATATATATCATTAATTTATAAGTCCAAAAATGGATGTAGCAAGTTTAAGCCAGAGATCCTGGCTGAGGCTGTGCTAGATCAGACCCAAGTGCCTTAAAGTCCTGCTCCTCCAAGAGTCTGGAGCAGAACTTCCTGAATGGCTCTGTTCCAAACCCTTCACTCCCTCCCTTTCCTCTACCCTACATAGAGGGTGTTGACTAACCCTTGGAGATTTGAAAGGATTTGAAATGCTATAGGTCCTTACAGAATACGTGATACTTGACTGACAGATGGCTACACAGGGGTAGCGGTTCCACCATAAATCACCACCAATTGTACAGTGTGACCCATGTTTACCGTCAGCAATGGGGGATATATTTTATTTTGACTTTATTTTATTTTCTGTAAATTGGGAAGGAATCTGTGTAAACTGAAGATCAAATGCTATTTAGAAAGTTGCACTGAATTTTGTACTTTAATTTTTGAATGTTCTATACTTTTTTTGGTGTGCTCTCATTTACCATCTCCAATGGACATGTGATTTTACACTTCTGACATCCTCATCATGAGTTCTACCCCATGTGATGCCTGAATCCGTCCAATCTGAGACTGCTGGTAGTTGTTGGACAGGATGTTGACTACTGTACTTTTTCTATGTGCCGTCTTGTTGCAGAGGGCTGCATGCAGACAGCCAGGCTCCCCTTGGTGTGGCGTCTTTTTCACTCTGTAGATATATAGAAAAGCAACTTCATTGTCTAAACGTCCTACATACTCTTTGCCTCATTTCAGGATCCTTGCTATTGCTAATTCCAACCAGATCCTTAAAAAAAAAAAATTATCCTAGTTAGGATACTGACTAGGGGTCGATAGAGCCCCACAGTGGAGGTGTCATAATACCCATAAAACCTAGCGGTCAAACGGAAATAGTTCCAATCGTTTTTCCACCACTTTTCCCATAGTGGATTTTAGAAACACTTAAAATAAGGGCTGTGTTTCGTGTAGGCTTATCCTGGCGTGACGTTTTGATAACCATATAAATCTCTCTCGGACAAGGTGATTTTTATCAATATATTTAGGCTCTATTTACTTTCAGATTCGAAAGTGCTAATTAGCATCAAAATAGACATGCAAAACTACAAATCCCTGCAAGCTCCTGCACGTCATCTTTAGCTGATACCTTTGCTAACAGGTATTGTGTAAATTTACAACTTGCACAAGACCGTTCACAGAATTGTCCATTTAAAGAAATTAATCGAATTTATTCATTACTACATTTAGCTAACATTAGTTAATCCAGAGATCCTTACCTTTGCCTCGATTCTGCAGTCTCGTCCAGATCATCATGGCATTTGTAGTTCTTTATGTTAGCCACATTAGCAGCTAATTAGCATTTCATTTTTGGGGGGTAAAAATACAGACGAATATATTGATAAGTCACCTTGACCTAGAGAGATTTACACGGTTATCAAAACGTCACGCCAGGGTAAGCTTACACGAAACACAGCCCTTTATTTTAAGTGTTTCTAAAATCACCTATGGGGAAAAATGAATGGTGGAAAAATGATTGGAACCATTTCCCTGTTTGAAGGGTATTATGACTCAGACTGTGGTTACTCTATTGGGATTTGGGCAAAACGTTCAAAAGCGGGACACTTTGTACCAGGTTTGCTTGTTTGTTATTGATGGTGTGTGATTGATTGGTCAACCAACCACCTTTGCATGGAGCTGGCCCCTCCCCTGAGACCCCTGGTCAAACCAGACCCTTGCTCACACCTGGGGCTTATGTAAAGAGTGCAACATTATAGAACTTTCAGCTCAAAATGTATTATTTAGATCAGATCTGATTCTCTAGAAATGGGAATCGTGCCAGATCTAAACATTACATTTCTATCTGCAATGCTCTAGCGAAGTATTTGCGCCCTCCTGTATAAACCCCTGCCCTTCATGTGGAGGATGGCTGGGGCAGAGTGGAACACAAACTGTGGGTGTGTCTCAATAGTTAAAAGTGGGTTCCTTCCATCTTTGTCCTTGTGCCCTTGATCCACGCTTATCGAACACTGTATATAAAAGCATTATTACATTATATTATTATTATTAATATGGAGGAAGTATGTTGGGATGCCTGCCTAGACCCTAGGAGGGGATGAAGGATAGGGAGACAGCAAAGAAAGGAAGCTAGACTATTGAGACACAGCCAGGCTCTCCCACCCCTGCCTGCCTCCACCTTCTCCCAATCAGTCCATGTGCCTTCATGGACAGTATGTCTGCCTCTGCTTTTGACATGGATGTACATTGTCATCGTTTAAATAAATCAAAGTTGTTGATACAATTCATGCCCATCTGTTTTCTGCCTTGGTTTTATTATTTCAAATAATTTGCAGTCACTGTCTGACGGGAGAATGACTCATCACCATCAGCCACACATCCATGTAGAACCAGCCAGGTTAAAATCAACGAGATGGCATTAACATGTTGGAGACTCAAAGTTGCTATTTTTGAATCCTAGCCATTCTGCTCCTTTTGATGTTCTGAGAGCTGTGAGCCTTGAGCGGCACCTAGCGGTAGACTTGAAGAAGTACATATTAAAATCGCCAACTTAATAAGTTTAACTATATTTTACATATAGTTCACATCCGTATTCCCAGGATACTTTACGAATCAAAGATGGTTCCTTTCATAAAAACGGTCATGTCAAATAGCTATTTTCTTCTACATTTCTTGCGTAATTGATCCGATAGCTGTCTTAAATGTAAGTGCAACACAATGCCTAAATACTATGAGGACAAATAGGATGGAAGGGCATGCATTTTCTGGAATAAGGGAGGACTTCAACGCATGTCTCCAACACGACTGCGTTGTGAAGGTAACGTTAACGTTAGCTAGCAGTCTGGTCCTCAGTTAGCAAAGACTAACGTTAACAGTAACTTTTATCATCCTTTATTTTAAAGCATAGGCCTACCATCAATTGTGTAAATGCTGGTTGGTTAAGCCACATTTCCATTGCAAAGTGCACAGCGTTCTGCACCAGCCTGATAATTGTAGTTATGTATGGTGTCAAATCCGATCCAAAAGTCGAAGGAGCACTAGATGGCGCGCGCGAGCAAGCAAGATGAAACATCATTGCGTGAGCAAACGCTTGAGTCGAGAGAGAAGAAATGTGGGCGAGCGAGCAGAGGACGGGTTCCGCGAGTGCAGGCCGGTGTGGCGCGCACAAATTAAATTTGAGAGTTTACAAGTGTGACTGAGCGAACAGAACTTCATTCCCGCACGCAGTAAATTAATTCGAGAGCAGATATGTGTTCACCTGAGAAGTACTTACTACATATCAAGATTCAGAAATTACTGCACACTCGCAAGTGAGCCGCTTCCCACACCGGTGTCTTTTCTCCCGCTCACACCAATTTCCCAGTTTGCTCTCCCAAATCAATTTACAATAATCTAATGGAGAAATTCTAGCCATTGAATTTAGCCTGTAGCAGTCTACTGAAACGCAATTGGTCAGGTTTTTGGACCAATCACTTCTTGACTGCGCTCTAACCGGATTTTTGACCATGGCTTTCAAATATATAGAGTAAATTAGATCGTTTTTCAGTGGAGAAACTAGCTAACCAACTGATTTCATGTATTGAAATGTAAGTAGGTTGTTATTCGGTCTTCTGTTATTAAAGCAGGCTATTGATGAGGCACGCTATGTGAACGTCAGCTAGCTAGGAAGCTAACGTTAGCTATGTGGTTTAACCAAAGCTGCTGTATATTGGTTTGAAGGATGGTTTTATACTGAATGTATGTGATAGTCATTGCTAAACAATATGAGTAATGTAGGTAAGGGATGCAGTGAACCTATAGGATAGTTATCCACGTGGTGGGTTGTGTGTTTTAACCTTTGTAAATAAGAATTTGTTCTTAACTAGTTAAACAACGACAGCCTACCCCGGACGACGCTGGGCCAATTGTGCGCGCCCTATGGGACTCCCAATCACGGCCGGATTTGATAGTCTGGAATCGAACCAGGGTCTGTAGTGACCTTAGCACTGAGATGCAGTGCCTTAGACCACTTCACCACTTGGGAGCGCAGTGGAATTGATGGCATGCTGTTCAATACTGACTGACAAGTGGCATGGATTGGTAAAGGGGAATTCCAGGGTAAGGGAGTGATGCTGAGACTCAGATTTTTCACTTTAAAATGTATGTCAAAGAAACCAATGATTGCAAATTGTTAAAAGTAGGCCTTGTGCATAGTTGTATGGTTTGTTTCCCTTTGAAATCATTGTTTTTTGTGTGACATACATTTTAAAGTGAGAAATGTGAGTGTCAGCATCAGTCTGTGTCCGTGGATTTGCCCTACAGCACGGCTCAGCATGGTCCCACATCTTGTTATCACTTATTTGGCTAAATTATTAAGCATAGTTTTCTCTTTTGACACCGCAGTCTTGACACTGCTACCTACCTTGAATGCAACATTAAGATGTTAAAACATTTAAACTCCAATTGAACTCTGTCTGTGACACTTCCTGACATCTTATTTTCCTCTTTCTCTCAATCCAGTTGTTCTCAGGAGTCAGGTCAGTGTGTTTGACCAGGTGGAGTCCTGTTTCTACTTCATCGCCCTAGACCACTACACCAATGAGGCAGAGGACCCCAAGTTTGGACCAGTGAGTCACCAACTCATCTTATGCCTTACACAACTCTGCACATATGTATCGCTACACCTTCCTCAAACTCCAGTGCCATACTTTTTGTTTACCTTTTTACCAATATCTATGGATTGTACAAGGATTTTAATTTGGGACTTCGACTTCCATCTCCTGTATTGTTCTGCCCTCTCTATAGATTGTGCTGATGCCCGACTGTAAAAACCTGGAGATCTTCACTGGTTCTGAGGGAGGTGACGTGGCCACAAACAGTGCCTGGGACACCTTCCAGTGCTACCGCTGTTTAGAGGACAGCCAGAGGGTCGGTCAAGACATCGGCCAAAACTTCATCTTTAGTGTGTCAGCTCTGCTGCACCTGGGAGTTAAAGGTATGGCACCACACTCTCAACAGTCATGTATGCTTAAACATACTTGTATGCTCATTTATGTGTTTCTTAAAGCGGCAATTAGCAGTTGAAACAATAACAAAGTGTTCTCCTTGCCCCTGTTTCGTAAAAAGCTGAGGGATGGGGCTGGAGAAATGTAACCACTCAAATTCATAGACAGAGCTATGGATGCAAGCACTGACCATCGTGCCTCCTTCTAAAACCCCATCGGAGGAGACGACCCAAGGTTCCTTGCCTAAGACCTCCAATGAGTTTTGAGAAGGATGCGAGAGGAAGTGAGGAGTTGGGCAGAGATTCATTGGGACAGAGTTTATGTCATTGTTTTAGTTGGAATCTTATGTTACATTTATAAATGTATTCTGTTTGCACATATCTTTGTTGTACTTGTGCTCTTTCCACAGATGGCTCTGGCTTGCTGATAATCTGATGAGACTCCCTATGCGATTTGACTCCTCTATTATTGACTCTAGTCAATAAAACTTCCAATGTCAAATATAAATAATTTGGGATTCTGTAATTGATAGACAATGGTAGTTCCCAATCAGACAATTACTGTAATTCTTTTTTTTTTTTTTTTTTATCTGTTTTCCTCAGTGCAATGTTTGGTGAATGCATGGTGTTGTTTTGTCCTCAGTCCTCCTTTTGAATGCTGTGTGTACGGATTCAGTTCTAAATGATCAATAGTCTATGCCTATTGAATTAACAACTCAATCTCGCAAATAGGCCATTTATAAGGGTTTGTAGTCTTAACATCTGGCACATAATAATGGCACAATTGCTAGAAAATAGCCTTAACATTCGTTTTTTGAAATTCATCCCAAGTGTTTCTTGCACAGAGATTTCAAGGTCCTCTGTCCAACTTTCATCACTCAAACTCTCCTGTCTGATGTAACTATAGTTATGCACATGTGCAAACAGGATTTATTTACAGTTATAAACTGGGTGGTTTGAGCCCTGAATGCTGATTGGTTGAAAGCCATGGTATATCAGACCATGTACCATGGGCATGACATTATTTTTTTTTTACTGTTTTGATTACATTGGTAACCAGTTTATAATAGCAATAAGGCACTTCAGGGGTTTGTCGTAAATGGCCAATATACCATGGCTAAGGGCTATGTACGTTAGCCGTGATATATTGGCCAAAATACCACACCTCCTCGGGCCTTATTGCTTAATCATAGCAGTCAAAACAAGTTAAATCGACATCCATTGATGTAAAATGATCTGGAGTGGTTAATAAGAGCGATTTATATTTTCTCTTGCGACATATTCTTAAACTCGCAAGAATTATAATTTTGATGGAAAACTGAATTTTGCTTCTTAGCCTATGTTAAAAATGACGTCGGTATTCCTTAATTCGCCTGATAACGTTATGGAAAATTAATGTGGCAACTCCTCTCTTGCTGCAAAAACATTTTTGGGCGAGTTTTCAGGCCTTGTGGGCGGGTTTTCAGAGGTCATTGGCCTAGACATTTTAGATAGACCTGGCAACCCTGCCAAAGGTGCCAAGATTTGAGAGAGCAATTTGAGGAATTGAGAGCGAAAACTTGACAATGACAAGTGACTATTGCTGGTGGTACTGTGTAATGCGTTCAGCAAAAAAAATTATACGTTTGAATCACGTTTCTTTGCTTACAGTTCAAGATATTCGTGTCACATTTATAAACTCTCAAGTTGCATTTGCACTCTTGACTGTCCTGTGCACTCGCGGGACCCTACCTCTGCTGGCTTGACCATTTTCTTCTCTCTCGACTCAGTGTTTGACAGTGTTGCCAACTCCTCAGTAAGGAAAGTAGCTATTGCCTGTCCTAAAAGTCGCTAAATGACGTCATCACCTAATTTGCATAATTGGCCATGTGCATGTAATTGTGATGGATGCTGTAGGAGAGAGGAATAACGTTGTGGGAGAGACAAAAAGTGAGTAAAAAACACCCTAAATATGTTTAGGACTACAAATGAACTTTCTTCTGTCGATTCCTGTTTTTTTTTATGTCACAATTCAAACCCTCCTCCTTTATCCGGGCTTGGGACTGGCAAAAGTGACCCAAAAGAGACACTCTGGCGGAGTTACTTAGTTTTTAATTTTAATTTTTTATAATTTTTTTTATTTAATTTTAATTTTTCTGAAGTTTGGTTTTTAACCTTATGGTCCACTTAGGAGCCTACAACAAGTCACAGTAAAACATGAACATTTTTAACCATAACATTTTAACCATTTATTTGTATACAATCTACATTAAAAATCTAAATGGACCAAAAAGAGACAATAGAAAAAAACTGTCAATGGCAATGTGAGAAAATGATGGTAACTAGTCTGGCCCTAATTCAGGTTAATTGTTTGTTTTTTCCAGACCCCCCTCCACACACACAGGCTGTGCTGGCTCACAGAAGGAGTGGGTCATCGTCATTTTGGTCAAGGCTCTCTATGGCAGGTTCAGCAACTGAGGGAGCTGACTTAAATGAGTAAGCAGCTGATGTGCCAAAAAGCTGCAAAACATTATCAGGCAGCTGGTGCTCATAGCATGCCTCACCAGACAGCTTCAGTCCATATCGAATGTACAGGATGGAGTTAAGGGTCTGCAAGGTCATCCGATTTCTACGTTTGCTTTTTACCACACTCATCTGGCTGAATACTCGATCGACTTCAGCATTCGAGTGTGGCAAGGACAACACAGACACAGCAGCCATGGCAAATTCTTGAAACGGGTTTATATCAGCTGCATCCCTGAACTTACAAATCTCACTCTAGAAGCCCAGTGTGTTTTTTGTCTCATTCCATTTACTAAGATGGATGGCACGCCATTGCTGGACAATCTTGTCTGTCTCTGCAGGGGAGTAGCCAAGGAGCTTGGCTATTTTTTCTATTTCCCCAGGGCTCTTATTGTGCTTTAGAGTTTCCTCCACATTGAAAACTGACATGTACTGCAATGCTTCGATGTTGTCCGGCAGTGTCACCCTCAACTCATTAGTGAGGGAGATGGTGAAGGCTACACACCGCTTTCGGACATTGTTTTCATCCTCAGGCGCAAGGTGGAGCTCAGCTGCCTTTGACTCAAAAAGGTAACCAAGGTACGGTTTGGGACTGATGTATCCATCTATTGGCCCTTTGAGTACATCAACATTTGCCAGTGGATTCAGCACCCTGCTGCTCACCGACTTGATCAGGCTAACCAAGCTGTCAAGTAGCTTAAGAGGATCTACTTGCTCTCCCTCAAAAGCCTTGATGGCCAACTGTACCTCACCCAGCACTGACTTCAAAAAAGTCAGATACAATATGATTTGAGGATCACTGTACATGGAGTATAAAACCAATTCAAAAATCAAATCAAATCAAATCAAATGTTATTGGTCACATGCGCCGAATACAACAGGTGCAGACATTGCAGTGAAATGCTTACTTACAGCCCTTAACCAACAGTGCATTTATTTTAAACAAAAAAAGTAAGAATAAAACAACAACAACAAAAAAGTGTTGAGAAAAAAAGAGCAGAAGTAAAATAAAGTGACAGTAGGGAGGCTATATATACAGTAAAATAAAGTGACAGTAGGGAGGCTATATATACAGGGGGGTACCGTTGCAGAGTCAATGTGCGGGGGCACCGGCTAGTTGAGGTAGTTGAGGTAATATGTACATGTGGGTAGAGTTAAAGTGACTATGCATAAATACTTAACAGAGTAGCAGCAGCGTAAAGAGGATGGGGTGGGGGGGCAGTGCAAATAGTCCGGGTAGCCATGATTAGCTGTTCAGGAGTCTTATGGCTTGGGGGTAGAAGCTGTTGAGAAGTCTTTTGGACCTAGACTTGGCACTCCGGTACCGCTTGCCGTGCGGTAGCAGAGAGAACAGTCTATGACTAGGGTGGCTGGAGTCTTTGACAATTTTGAGGGCCTTCCTCTGACACCGCCTGGTATAGAGGTCCTGGATGGCAGGGAGCTTTGCCCCAGTGATGTACTGGGCCGTACGCACTACCCTCTGTAGTGCCTTGCGGTCAGAGGCCAAGCAGTTGCCATACCAGGCGGTGATGCAACCAGTCAGGATGCTCTCGATGGTGCAGCTGTAGAATTTTTTGAGGATCTGAGGACCCATGCCAAATCTTTTTAGTCTCCTGAGGGGGAATAGGCTTTGTCGTGCCCTCTTCACGACTGTCTTGGTGTGTTTGGACCATGATAGTTCGTTGGTGATGTGGACACCAAGGAACTTGAAGCTCTCAACCTGTTCCACTACAGCCCCGTCGATGAGAATGGGGGCGTGCTCAGTCCTCTTTTTTTTCCTGTAGTCCACAATCATCTCCTTTGTCTTGGTCACGTTGAGGGAGAGGTTGTTGTCCTGGCACCACACGGCCAGATCTCTGACCTCCTCCCTATAGGCTGTCTCATCGTTGTCGGTGATCAGGCCTACCACTGTTGTGTCGTCGGCAAACTTAATGATGGTGTTGGAGTCGTGCCTGGCCATGCAGTCATGGGTGAACAGAGAGTACAGGAGGGGACTGAGCACGCACCCCTGAGGGGCCCCCGTGTTGAGGATCAGTGTGGCAGATGTGTTGTTACCTACCCTTACCACCTGGGGGCGGCCCGTCAGGAAGTCCAGGATCCAGTTGCAGAGGGAGGTGTTTAGTCCCAGGATCCTTAGCTTAGTGATGAGCTTAGAGGGCACTATGGTGTTGAATGCTGAGCTGTAGTCAATGAATAGCATTCTCACGTAGGTGTTCCTCTTGTCCAGGTGGGAAAGGGCAGTTCACTGGACTTGGTGACTGCGAAATGCAGCCTAAGCTCCTCCCACTGGTCCAAAATGTGTGAAACTGCAGGTTCAATGGAGAGCCAACGTGTGGCACACACCTTGGTTATCTGTAAAGGTTTCTCCCCACAGTTGATGGTCTCATATGGCCTTATAGGCCTCCCTGCGCTTTGGAGACACTGAAAACCAGTTATAAGTCTCTTGTACCAAGTACTCCACACTACGGGGGATGGTGTCATTGGAAGCATGACTTACAGCAAGCTGCAGAGTGGCACACACAGCGAATAAGAACCAGATCTTTGAGGCCATACTCCTCCTTCAGCACTTTATGGACCCCATTGTTAATCCCCGTCATAAGAGATATTGTCAGTCCATATCCCCAGGAGTTTCTCTTTTTTAAGACAACACTTCGAGGAAAGCCACAACAGCACAGGCTATAGATTTGGCATCTCCTCCCTCCAACTCAACAAGCCCCAGAAATGTTGATACAATTGTCTGCTTGGTGTCACTAAAGTACCTTATCACAATCCCCAGGTACTTAGAAACACTTACATCCGTGGACTCATCGAGGAGGCTGAAACGCTGGTCACCCACATCTGCGACCAACTTTTTCAGAAAGTATGGTGCTAGAACTCCATTAATCATTTCTGTGCACTTTGTCCTGTGCATTTTGAAGTGGGTAGCAGCAGTGGAGTCTGAGAAAGCAGCTCTACATGCTTCTCCAATGTGATCACATGCCAGCATGGAACAGTGTTCAGCGATAGCTAATGCCATGGTGGTCTCAGCCTTTTTTGCAGTCAATTTTTTAAACCATAAATGTCAGCTTGTTTTGGGTGGAACTGTTATAAGGCTTTGCCTTTTGAGTATGTTTTTGAGCTGTCATGTGTTTTTTTACATCACTAAGTTTGTTGTAGAAATCAGCCTTATGGAACTGACTAGTTTCTGATCACCCTATTTTCTACAGCTAGATAACAGGTCTAGATTCCAGGGAAGGAAAGGCTACTAATGGACCAACATTGGAAATCTCTGGAACACTGACAGCACTGAAATGATTAATTGTAAATAGTAGCTAAACTAACTTAAATGGGTCAGTTTGGGGATTGTATTTTATTATGCTAACTTCACTTGAAACGGAGAAGGACCTACCTGAATTATTCTAATAGAAACTCTCCTTTGTGTTTTCCATTTGGAGTAAACGCTTTGTTGTGAAATGTTTTGCAACAGATTTGGCGTAATGATTACACCCAGGACTGTCCTTCCCCTTGACTGCTCTGATGATTGATTTCTACATTGTGCATCTGTTTTGAACAACTGGGTGTAATAAATGTATCATGAAACAGATTAAGTGTTGTGAATGTGCTTGCGTGACATAATGGATTGTTAAATGCACACAACTGCTGGTATGAGCTTTAATTCCATCGATTTATTTTACATTTTTATCTGAATGACAAGGCATGATTCTTGACATCAGCGTGAGCCAATAATACAGTAAAATGGAAGGGGGTTGCACAACTGAATGCATTCAACCGAAATGTGTCTGTTTTCCGCCGGCCCGGGGATTCAAATCAGCGACCTTTCGGTTACTGGCCCAATGCTTTTATTATTCCTACATCGTTCAGTGTGAACAGCAGTAGTACTGAGAATGAGGACATTCTCTGGCCTAAAATTATTTTCTGAAGACAATACCGTGACTCAATCATAATACTTCTAACATCTATAAATGCCTTCAGACTATTACAAAATGTAAGAAATTATTTAAATTTTTTTAATATGAAATGTATTTACACTCATTCATGAATAGAGGTCTACAATTACCACTGTAGTAATGTTTTCATTCAAGATGGATCATAGTGTCACTGATTAAGTATGGTCTTGGGGTGACCCGATGAGGTTGGAGTTGTCACTTTTCCCTGGTTACGGTCCCATAGAGTGTTCACGTAGTTGTTGGTTGTTAGTTTGGTTCTACAATCTAGTGGTTAGCTGTAGCAGACCTAGAGATTACTTCAGGGCGTCCATCATCATCTGCTCAAACCTCACCATGTTCACCTTCCTCATAACGAAGGCCTTGTGAGTCTTCTTCAGCATGCCCAGCGTGTCCAGGATCATCATGCCACGCGTGTGTGTGCCCGTCAGCTCCACGCTCACCGCCATTTGGTTGCTCTCGGTCACAAAGGTGTCGTCGATGGCCGCCGCCATGGCGTAGGAGTCACATGACACAAAGCCCATGCCGTCAACCATCTCTGTCTGGGAGCGCTCGCTGTGCGACTCCTTCATACTGTGGCGGAAGATCCGGGCCATGAAGTGAGCCTTCTCTGACTCCTGGGCCAGCCAGTCATCACACCACGACTGTTAGGTGAAAAACAATTTCAATCATAATGTGGAAGGTAGTGTTTTATTATTTATTGATTAGATGAAATTCATGTTACCCAGGGCAGCTTGCTGTAGCAGGTGAACTCCCAGCCAGCTATGTAAGTGGGACACTGGAAGTCATTCAGGACGATGTAAGCTGCTTCCGGGTCGGCAGCGAAGTTAAACTCTGCACACACTGTGGTGTTTCCTCTGGCTGAAGACAGGCAGAACACAGGTACCACATATTAAAACCTATGGCAATCGACCCATTTATCTATTTACCATTCATATACTAGATAAATTGACCTTCTGAAGCAAATAAATCATAGCCCTTACACTCTGTGTTGCCTCCCATGATGTAGAGGCCTTTGAGTTTGCTGGGGAAGGATGGCTCCATTCTTACAGCCAGAGCCAGGTTGGTGAGGGGAGCCGTGGCCACCAGAGATACCTGGGAGAAACAGGGAAACACCTGCATTTACAACAGGGACACACACACACACATTGAGTAGCCTGTGTCTGCTCCGTTCTCACTTCTCCAGGGTTTTCGTTGACTATCCGGATCAGTGCAGGTACCGCCCCTTCCATCTGCAGCATGTCCAGCCCAGGAGCGTTTGGGTCTGGAGCATCCCCTAGCCCGTCCTGGCCATGGAAGTTTCCCGCACTGATCACATTCCCCAGGATAGGCTTGGCAGCACCGCGGAATACCGGGATCTAGAACACAGAACACAGGTCAGAACCCCGAATGCAATAGTTGCAAATTACAACATTTATAGTATTCCATCTACACTTTCACTTGATATGAATTCAAGAGCCGTGCCTATGTCAGTGGGCATCCCAAAATACAGAGTCAAAAACTAGTCTGGGTGCCAATCTGTTTCTTAAACAAACTACTTTGTTGTTGTCATGGCAACATTTGATATAAACTCCAGCCTCTCCACAATTCTGCTCTGTGCTACTGCTGTAAACACTCAATAGAACATCATGTCAAATCAGTTTCCAGAGCTCTATAATTGGGTAGAGCTCCACAGTCATGTGTCTAAGACAGAACAACCATGTATTGTCAGAGAGGAAGAGAGAGAGGTCAACAGACTCTCATAGCATCCTTCCCCATCATGTGATCTCTTCCCCTCTCTCTGTATAAGGGTATGCATACTTTAGTCTATACACCGAATGTACAAAACATTAGGAACACCTTCCTAATATTGAGTTGCACCCCCTTTTGCCCTCAGAACAGCCTCAATTAGTCTGGGCATGGACTCTACAAGGTGTCAAAAGCGTTCCACAGGGATGCTGGCCCATGTTGACTCCAATGCTTACCACAGTTATGTCAAGTTGGCTAGATGTCCTTTGGGTGGTGGATCATTCTTGATACACACAGGAAACTGTTGACCGTGAAAAAACCCAGCAGCATTGCAGTTCTTGACACACTAAAACCGGTGCACCTGGCACCTACTACCATACCCCGTTCAAAGGCACATAAAATGTTTTGTCTTGTCCATTCACCCTCTGAACGGCACACATACACAATCCATGTCTCAAGGCTTAAAAATTATAATTTAACCTGTCTCCTCTCCTTCATCTACACTGATTGAAGTGAATTTAACAAGTGACATCAATAAGGGATCATAGGATTCACCTGGTCAGCCTGTCATGGAAAGAGCAGGTGTTCCTAATGTTTTGTACACTGTGTATAAGCTTTACCGTTAAATGCACTTTCTATGTATCATGTGATGATATAAGCACATCCCTGGATCCCATTGGGTGTTTGTTTACTTAGACAAAGATGTCAAAACAATTTTAGCTAAATAAACGATATAAATCTAATTGTGTACCACAGATGAACACTATACCTCCAGTCTGTTGCAGGCTTGGAGCACCCGCAGCGTGTTCTTGCACACGTTCTCCACATTGGTGTTGCCATGGACACAGGTGATGCCCAGGACCTCTACATAAGGGGCGGCCAGTGCCATCATGATAGCCTGAGCATCATCCACCCCACAGTCCACATCCACCAGCAGCTTCTTACTACTCATACTGAAGCCTGAGACACAGAACACAAGGACAGATCAAATAACCTAGCCACTATGATACATTAACACAGGGACAGATCAAATATAACCTAGCCACTATGATACATTAACACAGGGACAGATCAAATATAACCTAGCCACTATGATACATTAACACAGGGACAGATCATATAACCTAGCCACTATGATACATTAACACAGGGACAGATCAAATATAACCTAGCCACTATGATACATTAACACAGGGACAGATCAAATATAACCTAGCCACTATGATACATTAACACAGGGACAGATCAAATATAACCTAGCCACTATGATACATTAACACAGGGACAGATCAAATATAACCTAGCCACTATGATACATTAACACAGGGACAGATCAAATATAACCTAGCCACTATGATACATTAACACAGGGACAGATCAAATATAACCTAGCCACTATGATACATTAACACAGGGACAGATCAAATATAACCTAGCCACTATGATACATTAACACAGGGACAGATCAAATATAACCTAGCCACTATGATACATTAACACAGGGACAGATCAAATATAACCTAGCCACTATGATACATTAACACAGGGACAGTTCAAAAAGTACAACCTAACCACTGACACATTAACACAGGGACAGAAATATTGGATTCAAATCTTAGAATTGGCCAATTTTTCTAAACTGAAAAACCCATTAATATTGCATTTGTAATCTGATCCAAGCTTTCATTAAGTAGCCTAGTCATGTTTTGTTATTTTTTTACCAAAAAGGGAGCTGAGGTATTGTCGTCTATACACCGATTTATTTATTCATTCATTCAAGTTGAACAACCTCTCACCCAACGAGACACCAGAGTCAGACCAGGCACGTGATAATGGAACAACACGCATATGTCCGTTATCACGTGCATTTTCTGACTCTGCGGTCTCGCTGTGTTCTGATCAGGCTGTGTTCTAGGCTCCAGTATGAGTCCATTAACCTTTAGGATATTTTTGCCTGTCTCACAAGCAGGTTAGCATTGCAGAGTGGTCACTAGCTGGCACAGCCACAAAGTCATAGATTTGAAACCTAACCTTAAATTAATTTTTACAATATAGCCAATTTTGACTTTGCAGCTGGCCTATCTAAGGGGAAAACGCTCAGTTCTGCCTCTAAGACAAGACTCATGACAATAAACGTAAACCTGCATCTCACAATCTCTCTCAACAGGGTCACACCTGTCCAGGTATTGTGAGATCTGATCATCTGCAGTTATTGTTGCACAATTGCAATAAAGACATTGACCGCACTCATATTGTTCAGTGGTCTGGGATTTAGAATTACAGTAAAGTGGGACAGCATAATCATACAGGACCCACGGACAATCATATGAAGTGTGTACATGACATCTTAGAATAGAGGTACAGCCTACCTGTAGTTGAATAGAATAGGACTGGGCTGTGTCGGTGTGGACAGACTGCTACTCCTCTTGGCCTGGCTAACAAGTGACCGTCACATGCAACTGGGAACCTTTGAGCGGCCAGGGGGATTGAGAAAGAGAGGGAGGAGTGAAGTCAGTGACTTTAAACTAGAGGAGAACTTGCCTAATAAATCAGACAGATACCAATTTTTTGGTATACAGTTAAACAAGCCACTGCAAAAACTTGGGAAGTTTCCTTATGTTTAATAAAATTACATTTAAACTTACTCTACCGGTTGTCTGAGCGGTTGGTACCTCAGTTGGTCGAAATTTGAGACAAAATATCCCCCCAGGAAAAGTATTATTTACCCAAGTTTTTAGAGCGCCGGTAGAGTATCACCTGGCACATGCGCAAAACCATGTAAACACATGCAAGACTTCGGTATGCATGCATGTACTTCTGTCTTGTGCACGTGCCTTAGGTCACGAGCAAACAAATCTTGATTGCTACACAGAGACCCGTGTTTTGAAGTCAGTTTATTAATACTTTCCTGTGGATATTGTCTAAAATTTCAACCCACTGAAGGATCAACTCCACGGACAATTGTCAGTATAAGTTCAAATATAATTGTATTCAACATTCCTGACAAACAAGGGATGTTAAGGGTTTTTTCTATGTAAATCGAACGCGTCGCCACAATCGGGACTAGAGAAGAACGAGACTGAATGATCATGCAGAATAGTCTGAATGGCTTAAATTCATGTATGATTTGCAGTCTGCAATTCTGAGTAAGGCTACAGTAGAGTTTTGTGTAAACACGTCAATATTATTTAAAGCTGCAATATGTAACTTTTTAGGAAACAGAACAAATTCACATAGAAATGTTATAAATCTGTCACTCACATTTGAAAGCAAGTCTAACATGCTGACCACAACGCTCGCGTTACATGTGTGAGAGTTGCAATATAAATGTACACATACGTTTGTACACAATAATTGCATCCAAACTGCTCGCGTGCGTCTGCATGGCCAGGCACTAAAATAGAACTTGGTTCTATTTGTGACGCTTGACGCGCTGCAAGTCCCGCCTCGCCCATCTCCTCATTGTTTTTTTAGGAGCATATACCCATGTGGGTGATTGAAAGATGAACTGCGGTCCACACTCCAGTCCAGTTGGTGGTGGTAATGCACCTTAAAGTTGGTTGCCAACCGCCATATAAAGTCCAAAGAAGAAGAAGCCTGAAGGAGGAGAGATTACTAGACACAAACTCTGTTTACCCTTTTATCTGTGGATTAATTGGTCGGAGTAGAGGACCTTGTGCATTTCAGGTAAAATAACAACCCAATGTTTATATCCCAGGACAAATTACCTAGCAATGCAAGCTAGCTAGCTAAATTGGCATGAATGTTTAATGCTTTTCGACCTGTCCCCAAATTAATATAGTTGGTTCAGAGTTCGTTTTGATATTTCAACCTGCGTGTCCTGATCGCATCTGGTGTGGATGGACAAAATCAACATGCGCAAGATCGCGGACGCATGCCCGGTCTAGTCAGCATGTTTATTTTCATCAACAAACAAATAACAAAACAAAAAAGGAATAGTCACATGCAAACAAGCATACAAACTATTTACATTGCCAGGAATCCTAAACAAACAAATCATATTAATTAATAATACAAGTTCGAATTACCTTTTTGTTTTTCATTTTAGTTAGTGCCATTTTGTTTAAATTCATTTAAAGGTTTTGAACTAGACCATTTGCATTTGTGAATATGAAATGTACCTAATATTATTAGCAGTTTAATTAAATACACTACATCTTTATCAATGTCAGAATTTCTTAAATAAATAATTAAATCAAAACCATTAAAATTGTACAACCGGTCCTGTTTTCTATATGTCAATCCAAAATAATTATTTATAAATACAGGACAAAAACTAATGAAAAATGGTCTCCTTCTCCATTCCACAGAAATCACAATTATAGTCAATATTCAGCTTGAATCTTTCCAAAACATGTTGTTTCGCAGGATAAATTCTATGTAACATTTTAAATGAAACTCCCTTTACCTTGTTACTGATACCATTTTTGTTAGGAATTTTCCATGCATTCCCCCATTGTATATCACCAGACTTATTTTTTTTATCGTATATCTTTGTTGTTCCATAGAAAGTATCTGTGAGGGGGAAATTGATGTTTATACGCTAACATCCAAGCTAAAAGTGCCTGCTTATGGAATTTGGCCAATTTTACTGAGATTTTATCAACATCAAAATTACACCGAAGCAGAAATTCTAAACCACCAACAGAGTCAAATAAATACTTAGGGAAGACATTCCAAATACGGTTCTGGTTCTTAATATACTTCACAGAATCCACAATTTTTTTAAATGTATTATTTAGAGTATTGAAATCTAAAACTTCAAGACCTCCTTGTTCTTGGGTATTACTGAGAACATCTTTCCGTAGATAGTGAGGCTTGTTTCTCCAAATAAAATAATAAAGAATCTTAACTAAGTCCTTTACAATTTTAGGGGGTAAGTCAAGTGATAACGAGATAAACCGATCTGGATAACCCTTCAGCTTTGGACAATAAAACCCAACCATATAATGAAATCTCTCTCAGTAACCAGAGGTTAAATTTCTTTGTTTTCTCAATAATGGGGTAAAAGTTTAATTCACTCCTTTGTTTTTCATCCTTGCATATAACAATTCCAAGATAAGGTGGTCCTCTGTAGCTCAGCTGGTAGAGCACGGCGCTTGTAACGCCAAGGTAGTGGGTTCGAACCCCGGGACCACCCATACACAAAAATGTATGCACGCATGACTGTAAGTCGCTTTGGATAAAAGCGTCTGCTAAATGGCATATTATATTATATTATATAAGGTAACTTATCTTTAATTGGGATACCATATACAGTGAAGGAAAAAAGTATTTGATCCCCTGCTGATTTTGCACATTGAAAATGGGTCGTGGATGGGTATTCCAGCATGACAATGACCCAAATCACACGGCCAAGGCAACAACGGAGTGACTCAAGAAGAAGCACATTAAGGTCCTGGAGTGGCCTAGCCAGTCTCCAGACCTTAATCCCATAGAAAATTTGTGGAGGGAGCTGAAGGTTCGAGTTGCCAAACGTCAGCCTCGAAACCTTAATGACTTGGAGAAGATCTGCAAAGAGGAGTGGAACAAAATCCCTCCTGAGATGTGTGCAAACCTGGTGGCCAACTACAAGAAATGTCTGACCTCTGTGATTGCCAACAAGGGTTTTGCCACCAAGTACTAAGTCATGTTTTGCAGAGGGGTCAAATACTTACTTCCCTCATTAAAATGCAAATCAATTTATAACATTTTTTACATGCGTTTTTCTGGATTTTGTTGTTGTTATTCTGTCTCTCACTGTTCAAATAAACCTACCATTAAAATGATAGACTGATCATGTCTTTGTCAGTGGGCAAACGTACAAAATCAGCAGGGGATCAAATACTTTTTTCCCTCACTGTACTTCCTGTAAAACACAGTCCTTGAGTGGAAATAAGACTGGCTTATTGATATTAATTTTCAAACCTGAAACCAAGGAAAAGTCTTCAATACAGGAAACTGCTTTAGAAACCTCATTCCTGTCTCTCAAAAATATGGTGGTATCGTCAGCCAGTTGACATAGTTTAAATTCCTTGCCAAGTGCTGAAATACCTTAAATTCATTTTCTTGATATGAAGAGCCATAATTTAAGTAACCAATAAAAATAAACTAATTGGGCAGCCCTGCCGAATGCCACGCCCAATATCAAATCTTTGGGATGTCCTGTGAGCTAATTTCACAGAGCTAGTACAACCATTATATAAATAATGGACTGAAAAAATTCAGTCACCAAACCCAAAAAAACATATTGATTTGAACTTAAACTCATGTTATACAGTGTCAAAAGCTTTATACAAAATCAACAAACTAGGGAGGTCATTATAGTCAATCATATCTAAGATCAACCTGATGTTATTACTTGTGTCGACCATGCATAAAACCAGATTGTTCTTCATCAATTAAATGATGTAAGCCTTGTTTCAACCTCTTAGCAAATACAAGGGCAAATACCTTCCCATCATTATTCAACAGGCTAATGGGCCTCCAGTTGTCTATATAAAAAAGACTATCCTTATTAGGTTTGGGAATCAAAGTCCTTACACCTTGCGTTAAGGAAGCTGGTAACTGCCCTTTTTTTATTGATTCTTGGAACATAGCAAGAATGAAAGGAATCAATCGATCATTGAATGTTTTATAGAACTCGCTTGTTAAACGATCATTTCCAGGGGATCTATTTTCCTTAAGGCTTTTAATACAAGCTTTTATCTCAATTTTGGATACATCACCATCACAAAAATCCCTGAAATCATTATCTAACTTCTTAGCAATGTTGGCTACATTGTCTAAGAAAGAATCCATACTGGAAGTTGACTCGGCTGATAAAACTGTGCAACATCCTGAGAGATTTATTTTGGATTTTCATTGGGAGTATTATTTAAGTGATAATGCCCGAGAAGCCGGTGTTGGATATATTGGCACAGGTGTTGTTAGGCCCGAGACGAAGTCGAGGGCAGACAAACCGTGCTAATATATCCAACAAACACCGGCTTCGAAGGCATTATCACTTTTATACAACGGGTTACCAACATATTCAAATAATTGACATATTTTCATTAAAAACGTTATTTTGATTCATTTATCCGTGCCATTTCATCCTTCCACAAGATATAGTCCCGACACAAATCTACGGTTGCTAGAGACGCGACCCAGTCGTTCGTTCTAAACGTTCCATTGCCATACTGGCTGGCAACGTTCTTATCCCTCGCTTGCTAGCCAACTACGGCTAATTTACAGTCACGTCAAAAAGTTCCGCCAGAATAACAGCAAAGTTGCTGCATTTGCATTTGTTTAAGCTGTTCTATATCGTGGAGCTCCGCCCCATAGGGGAGCTCTGCTCCTAGTGGTTTACCCTCTGCCCTAAGGCAGCATCAGCCTGAGACAAAATTATGCACACACCTGCAGCCAATAGGAGTACAGGTGTCCCTATAAGAGGGGATGCCTCCCCTCAATCAGCCTCCCTTTATCTTCAGCGACTGGACTTGTGAAGAAGCAAGAAGAGACGAAGTAAGAAGACTCATGAAGAACTTGTCGTCGATGATCCAGCCATCGACGTCTTCTAAAATGAGCACTCCTGGAGATTTTCCACCCCCAAAAGCCCTTTTCAGGGCTCAATGCCGATGTACCTCCATGGCGTCTACGGACCCCCACGACCTTTGTTTCGTGTGTTTGGGTCCGCAGCATGCCATGGACGGGACCGGCAATCCCCCTAACTGCGCCTCCTGCGCCCTCCTTCCTATGAAGGAGAGGAAGCAGCGCCGGGCGTTTTTTAGGGAGGATATCCCTTTGGAGGATGTGCTGTCTTTACTCGCCTCTGCTTCAGAGGCGTCGTCAGACAGCGCAGACTCGGAGGATGACAAGGAGAGAGACGCGGAGATGGATGTTCCAATGGAACAATCCGACCCTCTGACGCAAACCTTTAAGACCCCCTTCCCTCTGGGGAGCGAGAGGTCTTATGGCTCCTTGGGCGAAGATGACGCGGGCTCTGACACGTCAGTAGCCCTGTCCTTCGCAGCGGCCTCTCTGCGTGCAGACTTCCCTGGACTCATTGAGAGGGCCGCTAAGCGACTGGAGATAGCGCTGCCCCCTATTCCCCCCCCTGCGGAGGTAGATATGATGGAGGGCGGCCCTTATTCTCGGCCAAGGAAGGCAGCTGAGCCACTGGCTCCTGCTATGCCTTCTCTTGGCAAATATGTCGAGGGCTCGTGGGAAGCACCCCTGGCGGCGCGTTCGCCGGCCAGGGTGTACTGTCCATTCACGAGAGTGGCTGGACGTGAGTGGGCTGCCAAGGGAATCCCTAGGCTCGAGAGCGCCATGGCGGCGTATCTGGTGCCGGGTTCGAGTCTCTGGGCGGCCTCCAAGAAAGCCACCCTGCCAGCGCAGAAAGAATGACTCACAGCACAGCTGGCTGATAAGTCTTTCACGTTGGGAGCCCAAGCTGTGTCGGCAGCAAACAACATTGCTCTCCTCGCGGCCTCCCTATCCCGCCTAACAACGGGAAGGTCTGAGTTGACCAGCGAGGAGGTTGAAGAGGCGTCCAGGATTTCTGGCGCTATTCTTCACCTGCGTCGGCAATATGCGCAGGCCGGTCAATGGCCACTTCGGTGGTCATGGAACGTCACCTCTGGCTGTCGATGACAGCCATGAAGGAGACGGACAGAGCCTCGCTGCTCAACGCCCCCCTCTCTGACGAAGGCCTCTTTGGGGTCGCCGTTAAGGAGGCGACGGAGCGATTTGCAAAGCTCAATGAAGACAGAAAGCAGCTGGCTAGACACCTGCCATTGGCAGGGAGGTCTAGCCAGGCGCCGACTAAACCGCCACCCTCCAACGCCCCCAGTAGGTCTACGGGGAGGCGACGTGCCAGGCGACAGACGTCGACCACCAGCAGCAGGAGAGAGGGCTCTGCCCCCCCAGCGGCACCCGTGGTTGCGACGATTCCGCCGGCGAGGGAAGTCGTGGTGAAGTCGTCCTGGCAGCACCAGAAGGGCAACCAGAAGCGACGACGCCAATGACGGGACGAGGGGGCGAGAACGGGAGATGGCTCAGCGCTGGACGCATCAGAGCTCACTGTTCCCCCCCACCCCATTGTTCGGGGCATGGAGGGAAATGATTGTTTTTGTGTAAATAAAGAGTTGGCTCCCACTGACATTGTCACAAAAGAGCCCCTTTTCCATGACACAATTGAAAACGTTCAGAGTACTTCACGCCCCATGATTTTCTCCCACCATCCTGAGTGTAGCTCAACCCACCGAAGGTGCGTAGTTGAACACACACAGGAGAGGAAGGAGAAAAGGGTAGCAAGGCGTAGCCTTAGCTCACCGTATAAAGACCTTACACTACAGACTCCTAGGAGCACTGTAGTAAAGGTCTCACATAGCAGGCAGCTGTCTCAGTCAGAATTTGACATGAATACGCAGCCGCTAGCTGGGAACGACGCCTGGCCTCAGGCTAATGCCTCAGTCAGCGCAGTTCAGACCCATGCTACGTTCACGGAGGGCCAGAATACTAGAGTTACAGGTGTAACCAATGTATCGGCGCCCCCGTTTAATACAGAACGTAATGATACCCACTACTCTGAGTACAGCTCACCACACCAAGAGTGCGCAGTTGAGCAGTCTCATGAGACTAATAAAAATGAGGTATCTTGGCGCCACCTTGTGGTACCAGTTAGAGACCACACTTTCCAGGCTCTTAGGAGTACTGTAGTGGATGGTTCTCATGGCAAGCAGCAGTCTCGGTCAGACAATGGCATGATGACGCAATTGCTATCCGGGGAAGGCGCTCTGTCTCAGGTTAATACCTCAGCCAGTGCAGTTCAAACCCGTGCTACGTTCACGGAGGGCCAGAATACTAGAGTTACAGGCGTAACTAACGTATCAAGGCCCCCGATTCTCTCAGAACGTGCTGATTTTTCCTCTCCCTTTCGAGGGGGGCCCGCCTTGGGCTATTCCACCAACCCAGTGTTGGGGAATAGCGGCGGCGAGGGCCATAGAGGAATACAGGTCCTTCCTACTGAATGCACCACAGCTTTGTGCGCGCCCGCTTTCTCTGCATTGCTGGCAGTGGCAGCGAAGCTGTACCCTCTCACGCTGGCTAGAACAGACGTTGCAGAAGGGTTATGCCCTCCAATTCCATCGAACCCCACCCCCGTTCAGGGGAGTGGTGGAGACGGTGATGAAAACGCCAGAAAAAGTGGCCGCTCTGATGTCAGAGATTACGGAACTTTTGGCGAAGGAGGCGGTCACAGTAGTTCCCCGGGAGCAAAGGAACAAGGGGCTATATTCGCCCTACTTCCTAGTGCCCAAAAAGACGGGGGGAGTGAGGCCGATTTTGGATTTACGCATTCTCAACGAGAACATAACCAAACGGCCCTTCCGAATGCTGACGACAAAACGTCTACTGGAATGTGTCCAGAAAGGAGACTTTTGTACAAGCATAGACCTAAAGGACGCGTACTTTCATGTGCCGATACAATCACGCCACAGGAAGTTTCTGCGGTTCGCCTTTCAAGGGGTGGCGTACGAGTTCACGAGGATGCCATTTGGGTACGCCCTGGCACCTCGAACGTTTTCCAAGTGTGTGGAGGCGGCATTGGAACCGTTGCGTCGTCAGGGAATACGGCTATTAGCCTACCTAGACGACCTACTGGTTCTCGCCCCGTCAGCAGAGCTGGCGTTCACTCACACGACACAGACAGTGATTCATCTCACACGTCTGGGGTTCGCTGTGAATTGGAAAAAGAGCGCGCCCTGGCCCAGTCATCAGATTGTCTACCTGGGTTTACAGCTAGACACTGTAATGATGAGGGCTCGAATTTCGGACCCCCGAAGGGTAGCCTTGTTGCTAGCCCTGAGGAAGTGTCGTCCGAATCACACGGTGACGGCGCTGTCGATCATGTCACTCTTGGGTCTCATGTCGTCAGCCCACTCTGTGGTTCCGCTGGGACTTCTGCATATGCGCAGAATGCAGCGATGGTTCGCCCAACTAAGACTAGACCCAGTGCGTCAACGTCATCAGTTGGTGGTGGTTCCTCTCTCGCTAAGAGCAGACCTGGACTATTGGAGGAATCCGAGCGTTCTCACGCACGGAGTCCCGATAGGCAAGGTGTCATCCTACATTCCAGTATTCACAGATGCCTCTCTGACTGGATGGGGAGGGACATGTCAGACTCAAGCGATAGGAGGTGTGTGGCCTCATTCGAGCCTCCACATAAACCTCTTGGAGTTGGAAACGGTTCGACTGGTTCTGACCCACTTCGCGTCTACCCTTCGGGGTCGTGATGTGCTGGTCTGGTCAGACAACCGGACCACAGTAGCTCACATAAATCGTCAGGGAGGAGTCAGTTCTCCTGTTCTCCACCGGGCAGCAGAGGAATTGTGGCTGTGGGCTGACAAGCACCTTCGCTCGTTGAGAGCAGCACACATTCCGGGCTACTTGAACGTAGGAGCAGACCTCATGTCAAGAGGGGGTCCTCGAGACGACGAGTGGTGTCTGCATCCGGACATTGTTCTCCAAATTTGGGAACAGTTCGGGAGAGCCGAGGTGGATCTATTCGCGTCACGCGTGAACACGCAATGTCCCCTATGGTTCTCTCTGAGGGAACAGGACGAACCACCACTGGGCAGAGACGCATTCGCGCATTACCCGTGGCCGAGAGTTCTTCTGTATGCATTCCCTCCGCTGTCTTGCATTCTCCCACTGCTAGCCAGGGTGAGATCAGGAGGGCTGTCAATAATATTGATAGCCCTCGATCGACCAGGGGCTCCATGGTTTGCGGAGATGAGTCAGATGTTGATTGCGCCACCTTGGCCAATTCCACATCGACGGGACGCGTTGACTCAGGCGGGAGGCTCGATAGGGCAGTTGCCCATAATCGGCCAACCACTGAAGGCTTGGTTCCTGAAAGGGACAGGTTGAGGCGCCGTGGGTTATCTGATGCAGTAATCAGAACCATACAGGGTGCACGAGCCGGTTCCACTTCTAGGATGTATACAAGCAGATGGAACGTTTTTTCACGATGGTGTGACACACAAGGTGTGGACCCCATGAACTGTCAGGTTGAGAGTGCGCTCTCTTTCCTGCAGTTTATGTTTGATAAGCAGAAATCGCCCGCCACCATTAGAGTGTTTGCAGCGGCGATTTCAGCTGGTCATGAGGGGTTTGGCGGAACGAATGTGTTCAGCCACCCTCTAGTGAAACGTTTCTTATTGGGAACGCGGCGGCTTAGGCCAATGCCTAGAGCCACGCTGCCCCAGTGGGATTTGGCTTTGGTACTCGAAGCGCTATGTAAGTCGCCGTTCGAGCCATTGAATCAAATACCCCTTAAGATGCTGTCTATGAAGACGGCACTGTTGCTCGCTTTGACTACCGCTAAGCGTGTCAGTGATTTGTGTGCTCTGTCGACGAGACCCGACTACCTTGCCATTAATGGCGATCTGAGCAGAGCGGTGTTACGTCCCAACCCTGCGTTTGTGCCGAAGGTTATTAGGAGCTCATATAGATCACAGACCGTGGAGTTGTGGGCTTTTTCTCCCCCTCCTCATAGGGAGAGGAGTGAGGAAAAGCTTCATTGCTTGTGCCCAGTGCGCGCTTTGGCATGCTACGTTGAGCGCACAGCAGCGATTAGGTCATCGCCTCAGCTGTTTGTGTGTCACGGTGCGGCTGCACTAGGTAGACCACTTTCAAAACAGCGATTGTCTCATTGGCTTTGTGAAGGCATTGAGATAGCTTACGAGGCAGCGGGGCGACAATTGCCTCAGGGTATCAGAGCTCACTCCACTCGTGGAGTGGCAGCTTCTACTGCCCTTTTCAGAGGAACAGGGGTAGAGGATATTTGTAGAGCAGCGTCATGGTCGACGCCGTCTCCATTTATCCGTTTCTATCTCTTAGATATGTCTTCTAACTCTTTGGCTCGATCTGTACTCAGCGTAGCTGAAGGGAGATCTTGAGCTAGAAGGAGAAGAAAAGCAGGACTGTGGACACAGGTTTCAATCAGGTCCGCTTTGGATAGGAAGGCATGTTTTTTGGCATGACTCCTGACTGACAGGTTCAGTACAGTAGAGGGCATGTATTGATCTGACGGAATGGGAGGTCATCTATCTGCTTGTTCAGATTAGTATGACCCATGTTCTGTTTCTGCCCACTAATCTCTGGGATTCCATTGAGTGAGTGAGGCGGTCTACCGTGTACACAATGTAGAGTGACACTTGGTGTCATTCCATTAGTGGTCGGTAGTTTTTTCACAGGATATCGAGGCACATCTATCTGCTAGTACAGATTAGTATGGCTTCTATTCTGGTGATCTGCCCACTAGTCATTGGCATTGCCATTGGACTAGGTGGGGCGGGTCTTTAACCGATGACACGGTATATTGTGACGCCCGTATGGGTTTTTAGTTGCAGTACTGCGGGAATTGGTTGCAGCCATTGCTAGGCCTGACCTTTTCATTTTTAATGGGAAGTGTTAGGCTCGGCAGGGAGTACATTTTGGAGCGCTACGCTCCGCCTTAAACCACTAGGAGCAGAGCTCCCCTATGGGGCGGAGCTCCACGATATAGAACGATTAGTTACCGGAGTGTAACTCCAGTTCTATGAGTGGAGCGGAGCCCCATAGGACTTAAGGCCCTGCCGACCCTCTCTAGTCTCGCTGAAGATAAATATCTCGGGAGGCTGATTGAGGGGAGGCATCCCCTCTTATAGGGACACCTGTACTCCTATTGGCTGCAGGTGTGTGCATAATTTTGTCTCAGGCTGATGCTGCCTTAGGGCAGAGGGTAAACCACTAGGAGCAGAGCTCCCCTATGGGGCTCCGCTCCACTCATAGAACTGGAGTTACACTCCGGTAACTAATCGTTTTCTAGTGACATTTATTTGGATACATCCATAACAATTAGCTAATGAGGCGCGATTTCACCTGGCATAGAGAATGTGCTCACTCGTCAGGACACTGTTGTTCAGAGGAGCTAGCCAACAACATTGCTACGGTAACAATCACTTCAAACTGAAGCTGGAAAGACTGCAAATTAGCTGCGTTTCACTTTACCTTTTTTCAATTGACTTTTTTTTGGTATATATCCATAAAAATGATGCCAGCTGATTCATGATTTCAACCGGCTGAGAAACGCTGCCTGCCTTTGTCTCGTCCTGACACGTTCAATACTATGGGACAGCAGGAGATCGAATTTGAATATTGAAACAATGTTGCAAATGTCAGAGACAGACAGCATGGTTTATACTAATCTCCACTGTTGAAAACTAAATGTGAGATAATGTCTAAATGCTTTTATAGTGGAGATCAAGTTTATAAAGTGCCTGACTGGGTTGATGAGACAGTGGATTGTCGCTCTGGATAAGAGCGTCTGCTAAATGATGTAAATGTAAATGATTGCGCAGCCTGATGGAACAGTGTAAATAGGCATTTTAACGTCATAGATTTAGCTGGTGGTAACTTGTGGAATAGACACCGGCTGGAATGTGGTTTTAACCAATCAGCATTCAGGATTAGACCCACCCGTTGTATAATGATCATAATTTACATACGGAAGTCATTTCGCCTGCCGTTTTTTCTAAATTAAATAAATATTTTGTATTTCTCTCTCCCTCTTCTATCCATTTGTCTTGATCTGACAAACGCTCCCCGGGCCTTTTCCTCGTAGATACAGTCTAACTGCATTTGCAGTGATGATAGCTCCAATAATTCCTGCTACTTCCTTCTTAAATACTTAATTCTCTAGTAAAGTCTTATTCAATTTCCAGTAACCTTTACTAACTTTTTTTGTTGACAAACCATGCATATTTATCTTTATTGAAATCACTTTGTGGTCTGTTAAAATCGATGGTTCAATTTAGACTGTATCAACCTTGTCAGCCATATTTTTACATTTTAGTCATTTAGCAGACACTCTTATCCAGAGCGACTTACAGTTAGTGAGTGCATACATTTTCATACTGGCCCCCCGTGGGAAACGAACCCACAACCCTGGCGTTGCAAGCACCATGCTCTACCAACTGAGCTACAGGGGACATATCTTCAGAAATCAATATGGGATTGTATAGATACATCTTTGGTACTCCATGTAAACAATCTTATCTGGGTTCTTATGTCTCCAAATATCTAGAACACCTAACCTTAGACATATATTCCTTATCTCACAATCAGAGTTGCTATCCTTAGGAGGCCATCTATCTAGATTATCATGTAATACTGTATTAAAATCTCCGACCATATTACTTTGGCCAACGGAAATGTAGACATAATTTGACTTATTTTCTTCTCAATGTCTCTAAATAAAATACAGTTACTTGACTCATTGGTAGCATAAGTATTCACAACAATGAATTGAATGTGGTTGGCATCTACCAATAGCATAATCCATCTCCCAGCATCATCTGCTTCATGACTCAGTAATGACCCTTAAAGTTACCTTTTAAAATAGCGACTCCTGCTGACCGATTGGTAACAAAGGAAAGCCAAATATCATTCCCCCATTGACACTTCCAAAACGCAGTATCTGTGGAACAGGCATGAGTTTCTTGAATGAAATTAGTCGGCCCTCGTACCCTTACAATACAAAAATAAAGATTTCCTTTTCAAAATATTAGGGATTCCCCTGGCATTAATAGAAAAAACAGAAATGGACATTTCCTATCACAGTGACTATATGAAGAATATGAAACTTGTATAAGTTCACATGAACTGGGTTCTCACAAAATGAAATGTTGTTACTAGTTGCAAATAAAAATAGTCCTTTGCACCAGGCAGGTGGTAACGTTAGATCTAAAGTGAACGTTTTTTGGGTTTTGTTATACAATTGCAAATAACATCTGGGCCATGCATTTGTAAAACGAATAGCCATCAAGCTAACATTGTCAGTGCGAATTTCCCTGCCATAAAAAATTAAAATCAGTCCTGCACCCCTCACTTGGTAAATCCAGTAGCCATCAACCTAGGCGTCAGCGCGAATTACCCTTCCAGTAACAAAAGCCTTGGCTTCCGCGAAGTATGCACTCGGCCACAGACGATTCCGAGCTTCTTTATCAAATGCGGTCAGGTCCTCCTTGAACCTCAGGTTGTTGTTCTTTAAATAGTCACTTTTCTTTGCACTTTTCAATGTCAGATGACTGGTAGTGTATATTATAATTTTTTGCCGACTGCAGCCTAAAATTATCAACTTTGTGAGAAAACCCTAAAATTGTTCCTCTGCTAGAAATGTTACGACTTCTCATGCCGCCATCTTGAGCGCCCCGCGTCTAATAAGCAAGTAAGAAGCGGTAGATCTGTTCTATGTGCGCTATTTCAATGCTTCCCGTTGTGGCATTGATATGAGTCAGAAAGTTATTCTAGTGTCAAAATTGACTACAAAGTGTAAATGGGATCATTTGGGTCACAGTCAGCCTAGTCTAAAACGGAGTTTGGAACATCCTTGCGTCACAACGGGTAAATTAAGGTTGGGTTTTGATTTGTCAATTTTCCCACTAACATGGGGTAAACAGCTGTGGTGATTGCTCTCTATCCAATACCATAGACAGTGAGACGACTGTTACATAAACTTTTTTTTTTAAACTTGAGAATGGTCAGGAAACACCTCGAAGGCTAATATCTAGTTTTTCAAATGAGCGACAGAAAAACACGTGCCAATCGCGTGTTCAGTGGTCTTTTAAGTTTCGTTTTTTGCGTCTTTTACTTTAGGTTTTGTACACCAGCTTCAGACGGCGGAAAATACAATATTTTGCGTTATTGGTCACATAAACGGAAATTAGACAAACTATTAGAACTTTTGTAACTAGGGAATGTTGGCGCGATTTCTGCATATTGCACCTTGAAAAGAGAGCACACGGTGTAACCTTATAACAACAGAGGTGCAATTGAACCTGTCAAAGGCAATACAACTCCGCACATGGCGGCAAGTATAAATGCACAAAGTCTGCCTTAGAATGTAAACAGACCCTGAATTTGGGGCATACTAGACACAACATTGGGAGTCTGTGTATTGGTTGAACGAATAGAGACTCCCGATGTTGTATCCCAAAGTTAGGGCATAAGGTCTATCCATAGGCCTCGCTTTAAATTAATGTTCGAAATGTTCTTCTCCTAAATAAATGTATATGCACCTGCTCTCCGCTCACCTCCTCGGTGTAGGTCTACCGTAATGATGAACACACTCCAAGGCGCCTCCAACATGCAATCTTGATAATCTAGCCGTCGCCATAGGCGTTTCCTGCTTCTTCTTCTTCTTCTTCTTCTTCGATGAGGTTTAACGCCGGTTGGCATCCAATAAATGTTGCATTACCGCCACATACTAGACTGGAGTATAACGCCCTTATACTTTGCTTAAAAAAATTAAGAAATACCCTACCCTAACACTTCACTCACAAAAAAAAGAGAAAATACCATACTCTACTATTTAAATCTATTTAGTCCTACTTCAGGCCAAAAGCCTGAAAGGATGGGACACCACCACTTAACACACCCTGTAACTCTTCTGACATAACATCTCACACACCCAAATACCTCTCTGCAGCTGCCACCACAACCTCTATTTTCTGTGACTTAAGTTCCAGTCCTGCAGTACAGTTGATAACCATTGCTATAAATGCCAAAAATCCAATCTTACTGAAACATATATCACTTGTTGGTTTATCCCTCTGTACTGGTACAGATCTACTACTCACACCATTCCTCTCAGGATCCCTCCCCCTTGACCTATCTTCCTCTACGTTCTTCACTGCCTCAGCATATGACAACTTCTGCACTACTTTAACTCTGGAAACCTCAACCTGCCTCTCTCGCACTGGACATTTCTGATCCCCAGCCCCATGGGCACCCCTACAATTAACAGATACCACTACTTTCCCCAATGCTACACAGTCATTTGTCTCATGCCCTTCTGCACACTTCTCACACCTAGGAACCTCCCTCCTACACACTGCTGCCACATGCCCATAAACTTGACACCTGTAACAACGTAATGTATTTGGCACAAAAGCTCGTATAGGATAACTTATATATCCTAACATCACTTTGTCGGGCAAAGACTCAACATCCAAACTCAAAAGAACAGACAATGACTCTTCTGTTTCATCACTCATGCCATTCTGTCTGCGTCGCACCAAACAACGAGCATCACAAACACTGGGAATCTTCCCCTTCAGTTGGTCAGCTTTCACATTTACCTCTACCCCAGTAATCACTCCTTTCAATGGCACCCTTTTCTTGAGAGCAAAACAATACACATCTCTTGCCCCCATTCGTTTAACACAGAGCGCCTGCTCCCTCTGACCAGCAAAAACACAAACAATTATTACAAGACCACTTCTGGTTACCCTCACCGATTCCACAGCATCCAACTCTGTTTTCACCCACCCTGAAACCGCAAGTGGATCAGCCAAAAGTCAAGGGTCCACTTTTTCCAAAAACGTCACTCCTACTGTCACAGACTCATCTTTATCCTGACCCTCGGTGCAAGCCTCGTGCTCCGAGAACTTCACCACACCTACCACCTCCGATACTTCGCCGTCATTCACTTCCATTTCTCCTCATGTCTTCAACTCACTCTGCTTACACTTTCTACCATTCTTCTTTAACAAACCATCTCCCTTTTTTCTGCCATTTTTAACCGACTCAAGCTCACCCTCTTCCTCCCTCTCTCTCTTAGACCTCCTCTGCCTCTCTTTTTCCCTCCATTCCTCCTCCATATTCCAAGTATGTCTCCTTATGATAATACGGCACTTCTCCTGACATACATCTTGTTCTTGCCTTGTCAATGGACACCATTTAACCGGCTGCCACAATCTCTGTACAATCAGCTCGAACCCCTCGGGATGTAGCACTCAACGGTGCATCCCCAATCAGCACGAACCCCTCGGGATGTAGCACTCAACAGTGCATCACCCTTGTAAAGCCTTCTCTCGTTTCGGGGTTGGGACATCCGTTTTGGGAAAATCTGGAGAAGAGGGTCGCTGCATCCCAATATGGCGACCGGAGTATGGGCAGACTTCTGCTTGAGTCTGAGTCGTATTTCACTGTTAGTTTTACATAGTGCTTGACTTGAGGCTAGAGAGGCTCAGATATATAGGATCAGTCATGATGTATCATATGCAGAGGCTGTAAGACAGATTGGTAGAACTACAGTGTGGACTGATGGAGCTAACATGGATGTTCCTGTACCAAGTGGACCTACTGTCAGGGCTCGTGCTTCTGCTGGTCCTGGCATGGTTTCGAGGCCTGTTCAGAAATCTTGCACTCATGAATGTGCGGTGTCAAAGGACACTTTAATAATGAATAAAGTTGACTTCATAGCTTTTATTGGTAAGGTTATCAATACCACTTGGGTTGTGTAAAGCAAAAATGCCAGGTTGAAGGTTATTGTGGAGACGGCAAAAGAGATATTGGGGCGTAACAGATGTTACTGTTGAAATGGTTGTTGACATGCTGAACAATCCTAAGGGTGGAGTGTTTCAGCATGATATTGATTTAATGGGGTAAGGGGGTTGGGGAGGGTTTTTTGAGGGGAGGGGGAGGGTATGGTAGAAGTTAGTAGGTATTTATTAGTTTTTTTTATTTGATTTAGTACAGAATTGGGCAGATCATGATTGATCGTACATTCCAGCACAGTAGGTGGCGGCATGCACTTTAAAAGTTTGTTTGCAGATCGCCATGATATCATAGAAGAAGAAGATGCTCTTGACTTGGACTGAAATCGGTGCCTGTACTCATTTTGGGTGCCGGTACTGTTTATATTTAGGTGTAGGAGCTCCACAATACTTTTGAGATAATATTCTGAAAGAGGAACAGGAGCTAAAGCAGTAGAAAAGCTGAGGTGCCGGTACTCAGCTCCGGTGAGCTCCTGCCCAAGTCAAGCACTGGTTTTACACAAGCAATTGTAAATTTTCTGTTATAAAACTGACAATTGTTTATTTTTTGAATAAAAGTATTGATGATGGGTGTACAGTTGCTTCATGCATTGTATGCATATGCTTACTGTGACTGTCACCATGATATTGGCTACTAGTCCCGAGTGGCGCAGTGGTCTAAGGCACTGCATCGCAGTGGTAGCTGTGCCACTAGAGATCCTGGTTTGAATCCAGGCTCTGTCATAGCTGGCCACAACCGGGAGACCCATGGGGCGGCGCACAATTGGCCTAGTGTCGTCCAGGGTAGGGGAGGGAATGGCCGGCATGGATGTAGCTCAGTTAGTAGAGCATGGTGTTTGCAACGCCAGGGTTGCAGGTTCGAATCCCATGGCGGGGCAAGTATGAGAAATAAAAAAATTATGTATGCACTCACTAACTGTATGTTGCTCTGGATAAGAGCGTCTGCTAAAATGTAAAAAAAGAAAATGTACTAGGTAGCCCCACTCCATTGCTGGACATAGTGTATCAAGGTGACAAGAAAAAAATGGCCACGAGCTACCGCCAGCGACACGACCATGATACCCAGTAGGAAGCACTTAAAGTCGGCAGGCACATTGATACAACACCCGAGCACTGGTCGACTTGTCATGCAGCCCAATCAGCCACGCAAAAACCCTTCGGTGATTGGTTGAGCCTTCTTGAGCATGTTCTTCTTCTATGATATCATGGCGGTCTGCAAACAAACTTTTAAAGTGCATGCCAAGAGTGTGCAAAGATGTCATCAAGGCAAAGGGTGGCTATTTGAAGAATCTCAAATTTAAAATATATTTTGATTTATTTAACACATTTTTGGTTACTACATGATTCCATATGTGTTATTTCATAGTTTTGATGCCTTCACTATTATTCTACAATGTAGAAAATAGTAAAAATAAAGAAAAACCCTTGAATGAGTAGGTGTTCTAAAAACTTTTGACCGGCAGTGTATACTTGTCTGAAAATGAACTAGTCGCCAGTTATTGTTGACCGTGGTGTAATCATGTCTAACCAGTTGGCTAATGTAGCTTGTGTGCCCCAGCAAGAAAACCCAAAATTGTCGCTCAAACAGAAGGTAGAACTAACAAAGAGTCACTGACAATAACCAAAACGAAACAGTTGGGGTTTTAGAAGGGGTTCTGAAAGACACTCATGGGGGTGTCCACTGAAAGTTTACTAGCAACAACAACTGGGGCCTAAAGGTTACCCACCATGAGTGCCCACTACATTTGCCCAAGAAGAGGCAAACAAAATAAAACCCACACCAAACTTAAAGACAGGAAGCAAAATGGTGGAGCAAAACGAAAACAGGGAAGATCAGATAAAGGACGCGATGGGTTCTAGGTCAAGTCTTATGAATATTAATGAAATTGCTAATATTGGTCCCATGACTTGAATAGGATTTGTGCCACAAATCCCAAAACGTTAGCATGTGGAAACAGTGCCAGGGAAACTAACCAAATCATGGATTGCTGTCAAATCTTGTCCATAGACTGCTTACAGGGTAAGGAAACCAATGTGTAATTTTGTTATTTGGGTGAACTATCCCTTTAAAGAGGCCTTTTCAAGACAGTTTAGAACTGTGTGTGTGTGTGTGTGTATGCATGCGTGCAGACAGACAAGACAGACAATAGAGACCAGAGGGATACTTTAAAATGTCACACAGAATATGGTGAAACAGTTTAATGCTCTCATTTTAATAGCTCAAGTTACAGAGGAGAGTTTATGAAAGCACATTTTACAGCAAAGCCTATACCTATACAGATGTTCCTACCTGAAAGTGTGCGGTTCAATAACGTTCATTACATACAAAGACAAATAAACTACATGTAAAATTAAATGGATAAAACTCTGGCAGCATTTTGGCAACGTTTTTCAGCAATTTTCAGTGCATCAGCATCAATAATATTTAGCAGAATAAGGTTTAAACAAATGTTTTAAATGTCTCTGTAATGTACAATAAAATCTATAGGTAAACATGGAAACAGAAGCCAGTGAAAGGTTCACAGTACAATTTAACGCAAAACACTGTCCATTTTAAACAGGCTTCTATTCAGTGTACAAGTCCCTTATTTCCAAAAGTACAATGATAATGTGAGGATTCTCTATCTACATGCATTCAAAAGTAAGACACTTCCTTTTCGCTCCATTGGTTTTACAATTAATAAGCCAGTGTTGTGTTTTGGTCCTGTCGTGAAATCAACCAGGAGCTCTTTTAATAAGAGATGAGATGAACTCACAGAGAATAGCTGCAGACATACAGTAAGAGGAGGAACTTTCTTATGACACTGTTCCTTACTCTAAGCTAATATTCTAGTTTGGCTCAGTCTATAGTCTGATGTAAAGTAAATATGCCTATCATCTAGAACCTGGACCTGTATATAAACAACTTCATGAACAGAGAGGGGTTGGGGGGGAGTGCAAGATTTGGATCCTATATTCCTTTTCAGTTTAATAAAATCTACACGCATGTGGGCACATCATTTATTTGTGTTGTTTTTGGATTAAGTTTGCTGTGTGTGAACTCTATCCATGCTTGCATCTTATATAGTGGAGCATTGTACCATGCACTCAATGACAAAATGTAAAACTTTAAACTTGTAGTGGCAAGTGAAAGATTAACCTTGACCACTGTAACTGTCTATGCCTCTCAGTAGACTACCAAGCCTTGCTTACACAATATCTTTGCTGTAAAACTAAAACACAGGATACTGGCCCTCTACTTTGCACAAACCCTGTCCAGTAGATGTATTACCAAATAGAAAAAGGATAACAAAATAACATTAGATGGGATAGTCTTCATACATCAGAGATACAAGTATGTCTATGTCTGATCTCTGTATATCATCAGTTCACTGTGCTTGTTGTAGGAGTGGAGTGTGTGAGCAAGTAAGACATTGATTCTCTGCATACAAAGGTTTTGTTCTCTTTAAATGTACTTGATTTGAATTTTATTTTTAAAGTTCCATGAGAGACAGTGGTTAGAACACAGGCCTTATGATAAGAGCTCACGTTTCAGTTGAATGCATTCAGTTGTGCAACTGACTAGGTATCCCCCTTTCCCTCCCTTTCTAAATAAAACTAAAACAAGTACAACTCTACAATTAGGTCCAAAACAATATGTGACAATGGATTTGAAAAGTTGTTCTTAAGTTATTGTTATTGTTGTTGTTGTGTGCGTGTAGTGGTTGTCATGACATAATGGAGCGATTCTAATCGCAAAAGAGAGTGAACTGCTATCAAACAATCTACCACAGATAACATGAAATCATCAACAGGGATGCAGCACTATATAAAGGGGGCAGTTGCTTTTGTGATGTTGTTTTGCTTTTATGTTGTTGTTGACGTTGTTTAGTCCCTTTCCCCTTCTATTGGCTACTTTGAGAGATGGGCAGCTGGTTTGTCCATTCAGGTCTCTACTTTCCCATAGGTGCCCTCAGGTGGGCGGTACAGTTTGGGAAAGGCCTTCAGCTGGAGGGAGTTGAAGGCGTATTTACGACATCCTACATTCTTCATGGTGTTCTCTCGTCTGCAGCCCTCACTATCAGGAGGAGGAGAGGAGGGGAGAGGAGAGAGAGAAGGAGAGGGGGGAGGGGAGGGTCAAGTAAAGGACAGGAGAGAGAAGGAAAGGAGAGTAGAGAGAAGGAGAGGGGGGAGGAGAGGAGTTTAGAGAGGAGGAGAAAAGAGGGGGTGATGGGTTAAAAGGTAAGAGGAGATAGAGTTAGAGGGTATAGGAAAACATCAAGTTATTATATACATTGACATAATTCTTCCTTTCCTCAAATGTTACATGATAAACGCTACATGTCTTGTCTCGTTTTGTTCAGGCAGTTGTGTGGCCAGCTGACCTGCGCATGCAGTCAAGGGCCTGGGAGAAGACCTGTGGGGCCAGGGCGTGCTCCTGCTGGAGGATGAGACACTGCTCTAGGGTTAGAGACATGGCTGTACGGTCCTTAGCACTCTTACAGCTGGTAAAACGCACTCCGTTCAGACGTCGACACGCCTGGGGAGGGAGAGACAGGGAGATAGAGAGAGAGAAAGAAGATTGGGGCAGAGGAGAAAGGGTGAGGAGAGGAGAGGAGAGTAGAGTAGAGGAATGAATGGAGAAGAATAGAGAGTCAGGCAGACTTCAGCTCATTCAGTCAATGATAGAAGTGTCTTGTGGAGAGAGAAAGAGAAGGCGAGAATGTCTCTACCTCTGCTGCCTGCCACAGGATCTCTACGTTCTTGCTCTTCCTGGCGTTGATGTTCTGACTCAGCAGCTTTAGCAGCTCAGGCAGGCTGGTCTGACTACGGGTACAAGGGAGGCCTGGAGAGAGAGGAGAGGAGTATTATTGCACTGACGTACATTTTAAGAACCAGGTTGTTAACCACTTTATTAGTGGTTGAGGTTAAGATGAGGGTATGTGACTCACATTCCTCAGGTAGGACCTCTTTAAACTGGTCATAGTAGGAGCTGAGACGAGCCATATTCTCCATGTTAATCACCTCCTGGAGAGATGTGTCTCCAAACCTATAGACACACAGATAGATTGGATTTCTCTGTACTGCTCATTAAGCAAAGCTACAACACATCATAATTTCTTACAGTCTATAGGGAGTAGACCTAATGTTCTCACGGTCTCCATCATTGGCATTGTTGAGGAATTACCATAGCATTTCTTTTTTTTTTATAATACTTTTTTATGTGCAAGCACATATCATTTCTAGTCTGTACTGGCAAATCTAATAAACACGCTTCGAAAACACACAATAACCAGACGCTCGTGATTATTCAAGGTAACAATCATCACTTATATGGTATTACCACAAATGTCAGCTGGCTGCCATTGCCATGGTAACACACATCCTGACTACCCCTTCTTAACTCTCTCTTCCATTGTGCTGCTGTCTTCTCTTCTCTCCACCTCTCCTCTTATCCCATATCTCCTTCAATCCTCTTATAACCTCTCCCACTCTCCTTTCCTCTCCTTGTCTCTCCTCATCTCTCCTCCCCTCTCCTCTCTCGTTCACTCACTTCTCGGCCAGTGTCTGCTGTTCATTGATTCCCACATTGAAGAGAACAGGCTGAACCCGCAGCAGCATCCCGTTTTGGATCTCCCGTGGCAACGCATCAAACATCGCCGCTGGTAACGGAACCCTGACGTTGAAGCCGTCCCGGTTCCCGGTGATGACAGGCAGCATATCTGGGCCGAAGACCGAGGTTGCCTGGGTAACCTTTAAGGTGACATTTCGCAGGTCCATCACGCCAACACTCATGTCCTCCAACATGGCCAGCTCCTCCCCTTTAAGATTGAAGAGAGTAAGGGGTAAGAATAGGTTTCAGTTCTCATATTTGAAAATCTATAAATAAAGTATTTAAAAAATAGCAGGTTTCAAATCAACATATTTGTGTGTGTATTCTAAGACATAAATTCAAGAACGCACACACACACACAGTCAGCAGGTTACCGTAGGTGCTGAGAAGGCCCTCATACTGGACTAGCAGGCCGATGATGTGGAGCTGCCTGAGGAAGCCATCGTCGTGGAGACAGTTCCTCAGCTTGATGATGAAGCCACTGATCAGAGCTGACAGCTACAGAAGGGGAAACACCAATACAACTATAAATCATCTATACAAATATAAATAATATATATAATCATCAATACAACTATTAATCATTAATAATAATAATAATGTTATAGATCAATACAACAATAATGTCCGATGTAGAACATCAATCATACTAATATAATTGTGTGTGTGTGTGTGTGTGTGAGTGTGCGTGTGCGCACGTATCTGTGTACGTATGTGTGTGCTCGCATCTTTGTGTGCATCTGTGTGTGTGTGTGTGTGTGTGTGTGTGTGTGTGTAAACCCACCGTCTGGCAGAAGACCACATCTCTTCTGTACTGTAGCGTGAGGCTCATGGCGATGGTGGGAGCACTGTCCTGCATTAGGAGGAACACCATGGACTTCTTAGCCTTGTCACTCATCAGAGACACACACTCTGACAGGGTAGTCAGGAGGGGGTACAAGGCCTCACTCCATTCACCTGGTAGAGAAAGGAGAGAGGTTATACAGTATATCTATAGACACACTCACACATTATTGTTCTTACCTGGGGAGGGCTTTTCCTTTTCTACCTCTGGGCTGCTGTCTAAAGGGGAGATGATAAAAACATATTTACTTTAAGGACAGAGTGGGTGTGTGCATTTGTGAGTGTATGTCTGCTAGTTAAGAATAATACAGAACAATATTACAATATGGAGGAGTCAAAGTGGACATGAACCTACAGTGCTGTTGTCTTTCATGGTTTGACTGACATGTGATGGTCAGATAAGGGAATGATGACAATGAGGATGATGATGATGATGATGGAGGAAGAGCAGGGGATGAAGATTCTGGGTGTATCCAGAAGGCTTCTCTGTTTCCATGGATACCTCAAGGGATTCACATACATTCACTTTTATCCCCTGACCCAATCAACCAGTCAATTAAACAATTAACCAATCAATCAGTGTGCCTGTTTTACTTTAACAGCTGCCTAATTTCAGTCAGTTCATTTGACTGTATGAAGTGTGTGTGTGTTTACCTTTCTTAGTAGTGGCATTGGTCTGCTGCTGAGCATCCAGGAACACATCCTCACTGCTACTGTCACTCTGCAGTCTGTCTTTGGCCAGCAGTCTGTCCACCCTCTGGATCACACAGTCCAGACTCTTATCCACATTCAACCATACCTTCTCCTGAGGGGGGGTTGACAGCGACAGAAAGAGAGAGGGATGTGATATGATTAAATATGGAATACACTTTCTATATAAATTCCATACAATATTGTTGTTATTCTCAATTCTTAAACAAAAGATATCAATGTCATCTTACCCAGTTCTCCTCGTGCCAGTCAGCCTGTAGGGAGGAGCGCTTGCCTCTCCCCCCCTCTCCTTCCTGGTATACGGAGTGGCGAGGGGAGATGGAGTGGCGAGAGGGGGAGGTGGATTGGCGAGAGGGGGAGGTAGCGTGGCGAGAGGGGGAGCGGGATGGAGAGGGAGAAGGAGTGAGGGAGGAGGGGGAGGGAGTGCCCTTCTGGGAAATGTATTCTGGACGGGCGGCAGAGAGGGCCAGGATGGCAGAGGACAGCAGCTTAGAGTCACACACTGTCACCAACTGACGAGTCTGGAGAGGGGGATAGAGATGAAAGAGAGACAGGGAAAGGAGGAGAGAGATGGAGGAGAGACAGGGAGAGGGGGACAGATATGGAGGAGAGACATGGAGAGGAGGAGACAAGGGAAATATAATAGTGTATATTAATACAGTGAAATACATATTGATTGTATAGATAGATACATGTCTCCCTCCCCTCCTGCCTCCCTCTCTCACCCTTTCATACCTTCTCAGAGAGAATGGTGAGGGTTCTCTCCAGAGCGTTAGCTGAGCGTTCCTTGGCAGCGCGGGACAAACGTTCGATGTAGTAGCACACCTGGGTCTTCAAGGTGTTGATCTGACCAATCAGCTCCTTCGCTCTCACCACGTCCTGAGGCAGGTAGGCCACCAGCTTAGAGCCAGACCCAGCACTGCTGGTAGGTGTGTGTTTATATGTGTGTGTGTGAGTGGGAGGGAGAGAAAGAAAGAGAGAGAGAATGAGAGAGAGAGAGCGAGAGAGCGCGATCAAGGGTGAAAATGTGCTGGTTTAAAACGATGTAATACAGAACACAAACAAATAAATCCATTGAAACTGCACACATAAACAGAGCAGGTGACAGATCTCACCATTCCTCCTCATATGCACTGATCAGAAAGCAAGCAAAAAGGAGACATTTCAATCAAAGGTTAGAAATCTAAATCAATGATAACAATTAAATGATTAAATTATGTATCTATAGCAGGGTTCCCCAATTGGCAGCCCCAATTGATTTTATTTGGCCTCTCAAGTTTTCTAAGCAAATAAATATTAATAATTTATTTTGGTGTTGGACATAAAAGACTGTAAGATCACCAGGAAATCAGCTCAAAGTTATTTTAATTTAGGAAATCTGTTCCCAAATATTCCCACGCATAAATAAAGAGGCATATGTGATCATATTCCAATACAATCAAGGTAAAAAAATCTGCAGTGTACAAATTATTCAAAACTATGTTCCGGCCACCCGACCATTCGCTCCAGAAAATATTGTCTCACTGTTTCCTAGCCTCCTCAAACTTGTGGATGAGTTTCCGGAGACCACAGTGCTTAAAGCCTTGGTGGTGGGCTGCTGGCGCTCCTATAGTCACTATGTCATAGGTCCTGTCTGGGAGAGGAGGGAGAGGAAAGGGAGGGAGGAAAGGAGGGAGGGAGGAAGAGGGAGGAGGGAGAGGAGAGATGGGTGAGAGGGAGGAGGAGGGAGGAGGGAGGAGAGGGAGGTGAAGGGGAAGAGAGCACTTTTAGACAGATATAAACATGCTTGCTGTGGAGAATTACATTGAACAAGATGGATATAAAGGATATTGAGACTGACAGATATAACAGGTCCCCTACCATAGAGACTGATAGATATAACAGGTCCCCTACCATAGAGACTGATAGATATAACAGGTCCCCTACCATAGAGACTGATAGATATAACAGGTCCCCTACCATAGAGACTGATAGATATAACAGGTCCCCTACCATAGAGACTGATAGATATAACAGGTCCCCTACCATAGAGACTGATAGATATAACAGGTCCCCTACCATAGATACTGATAGATATAACAGGTCCCCTACCATAGAGACTGATAGATATAACAGGTCCCCTACCATAGAGACTGATAGATATAACAGGTCCCCTACCATAGCCAGACTCTCCTTGTACTCTCATCCTCTGGACGTGTAGGTTAGTGGGGATAAACTCCAGCTTCTTCTCTGCTTTCAGAGTACTGGATTTAAAGGAGGGACCTGGAAGAGGAGTAGGGTGGATATGTTATGATGATGCCAACTATTGTACTTTTGCATGTTACTGATGCATTAGTGATATTAAATATTATATTATAGAGCTAACAGTGCTAATGTAACAGGTTTCTGATATATCTGTAGTGATATGTTATAGCATATCATTGCATAGCCCTATAAATTGTACACCAAATGTATTATATTTTATATAAACTTTTACATTTGGACATTGTGTTTTTTATTCATGTTATGAATATGTCAGATGTCCAAGTTCATTTAAAATACCATTAATTTCGCATACCATTTATAGGGCTAATCATTGCGGTGTTGTTAACACTTGTTACTAACAGCAGTGATATTAGTAATATGTTTTTTAAATGTTTAGGTGCAGTCTAGCAGGATTGTTATGTTTTCTGGTATGTTGATGTAATGTTTTATAAAGGTTATGGCGCTAACCTTTATATTCGTGTAGGTCGCCGATGGTCTCCTGGTAGGTGAGGATGATGGTCTGGTACTGAGCAATAATCTCCCTCCTCAGGTTCTCCCAACATGGAGACAACTCCCCCAACTCCTCCAATTCACACACCCTACACACACACACACACACACACACGCACACACGCACACACGCACACACACACGCACACACGCACACACACACACACACACACACACACACACACAAAGAGTCAGTGATCCATGCACACACGCACGGACACACACATATGCACTCACACACACACACACAAACGCACACACACACACACAGTAGTACACTGTAAGAGTAAAAAGATTCAAAACACCATTATAGTGCACCTAACCTGAGATCTGGTGGTTGGAGGGTGTTTGAATGTAAACCCAATGTAAGTGTTCTGATACACAGAAAGTGTTTTAAAACAGAATATAAGTACTCTCAAACACCCAAAGTGGTTCTTCAATCTGAATATTGGTGTTTTTAAGAGAATGTTGTGAAAACACTTTTTAGCAGTTTCAGTGCACATAAAAAGGCAGCATCAAAACACAAAATAAACATATATTTTTGCAGACCGTGTTTCTCATACAATCAACTGGTTAAGAAATGCAACCAAAATATACTTAATAAAAATGAATGCAATGATTTGTTAATTTAAAAAATAAATCTAACTTAACATGTTGCTCAAAATGTAAGTATATGTTATGAGGATAACCAAAGATAGAGGAAATTGAGTGATTGAACTCTCCTTGCACTTCCTATCTTGACACGTGGCTCTGTTTTCAGAGGATTGTGGGTACACAATGTCGTATGCATGTTTGAGGAAAGAAAAGTATATTGTATGTTAGTATTAAGCAGCATGTTGTGCCATGATGTGTAGGCCTAATGGATCATGATAAACGGATATCAAAACCAGTGGCGGTTGGTGCCGTTTAAGATGAGGGAGGATTTTTAATGAGCATGGCCTTATTTCTATTACAGCATATTGGATGACTGTCATTCATATTCCGTTCACCCAGCTCAATGTAACATTTATAGGTTTAGGTTACTTACTACATGATACTTTTATTTTCCCTATACCCATCATGAGGTTGGTACAACCTAGCCTATGAATGAAAGTTTACAACGTAGGTGCACAGGCAGAGAAAAAGGTGAGTAATCGAAGGTGAAAGACATTGACACATTCAATACTGCCTTGCACAATATTGCCTGCATCTAGCTGATCTAGGGTGTAATCCTTAGTCCAACAGTTGCAAACAAGAGTTTCTATTGGACAAATTCAGGTATGTTTATCCCCGTTTCGTTACGTTTGCTTCCATTTAAGAATCAGCGGAATGAATACACCCCTGATCACACGCAAAAGCAGTACACTTTCATAGCAGCCAGATCGTTCTATTATTCCTTCTTGTACCTACACGCTCTCCTCCTCTCACCTTTTCCCTTCCCTTGTGGACTTCAGTGCACAACACACCAGCTGTCTGTGACCAGGTGAAAAAACCTTTCCAAGCCAAACCTTCATATCATAAATGCTAACCGATACACACAGCCTACAGCGAAAGGGAAAAAACATATTAAATATAGCTAGCTCTCTCTTTCTCTCTTCTCGTTCATTTTTGAAGAAATGGTTTTGTTCAAACTGTTCAACTATTGTCTTTCTCTCTCTTTGAGTTAACTACTCACCACATTTTATGCACTGCAGTGCTAGCTAGCTGTAGCTTATGCTTTCAGTGCTAGATTCATTCTCTGATCCTTTGATTGGGTGGACAAGATGTCAGTTCATGCTGCAAGAACTCTGATAGGTTGGAGGACATACTCTGGAAGTTGTCATAATTACTGTGCAAGTCTATGGAAGGGGGTGAGAACCACAAGCCTCCTAGGATTTGTATATAAGTCAATGTACCCAGAGGAGGACGGAAGCTAGCTGTCCTCCAGCTACACCATGGTGCTACCCTACAGAGTGCTGTTGAGGCCACTGTAGACCTTCATTGCAAAACAGTGTGTTTTAATACATTATTTGGTGACGTGAATATATTTAGTATAGTTTTATATAAAAAGTATCACTTTTTTTTGTTTCACTATTTTTATTTTTATGAAATTCACTCCTCTGAGGAGCCTCCACTGAACAAAACCTGTTAGAGGCAAATACAGTAACCTGCAATGCTTACTGTAAAACCTCTAGTCACTGCTGGTGGTTTGAGCACTGTGCTCAACAATTCCTGCCAAAATGGGTTAAACTGGCAAATTATCAGATACATAAACCAATGTTAAACATTAAAATACTCCAGAAAAAGTTATCTAATTCTGCACTAGGCAGGATATGAAACAGAGAGAGGAAACGACGCCAAAAGAGAAGGTATCTAATTCTGAACTAAACAGAACTCGAAATACTGAAAGAGTATTTTCAAACTTACTTTTCCAGTAGTGTTCCCAGTCCCTGGCAAGGTGTTGCTCAACACTTGATTAAGTGGTGTTACAGCACACCATGTAATGTTTCAAAACCTCTCAGGATGATTTAAGGTTTTGTCTCCTTCACGTCGGTGGCAGCTCAGCTGCCATTAGTTTTAGTGTTACAAAGCACTTCATTTGAACAGTGTATAGCATGGTACCTGACAGCGTCCTCCTCCAGCAGTAGTTTGACAAACTGTCGAGGGATGTGTAGAGAGAGGACACTCTCAGCCATCTGCTCCAGGATACGCAGGTGGTTCCCGTCCGTGGTGGGGAAACGGTACATACGAGACATGGTGCCCCCAAACACTGACAGCACAGCAATACACCAGTCAATACATAAATTACATAATTTATTAAAAGCATTTATTTTACCCTTATTTTACCAGGTAAGTTGACTGAGAACACATTCTCATTTACAGCAACGACCTGGGGAATAGTTACAGGGGAGAGGAATGAGCCAATTGGAAGCTGGGGATGATTAGGTGGCCATGATGGTATGAGGGCCAGATTGGGAATATAGCCAGGACACCAGGGTTAACACCCCTATTCTTACAATAAGTGCCATGGGATCTTTAGTGACCACAGAGAGTCAGGACACCCGTTGAATGTCCCATCCAAAAGACAGCACCCTACACAGGGCAATGTCCTTGCCCTGGGACATTGGAATATTTTTTTTAGATCAGAGGAGAGAGTGGCTCCTACTGGCCTTCCAACACCACTTCCAGCAGCATCTGATCTCCCATCCAGGACCAACCCTGCTTAGCTTCAAATGCAAGCCAGCAGTGGGATGCAGTGCGTCAGTCATAATTCCTCAATCTGTAGGAACCCTCAAATGTAAACTCTCTGTATGCTATGAATAGAGAAGGACATACATACTGTCTCATTTAAACACACACTTAAAGGGCAATTCCAACACTTTTCAACCAAATTTTCATTATCTCCCGCATTTCTATGTTTTGTAGAACAAAAATAGTTAAAAAGTTAAAAAGTTCTACGACACAAAAATAGTAAAAAGGTTCAAAAGTTCTACCCGATGACATCATCGGGAATCAAATCAAATCAAATTGTATTTGTTACATGCGCTGAATACAACTGGTGTAGACTTTAACGTGAAATGCTTGCTTACAAGCCCTTCCCAACAATGCAGAGTCTTAAAATAGAAATAAAATAGTAACACAAGAGGAATAAAATAAAATACACAAGAATGGAGCTACAGTATATAGATGAAGTACTAGTACCAGACCAATGTGCAGAGGTACAAGGTATTTGAGGTAGATGAAAGCAGGTTAAAGTGACTAGGCATCAGGATAGATAATAATAAGAGTAAAATAAAGAACAGTAGCAGCAGCAAATGTGTCACGACTTCCACCTCTCCTTGTTCGGGCAGGCTTCGGCGTTCGTCATCACCGGCCTTCTAGCCACTGCCGCTCCTCATCTCATCATTCCATTTGTTTTGTCTTGTTTATTACACACACCTGGTTCATATCCCCTCATCAGTACCTGTATAAGTGTCCCCTCTGCCCCCTTGTCTTTGTGTGTGATTGTTTATTGTGGAGGTTCGATTAGCTCGGTGGAGCTCTTTGTTATTTTGTATCGCTGGGTTATTTTCACCTGTGATTTTCGTTGTTTCCAGTGCGCCTGATTTTCCGCACTGAAGTGTTTGAGGCATTGCTGCGTACTACTGTGTTCAGAATAAACCTTTTATTCTGTGATTTGTCCTCCTGCGCCTGACTCCTTCAAATCACCCATCACAAAATGAGTGTAAAAGTGTGTGTGTGTAATGTGTATGTACAGTGCCGTGAAAAAGTATTTGCCCCCTTTCTAATTTTCTCTATTTTTGCATATTTTTTATACTGAATGTTATCAGATCTTCAACCAAAACCTAATATTAGATAAAGGAACCTGAATGAAGAAATAACACAACAATGACATACTTATTTCATTTATTTCATTAACAAAGTTATGCAACACCCAATGACCCTGTGTGAAAAAGTAATTGCCCCGTTACACTCAATCCCCATCACACTACCACCACCATGCTTGACCATTGGTATAAGGTTCTTACTGTGGAATGCTTTTATTTTTTAAACTGCATTCCACAGTAAGAACCTCATACCAACAGTCAAGCATGGTGGTGGTAGTGTGATGGTTTGGGGATGCTTTGCTGCCTCAGGACCTGGATGACTTGCCTCAATAGAATTATGCTATGTATCAGAGAATTCTACAGGAGAATGTCAGGCCATCCGTCTGTGAGCTGAAGCTGAAACGTAGCTTGGTCATGCAGCAAGACCATGATCCAAAACACACAATCAAGTCCACAAGTCTACAAATTTGAAGTTTTGTAATTGCCTAGTCAAAGTCGTTGTGGCAGGACTTGAAACGAGCAGTTCATGCTTGAAAAAATGTAGCTGAGTTAAAGCAGTTCTGCATGCAAGAGTGGGCCAAAGTTCCTCTACAGGGATGTGAGACACTGATCAACAACTACAGGAAGCATTTGGTTGCAGTCACAACCAGTTATTGAGTGTAAGGGGGCAATTACTTTTTCACACAGGGGAATTGGGTGTTGCATAACTGTTAATTAAATAAATAAAATAAGTATATATTTTTTGTTGTTATTTGTAAACGCAGGTTCCCTTTATCTAATATTAGGCTTTGTTTGAAGATCTGATAACATTCAGTATAAAAAAATGCAGAAATAGAGAAAATCAGAAAGAGGGCCAATACTTTTTCACAGCACTGTATGTGTGTTTGTGTTGTGTCGGTCTGCGTGTGTGTGTTATGTGTGTGTGTGGGCGTATGTAGTGTATGTGAATGTGTGTGGGTTTTGTGTGGGAGTGTCAATGTAGTGTGTGTGAGTGAGTGTGTATATGGTTTGGTTTGAGTGTGCGTAGGGTCAGTGCAAGATAGAGGCAGTGCAGATAGTTTGGGTACCATTAATGGACTATTTAGCAGTCTGGCTATTTAGTCTTACAGCTTGGGGGTAGAAGCTGTCTCGGAGCCTGTTGGTCCGAGAGCCGATGCTCTGGTACCGTTTGACGGACAGTAGCAGAGTGAACAGTCTATGGCTTGGGTGACTGGAGTCTTTGGCAATTCTTCGGGCCATCCTCTGACACCACCAGTGATGTACTGGGCTGTCCGAACCACCCTCTGTAACACTTTGAGGTCAAGGGCGGTGCATTTGCCATACCAAGATGCTCTTGATGGTGCAGCTGTGGAACTTTTTGAGGATCCGAGGGCCTTGCCAGATATTTTCAGCCTCCTGAGGGGGAAGAGGCGCTGCCGTGCCCTCTTCACGACTGTGCGGGTGTGTGTGGACCATGTTAAGTCCTTAGTGACGTGGACGCCAAGGAACTTGAAGCTCACGACCCGCTCCACAACAGCCCTGTCGATGTGGATGGGGGCGTGCTCTCCCCTCTTTCTCTTATAAGTCCACGATCAGCTCCTTGGTCTTACTGACGTTGAGGGAGAGGTTGTTGTCCTGGCACCACACTGCTAATTCTCTGACCTCCTCCCTGTAGGCTGACTCATCGCTACCACCATCGTGATCAGGCCTACCACCATCGTGTCGTCAGCAAACTTGATGATGGTGTTGAAGTCGTGCGTGGCCACGCAGTCGTGGGTGAACAGGGAGTACAGGAGTGGACTGAGCACACACCCCTGAGGGGCCCTGTGTTGAGGGTCAGCATGGTGGTGGTGTTGTTGCCTACCCTACCCTACAGCCCGTCAGAAAGTTCAGGATCCAGTTGCAGAGGGAGGGGTTCAGTCCCAGGGTCCCTAGTTTGGTGATGAGCTTGGAGGGGACTATGGTGTTGAACGCTGAGCTGTAGTTTATGAACAGCATTCTCACATAGTTATTTCCCCTCTTGTCCAGGTGGGAGAGGGCAGTGTGAAGTTCAATTGAGATTGCGTCATCTGTGGATCTGTTGAGGCAGTATGCGAATTGGAGTGGGTTTAGGGTGTCTGGGATAATGGTGTTGATGTGTATCATGACCAGCCTTTCAAAGCACTTCATAATTACAGATGTGAGTGCTACAGGATGATAGTCATTTAGGCAGGTTACCTTGGAGCTCTTGGGAACAGGGACAATGGTGGTCAGTTAAAAAAATGTTGGGATTACAGACTGAGACGAGGATAGATTGAACATGTCTGTGAAAATGTCTCAATAAAGAAAATACCTTGTGATGTCTCTGGCTAGAATCTCATTGCAGGTTTTGAAAATCACTGTTTTTTAAATTAAATGTTTTATCCTACCCTGTGATGTCACAGATTATAGAAGCGTGCTGTTTTCACATACACTGGTTTGGTGCTGGAGATAATGAATATGAGGTTGAAAAGTGGTGGAATTGCCCTTTAAGACAAACACACACTTGCCAATAGAGAAACACACACTGACACACACTGGAACACACACTCACCAGCCTTCAGCAGTGTGTCTTTGCACAGAGACGCAGACTTGGCCCTGATGTTCACGGACTCAGTCAGGCTGTCATCCACTGGAAGTACCATCTGAGACACACAAAAGGAACAGACATCATCATTGTATGATTCATCCTGGATACCCTTCAGTTGACAAGTGACCTGAACCGACTGGCTGAGTTTCTACCATGTGGATTTAACCTTTCTCCTTGTCCTTCTTCGCCACTGACCAAACAAGTGAAAGCAATATGGCTGAGTCCCTAGCTAGCCTCGGGCAGAGGGCAGTGATCTGAACATAGACAGGTAAGCCAGGAAAAGAGAATAGGAAAAGGTGCTAAAAAATAATCCAACAAACATTTTACAAAGTAGGCCTACAGTACATACTCTATGGTACATCTTCAAACAAATCAGATAATATGGGTATTACTAAGTTTTGACCTTATGGTCTTCTTCCTCAGTAAGAACCAGACCAGGCCACTCACCCTGCCATTGATGGTGTCCTGCCGGGCGACAGGGACTCTCTGCTCCCTCCTCTCCTCTATCTGCCAGGCGATGATGGTGATGTTGCCGATGCGCTCGCTCTCCGCTGACCTGGGGACAGACAGTAATAGGTGTCTCTACAGTACTTAGGCCCTTATACCCATACCTGGCCCTACTGTTTAACAATAGCTGAGAGTGTATGTGGAGGTTGTGTGTGGTGTGTGTGTGTGTGTGCGTGCGTGCGTGCGTGCGTGTATGTGGAGGTTGTGTGTGTGTGTGTGTGTGTGTGTGAGTGCGTGTGTGAGTGTGTGTGTTACCTGAGGGTTAGGTGTAGTCTGTGGTGTTTGTCCTGCAGCAGCTCCTTCACAGGGAACATGGCTGACCCCATCAGGTACATCTGGAGTGGAGTGTTTGATTAGTTTGGGGTTGAAGAGTTTGGAAGGTTGTGAGGTTTGGGGCAGTTGACTGCAGTGGGGGAGTTGGAGTAGTTATAGAGGGTGATATTTCGTACCGTGCCTTGGGAGCGGTCCTTGACGTCGTACACAGATAGCTTGACCTGCGTCTGCTGACTGATCAGAGAGTCCTGGAAGAACGCTATACTGCTCAGATAGATAGGATTACTAGTACCCTAGAGAGAGAGAGAGAGAGAGAGAGAGAGAGAGAGAGAGAGAGAGAGAGAGAGAGAGAGAGAGAGAGAGAGAGAGAGAGAGAGAGAGAGAGAGAGAGAGAGAGAGAGAGAGAGAGAGAGAGAGAGAGAGAGAGAGAGAGAGAGAGAGAGAGAGAGAGAGAGAGAGGAGAGAGAGAGAGAGAGAGAGAGAGAGAGAGAGAGAGAGAGAGAGAGAGAGAGAGAGAGAGAGAGAGAGAGAGAGAGAGAGAGAGAGAGAGAGAGAGAGAGAGAGAGAGAGAGAGAGAGAGAGAGACTATTTGTGGTGAATCAGTCTGGTTACAAACATAAAGGAGGTATTGTCACAGTAGAGAAGGAGTGGGATACGCGTGGTAGAGCAGTGTGGTTCTGTATTGTTATGGTTAGGTCAATGTGGTATGGGCAAAGATGCTATTTTGCTACAATTACAAAGACCAATGTATCAAAATAAAATACAAAATACAATTTTGTATTTTCAAAAATTTTCAAAATACAAAATACATTTGAAGAACAGCCCTTCACTACAACAACATTCTAAATAAAATAAATAAGTCATTTATCTTATCCAGAGCGACTTACAGGAGCAATTAGGGTTAAGTGCCTTGCTCAAGGGCACATCGACAGATTTTTCACCTAGTCGGCTCGGGGATTAGAACCAGCGACCTTTCGGTTACTGGCACAACACTCTTAACCACTAAATTACCTGCCGTCTCAGTAACAAAAAACATTGTACTTGCAATGACTGTGATATGTAGTTGTTTATCTACCTTAGTTGAATTCACTGACTGTAAGTCGCTCTGGATAAGAGTGTTTGCTAAATGACCAAAATATACATGTAAATGTGAAAATTTGTATTATTATTGGCCTTGTTTTGGGGCAGAGCTCATTATAATAATATCCAGCATGCTTTGCAAGTGTTAATTTTTACATTTAGGTAATTTAGCAGACACTCTTATCCCACCCTAGTGCCATCAGACTTCTGATACCAATGCAGGGTGAAAGGGGGCCACAAAATTGTGAACCCCTATAAAGAATGGTATAGAAAAGTTACAAAATACATTGGATTATATTTCAGAAGTAATTAAACTCGTATTTCAAATACATGTGACAGAAATACTGTCCATCTCTGGGTGTCTTTCTACCTCTATGATCTCTGTCTGAGCATGTTTGGTCCAGAAGGCCTGGGGAGGAGTGGTACAGCTGACCGCAACAAAGCTGGTCGGTTTATGGTCCAATGCTGGGGTGATCAGCTCACTGCAGGCTGGGTGTACAACAGGGAAGTGAACATTAAAGGCAAAATCTGTCATCTCAATCCTGGCCCTAAAATAGGGATGGGGCTGGGGAAATGTAATTTGTTACCTCTCTCAAATAAATAGACAGAGTAATGCAACTTTAGATTTTGGGTTATGATAAGTAAGACAGTTGTACTAACCCATTAAGGCATTTATAAGCTTTATTCTTCAAGAATCAATGGGTGCTGTTCAGGGTTTCCATTTGACCGGCAACATTTTAATTTACCGGACATTTGAGAAATGTACCGGACCCATATGCATTGGGTGTGTAAACAGATTACGGCGTCCGCCCACAGTGCTCAGAATGACAGAAATCACATTTAGAATATGGTAATTCATATTAACAGAACATGCAAGTCGAGGAAGCAACGATGTGCAGTCCTTCTTACCGAATTCTTATGTGCGCTTTGAACATGTTAGAATAATTGTCCCATATTTACTTTTCCTCAGCCAACAACATGGGTAACGAACAGCAAAATCACTAGCCTATGTCGATCTACTATAATATAAAAGTATAGGCTACCTATTCTATTGGTCAGCTTGTCGAGAAAGAAATAGCTAATTCCAAACAGACCCTGGGACAGTTATGGGACGATATATCCCAAATTCATACAACCAGTAGGCCTAGCAACAGTCTGATGTAACAGATGAGAACGTTTAGCTTAAAATGTTGACAAACTTTTAATTATTCACATTATAAGCGCAGCAATGTGCACAAGGCAGTAGGCTACGTGCGGGTGTTCGTTCCATAATGCAATTAGCGGCAAAACACTGTTGTCAAAGGGGCACTGCACATTCGAGCGGTTTCATGTAAAAAATGTATGTAGTTCTGTCCTTGAGCTGGACTATGGACTTTTCTATTTTTTTAACTGGACAAAAGCCGGCTATTAACTGTTGTATAAATCAAAGACAATTGAACAGGAGTGAGAAGTTGTCAAGCTGAATAACTGTGTGAGAAGTTGACTTCAGCAACACCACTCACCCAGACTGAACTCCAGCACTGGCTCATCTGGGTCCTGACTGTTACCTACAAGAACACAGATATTATTTTTTTCTCAACTACATCGACTAACAAGGCAAGTTTATGCACATACTTATTTTGACAGCCTGCATTAACTCAGTGGGCAAACATACAGGAATACTGTTACTATGGTAACTATGGTAACAGGGCCCTTACCTGCCAGAGTCAGCCCCATCATCTCAGCCGAGAGGTCAAAGGTGTTAGCCCGGTACACGGACCATGGCCGGTGACGTGGGCTAGCCTTCCCCTTCCCCGACATCATGGCTGGGGGTCAGGGGTTAGGGGTCAGGGGGTAAAGCCCCAGGGGAGGTTGGAGAACGGGATTGTGGGTAAGGAGTGGAGGGGTGGAGGGGGTTAAGAACACACACCACACGCCCTCTTCACACACACACTCTCTCCAGATCAGATCCCTGTGTATGTTTTGGAAGGATCCTTTCCTGTGTGATTATCTCTTCAGTCTCTGGACTCTTAGTGTGGAGCTGGAGGGAGGGAGAGAGAGAGAATGACAACAAAGGTATTAGCCACGTCACCATAGAAACTGAATAGATGGAGTGGACACACACTTCTCAGCTGAATTAAGCAGGTATTTCTTACGCTGGTGATGCACATGCACTGTAGCTAAAGAGTGTCATGAATAGAACAATGTCAATGCAACACAGCTGCATCTCCTATGTGCTATTCTAGTCAATTCTATATCTACATATGTCAGGTCCATAATTATTGGCACTCTTGATAAAGATGAACAAAAAAGACTGTATAAAATAAATAATACAAATACTGAGCTATATTGCATGCTCCAAAATGTGTTTATTATATTATTTTATACTAATATAATTGCTCAGAGAAAGAGATTTAGTTGAACAAGTAATTTAAAAAAAATCTAGGGCCCCAGGACCAGTGGAAGCAAAATAGCCCCATAACATAAGATATCCACCACCATATTTTACCGTAGGTATGAGGTACTTTTCTACATATGTGTGTTCTCTCTGTAGGTGATGGCTTTTTTATGGAAGGTTTGGGAATCGCTTCCTTTGAAGTGTTTGTAGAATTTAACAGCTCTTTTCTGGATTTTGATAATTAGTGGGTATCGTCCTAATTCTGCTCTGCATGCATTATTTTGTGTTTTATGTTGTACACAGAGGATGTTTTTGTAGAATTCTGCATGCAGAGTCTCAATTTGGTGTTTGTCCCATTTTGTGAATTCTTGGTTGGTGAGTGGACCCCAGACCTCACAACCGTAGAAGGCAATAGGTTCTATAACTGATTCAAGTGTTTTAACCAGATCCTAATTGGGAAGTCAAATTTTATGTTCCGTTTGATGGCGTAAAAGGCCCTTCATGCCTTGTCTCTCAGATTGTTCACAGCTTTGTGGAAGTTACCTGTAGTGCTGATGTTTAGGCAGAGTTAGGTATAGTTTTTTGTGTGCTCTAGGACAACGGTGTCTAGATGGAATTTGTATTTGTGGTCCTGGCAACTGGACCTTTTTTGAAACACCATTATTTTTGTCTTACTGAGATTTACTGTCAGGGCCCAGGTCTGACAGAATCTGTGCAGAAGATCTAGGTGCTGCTGTAGAAGCACCAGATCATCAGCAAACAGTTCACATTTGACTTCAGATTCTAGTAGGGTGAGGCTGGGTGTTGCAGACAGTTCTAGTGCCCTCGCCAATTCGTTGATATATATGTTGAAGAGGGTGGGGCTCAAGCTGTATCCCTGTCTCATCCCACGGCCCTGAGGAAAGAAATCTGTGTTTTTTTGCCAATTTTAACTCCACACTTGTTGTTTGTGTACATGGATTTTATAATGTTGTATGTTTTTCCACCAATACGACTTTCCATCAAATTATATAGCAGACCCTCATGCCAAATTAAGTCAAAAGCTTTTTTGAAATCAACAAAACATTGTTTTTATTTGTTTGTTTGTCAATTAGGGTGTGCAGGGTGAATACGTGGTCTGTCGTACGGTAATTTGATAAAAAGCCAATTTTATTTGCGCAGGACATTTTTTCACTGAAGAAGTGTGGAGTCTGCTGTTAATGATAATGCAGACGATTTTCCTGAGATTGCTGTTGATGCATATCCCACGGTAGTTATTGGGGTCGAATTTGTCTCTTAGGGGTGTCAGTGGGCTGACTGGGCTCTGTGAGACTGGGTTGAGGTCTGTGATAAAGTAATCTACAGTGCTACTGCCAAGGGATGAGCTGTAGGTGTACCTACCGTAGCAGTCGCCTCGAAGCCTACCATTGACTATGTACAGACACAGTGTGCGACAGAACTGCAGGAGTTGTGACCAATATTTGTTGGTTGTTTTGTCGTAGTTGTGTTCTCTGTCAGCAAAAAGTGCTAACATATGAAGTGGGCAGAGGCTGAGTTAGGAGGAAAGTGTGACTTTTCACACAGCTGCAGGGTGGGAAGAGACAGAAGGAGAGGAAGAGAGAGAGAAGAAAAGTAAATAGACACTTCATCTTTTGTGTCAAAGAACTAATGGTGCTTGTCTAACTCTCATTATTTTGTCCAGCAATAGTTTCCATTTACATTTTAGCAGACGCTCTTATCCAGAGCGACTTACAGTTAGCGAGTGCATACATTTTCATACTGGCCCCCCGTGGGAATCAAACCCACAACCCTGGCGTTGCAAACACCATGCTCTACCAACTGAGCTACACGGGACTAGACAAAGATAGTACACAAATTAGCACACATGACGCACACATGCATGCACGAACGCTCACACACACACACACACACTTCTTCTTTTTTGGGGGGGTCTGCACCGAATTTTGAATAACCTGCAGATCTCCCTGCGTCTTGATTCCCTGGTGCCGCTGGGCAGTTTAGGAGTCTAATGTTGAATTTGTTAAACGAGAATTGCATCTGTTTTGATGAACTGTACAAATGTATTGTATTGTTGAAATTGTAGTTTTTTGGAAATTGTAACCTTGTTTTCTCTCTCTCTCTCTCTCTCTCTCTCTCTCTCTCTCTCTCACCTCAGAGTTGTTTTCAGGGCAGAAGAGCCCTCACATGCCCTTCATTTGCTTTGCTCATTGCATAGAGCTGTACAATCAATACAGTTTTAAAACAACTCTGTTTCCTTCTCTCTCTCCTTCTTTCTCTATCCCTCTCTTGCAAAATGATCTCCCACTCTCTCACCCTGTCTCTTCTCTGCAGTATTGCTAACAGCTGATCAATGCGGTTCTGTTACACATCATACACCACTTCTGATTTCAGCAAGACAGAAGAGGCAGTATGGAGTGGTGGAGGAATAGGAACCATAGACTACACCACTGAGTGACAACTGTCACTTGAGTCAGAATCACAGAGCACAGCCATGGAGGTGCTAGTCTTGCTTAGCCATGAGGTTTTAAAGTACGGTGACACAAGTGATATGACTGACCTGGTCCACTTCTTACTGATATGCAGAGACACAGCAACACTTCAAGGATGTGATACATTTAGGTAAAGAGATGGTAAATTCCAAAATCCACTGCTCAACAACTTAACATATTTTCTATTTCTAGTAATAATAAAATAAGAGAACATGAACAAGATGAGACAAGAGAGAGAGAAGATAAAAGGAAAAGAGAATGGAAAGAGTAGAAAAGAGAAAGCAGTGAGAAGTACTACTAAAGTTACTACTGAGATAACTAGTCTAACCTGAAGGGATCTTGAGCTCGCCCTGAGAGCAAACATTTTCCTTTCCTGTGGTATGTCTGACATACTTGACATTTCCTCTTACAGAAACTCCCACACGCACACACACAGATGAGCGCATGCGCACACACAGACGCACACACACTCCTTCCCATCTGTCTTCCGGATCTGTTTATCGTCGGGTAAATAATATATCAGTACTGGGACAAAAGGGCACAGGAACTCAAGCTGAACCTTTGTGTGGATGTGTGTGTGTGTGTGTGTGCACGTGCAGCACACACACACACACACATGTTCCTACTCATGAAAACATAGGCAGTCACAGAGAAGCGCACATTCACCATCATACAGACATAAAGACTCCTACCCTCCCAGAAAGGCTGCTCTTTTACCCATTCAATCACTGCCAGGGTAATCTCTATGCTGGCAGCTCCGTATGAAACCAAACAGTGGGCAATTAGCACCACTAGGCGTCTGGAAATGGGCACTGGTATCATTAGGCTGCATGAGTCATTGTCAGTGGGAACAGGCTTTAACACACTGTAATCCTCATAGCCTGGGCCCCTGGGGCTCTGGGAGAAGAACTGTGTGATGCCCCATCTTTCTGGATCTGAGGCACAGCCATGGGGAGCCAATCAGACATCAGACATCCATCACAAATGATGATGACGATGACTTGTAGTTCATTATCAGTGGATGTGGCCCAGCAGGAGGGATCAAACCCCACAACACTGGTATTGCATCAAGCACACTGCTCCAGGAGACTGAAACAGCAGAACCATGGATATCTGGCCCAACGCATCATCGGGGGCACACTGCCTGCCCTCCAGGACATCTACAGCACCTGGTATCACAGGAACGCCAAGAAGATCATCAAGGAACTCAGCCACCCGAGCCACGGCTTGTTCACACCGCTACCATCTAAAAGGTGGAGACAGTACAGGTGCTTCAAAGCTGGAACCGAGAGACTGATAAACAGCTTCTATCTTCAGGCCATCAGACTGTTAATCAGTCATTACTAGCTGGCCTCCGCCCAGTACCCTGCCCTGAACCTTAGACACTGTCACTAGCCTGCTGGTACTCTACCCTGCACCTTAGAGACTGCTGCCATATGTACAGTTGAAGTCGGAAGTTTACATACACTTAGGTTGGAGTCATTAAAACTTATTTTTCAACCGCTGCACACATTTATTTTTAACAAACTATAGTTTTGGAAAGTTGGTTAGGACATCTACTTTGTGCATGACACAAGTAATTTTTCCAACAATTGTTTACAGACAGATTATTTCACTTATAATTCACTGCACCACAATTCCAGTGGGTCAGAAGTTTACATACACTAAGTTGACTGCCTTTAAACAGCTTGGAAAATTCCAGAAAATGATGTCATGGCTTTAGAAGCTTCTGATTCAAGCTAATTGACATCAATTGAGTCAATTGGAGGTATACCTGTGGATGTATTTCAAGGCCTACCTTCAAACTCAGTGCCTCTTTGCTTGACATCATGGGAAAATCAAAAGAAATCAGCCAAGACCTCAGAAAAGAAGTCTGTTTTATCCTTGGGAGCAATTTCCAAATGCCTTAAGGTACCACGTTCATCTGTACAAACAATAGTATGCAAGTATAAACACCATGGGATCACGCAGCCGTCATACCGCTCAGGAAGGACACCCATTCTGTCTCCTAGAGATGAACGTACTTTGGTGCGAAAAGTGCAAATCAATCCCAGAACAACAGCAAAGGACCTTGTGAAGATGCTGGAGGAAACAGGTAGAAAAGTATCTATATCCACAGTAAAACGAGTCCTATATCGACATAACCTGAAAGGCCGCTCAGCAAGGAAGAAGCCACTGCTCCAAACCGCCATAAAAAAGACAGATTACGGTTTGCAACTGCATATGGGGACAAAGATCGTACTTTTTGGAAAAATGTCCTCTGGTCTGATGAAACAAAAATAGAACTGTTTGGCCATAATGACCATCGTTATGTTTGGAGGAAAATGGGGTTTGCTTGCAAGCCGAAGAACACCATCCCAACCGTGAAGCACGGGGGTGGCAGCATCATGCTGTGGGGGTGCTTTGCTGCAGGAGGGACTGGTGCACTTCACAAAATAGAGGGCATCATGAGGAAGGAATATTATGTGGATATATTGAAGCAACATCTCAAGACATCAGTCAGGAAGTTAAAGCTTGGTCGCAAATGGGTCTTCCAAATGGACAATGACCCCAAGCATACTTCCAAAGCTGTGGCAAAATGGTTTAAGGACAACAAAGTCAAGGTATTGGAGTGGCCATCACAAAGCCCTGACCTCAATCCTATAGAAAATGTGTGGGCAGAACTGAAAAAGCGTGTGCGAGCAAGGAGGCCTACAATCCTGACTCAGTTACACCAGCTCTGTCAGGAGGAATGGGCCAAAATTCACCCAACTTATTGTGGGAAGCTTGTGGAAGGCTACCCGAAATGTTTGACCCAAGTTAAACAATTTAAAGGCAATGCTACCAAATACTATTTGAGTGTATGTAAACTTCTGAGCAACTGGGAATGTGATGCAAGAAATAAAAGCTGAAATAAATCATTCTCTCTACTATTATTCTGACATTTCACATTCTTAAAATGAAGTGGTGATCCTAACTGACCTAAAACAGGGAATGTTTACTAGGATTAAATGTCAGGAATTGTGAAAAACTGAGTTTAAATGTATTTGGCTAAGGTGTATGTAAACTTCTGACTTCAACTGAAAATATACATGAAATGAGTTTGAATAGGAAATATAGCAAAATGAATAGGAAATGTAGTCATTGACAAGGTTAGAAATAATGATTTTTAATTAAAATAATAATTGTGTCCTTCAAACTTTGCTTTCGTCAAAGAATCCTCCATTTGCAGCAATTACAGCCTTGCAGGCCTTTGGCATTCACATACATATATAGTTATATTACAGACTCAGGTCCGGATGCTAATTTCCTGCAATTCTATCAATTTTGCCATACGGTTTTGTACTGCGTATTTATATACTGGATTCTTGACATAGCCCACTCTAATACTGCTGTACATAACATTCTTAGTATATCTTGTGTAAATTAATCTTGTGTTTATATGTATAGATTGCATTTGAATTACTGTTACAGTGCTATTTGGTTGTTAATTGGATTAGACATTTCTTGATTTATTTTATTTTGTATTATTGTGTACTGTTTGACATTTACTGCATTGTTAGGAGCTAGTAACATAAATCTGCTAAACTGTGTAAGCGACCAATAAACTTTGATTTGAACTTTAATTTGATTTTGATCTTTCAGAGATCCATCACAGATCAGACATCCACAGTCTGCAGGGTCCCATTGAGAGAAGGGATAGCTATATGGGCTTGAAGATGGGGGAATTTGGTGGGTGAGAGGTTTTGGGAGTTTGAAGGGGAGGCTCCTCCTTCTTGGGCAGGGAGGATGAGAGAGGGGATTTTGCTTTGTAATGAAAAGGGTATCCTGCTTTTTGAGGAGAGAAAGTGGTAAGAGCAATTGATCTTACCTTTCAGAGGGTGAATGGGGTGGGGGTTGAGAAAGAGGTAAAGTAGCGGGTCCTATGGGGTTGGGGGTACATAAATTGGTGATGGAGAGGCTGAAAGAAGGGGTCAGGGATGAGAGGAGGCCAGCTCAAAGACAGCTGCTCAGACACCCCTCTCCAGGGATGCATGGAAGATGAGGAGGACAGTGACCCAGTTAGGAGGACCTGGCTCTGGCTGTGTGGTACACCAGACGTCCTGCAGAGACTGTCAGTACCGGCTGGACTGGAGCATCTCTCATCCTCATCTATTCCCCTCCCTTCCTCCTTCCTCCCCCTTTCCCCCTCCCCTTTTCCTCTCATCAGCTGCCCTTGTGTGCCTTCCTCTCCCTGCCTACTGTCGCTGTATCACTGTCTCACTCACTCACTCTCTCTACAGTGAGGGAAAAAAGTATTTGATCCCCTGCTGATTTTGTACGTTTGCCCACTGACGAAGACATGATCAGTCTATAATTTGAATGGTAGGTTTATTTGAACAGTGAGAGACAGAATAAACAAAAAAATCCAGAAAAACGCATGTCAAAAATGTTATAAATTGATTTGCATTTTAATGAGGGAAATAAGTATTTGACCCCTCTGCAAAACATGACTTAGTACTTGCTGGCAAAACCCTTGTTGGCAATCACAGAGGTCAGACGTTTCTTGTAGTTGGCCACCAGGTTTGCACACATCTCAGGAGGGATTTTGTTCCACTCCTCTTTGCAGATCTTCTCCAAGTCATTAAGGTTTTGAGGCTGACGTTTGGTAACTCGAACCTTCAGCTCTCTCCACAGATTTTCTATGGGATTAAGGTCTGGAGACTGGCTAGGCCACTCCAGGACCTTAATGTGCTTCTTCTTGAGCCACTCCTTTGTTGCCTTGGCCGTGTGTTTTGGGTCATTGTCATGCTGGAATACCCATCCACGACCCATTTTCAATGCCCTGGCTGAGGGAAGGAGATTCTCACCCAAGATTTGACGGTACATGGCCCCATCCATCGTCCCTTTGATGCGGTGAAGTTGTCCTGTCCCCTTAGCAGAAAAACACCCCCAAAGCATAATGTTTCCACCTCCATGTTTGACGGTGGGGATGGTGTTCTTGGGGTCATAGGCAGCATTCTTCCTCCTCCAAACACGGTGAGTTGAGTTTGAATCCAAAGAGCTCCATTTTGGTCTCATCTGACCACAACACTTTCACCCAGTTCTCCTCTGAATCATTCAGATGTTCATTGGCAAACTTCAGACGGCCCTGTATATGTGCTTTCTTGAGCAGGGGGACCTTGCGGGCGCTGCAGGATTTCAGTCCTTCACGGCGTAGTGTGTTACCAATTGTTTTCTTGGTGACTATGGTCCCAGCTGCCTTAAGATCATTGACAATATCCTCCTGTGTAGTTCTGGGCTGATTCCTCACCGTTCTCATGATCATTGCAACTCCACGAGGTGAGATCTTGCATGGAGCCCCAGGCCGAGGGAGATTGACAGTTATTTTGTGTTTCTTCCATTTGCGAATAATCGCACCAACTGTTGTCACCTTCTCACCAAGCTGCTTGGCCATGGTCTTGTAGCCCATTCCAGCATTGTGTAGGTCTACAATCTTGTCCCTGACATCCTTGGAGAGCTCTTTGGTCTTGGCCATGGTGGAGAGTTTGGAATCTGATTGATTGATTGCTTCTGTGGACAGGTGTCTTTTATACAGGTAACAAGCTGAGATTAGGAGCACTCCCTTTAAGAGTGTGCTCCTAATCTCAGCTCGTTACCTGTATAAAAAACACCTGGGAGCCAGAAATCTTTCTGATTGAGAGAGGGTCAAATACTTATTTCCCTCATTAAAATGCAAATCAATTTATAACATTTTTGACATGCGTTTTTTCTGGATTTTTTTGTTGTTATTCTGTCTCTCACTGTTCAAATAAACCTGCCATTAAAATTATAGACTGATCATTTCTTTGTCAGTGGGCAAACGTACAAAATCAGCAGGGGATCAAATACTTTTTTCCCTCACTCTATTCTCTGCTCCCCAGTCTATTTTTCTCTCATCTCATCCCCTCTCCTGTCTTTCTTGCTCTATTTCCATATCCTCGTCTTCTCCTTTCTCTTCACCTCTCTTCTGTTGCTCTCTCCTACTGTATCCCTGCCAACCCCCATGCTATTCATCTCCATTTCCATCTATTTATCCTGTATGGAAAGAGAATATGGGCTGAGCTGACCTTGCTCTGCACTGTTAGGAGCATAGAAATAAAAATGAAGCTCCACCCTGGCAATTCACTGGTAAACTCATGGGTACACTCGCAATGGCTGCCTGGTATTGTGATGCAATAATTTCCATGGTGTTTTGGAATGTTCTATCAACTGATGATGGATTGCCATGGTAATGTAGAATGTTCGTTCAAATGATGCTAACTGATGTGGCTCATGGAATGGAAAGTATTTTTTGTAATGTCAGTTGAGTTTACTCAACAAATCATAGCACAGATTGAAGTGTACACATCCTGCTTTTACTTCCTGGCATGGGTACACTCAAAATGGCTTCATGCCACCATTGACTTGAACGGAGATGCCCGTACTATTCATTCTTATTTCTATGGTTAGGAGTCCCATCCTAAGACTCTGTCTCAAAGTACACTATTCCCTATACAGTAGTACACTACCAGAGCCCTATGTGATTGTGGTGAACAGTAGTGAAATATATCATTTGACATGTGCAATCTCTATCTGGCACACATGTAGGAGCCTAGTGGCCTTAAGCTGAATGAGGTGGTGCAGGTGTGTGCGCCCCTCACCCTGAGAGGAGACGAGACAGAGGTATACAGTGTCACCCTGCTGGCCTTGGCATCCAGAGCCAGTCAAGAGCCTTCACAAACATAGTAACCAATATGTAAACACATAGAACACTTCACACACACACACACACACTAACCAATATGCAAACATATAGAACACTTCACACACTAACCAATATGCAAACATTTAAAACACTTCACACACACACTAACCAATATCCAAAGACAAAGAACACTTCAGGTGGGACTGCAGGAAGACAAAATGAACTAACTAACTGTAAGTCGCTCTGGATAAGCGCATCTGCTAAATGACTAAAATGTAAATGTAATAGATACAGAACCCTGATAGAACTGATATATTGTTTATGTGTTGGAGAATGTACTGTAGGTGGTGGTAACTCTGATCTGACCTAACCAATCAATCCCTTTTATTGATCAGGTAAAAGCTGAAGTTCAATATCAAACAACCCAGTACATGCTTTAGCCATTGAGGAGTTAAGTCTTTGAGTAAATCCTAATCTAAACAGATGACTCTCGTTCTATCCTTTCCTTCATCTGCACTGATGTGTAGGTGTTCTTAGATCAGTGTTGATAAAGATGGAGATATTAAGAGAGGTGATCACTTGAGACCATTGACATACACTCCTTATGGCTGTTTTGAGATAAAGAGCACACTCAGGGGACTCAGTCTCAGAGGTAAACCTGATACAGAATGAGGAAGGAACCCAGGACAAAGAAGCTCTTGTTACACCTGGACAACAAGGAAACTGTTCTCCCACACTGTCAAACAGCATGAGAAAGTTACCTTTATTAATATTAATGAGGAGGAGGAGGAGGAGGAGGAAGATGAAGAAGTGAGACCTTGATCTTCACCATTATGCTGTTCTGAATCTGACTCTTTCTCTCACACACACGCACGCACACACACACACACACAGACACACACACACACACACACACACACACACACACACACACACACACACACACACACACACACACACACACACACACACACTACTGGTCAGGGAGCTTTTAATCATGTTGAAGCTATATATTCTTGCTTAGTAGACTGCCTTACTGACACTTGAGGGTTTATATTTATGACTTGAGAGAGATAGCCTTGCGCTGCTTAGGGTCAATGGTTTTAATCAGTCTGCGTTCATCACACACACACACACACACACACACACACACACACACACACACACACACACACACACACACACACACACACACACACACACACACACACACACACACACACACACACACACACACACACACACACACACACACACACAGCTGTCTTGTCATAATAAATAAACAGCTAAAAGATTAAACAGATCAAAGCTAATCCTCTCTAGAGCATAATGCTTTTGAACATCTCGTTCATGCAGTCACTTAGCCCACAGTTAAATACAAACACACGCAATACCACTGCCCTTGCTGTAGGCCTAAGTGATGCTGTTCTTTGTAAGGCTGATCCGGGCGTCAACAAACCGCCCGCAGTTTGTCTAGGGCTATACTATAGGCTGTAGGATGCAGACATAAAGAAATTAGGCTACATACACCATTGGATAAATATAGTACCTGAATCAATCATGCTATTATTTTTATTCTATTACATTAGGCCTACATCAGTATCAATGAGTGTTATTGTCTTTGATACTCCGACAATAACAAAGATTGTGTCATGATGAAGTCTGCTATCCTGAAGCTCATTCAAAGGGAACTCATTGTTGGTAGTGCTTATTGAATGAGCAGTTCCGTTATTCAGTACACATTGCCATTGCCCATCATAAATACAGCGACCATAAGAGAAATATGCTACAACGGGATGGTCATGTCATGCAAACAGACATTTTTATTCGACATCACAGAATAGCGATTTCATAACGTGTTTATTGTGGGCTGTCAATATAGCCTAATCAATTTCAGAGATAGACGCATACGTATTTAAATATACTTACTTTAAGAGACGGGTAACGGGTAACCATCCCTGTATTGAAAAGGTAAGAGTGCTGTTTATTTGATAGCCTAGTGATGCTAATCTCGTTTCCTCCTTGAGTCGACGGAGTCTGCAGTGGTACAGGACTCGCCCTACCCCATGCTCTGAGTGACACATTTTGACGTAATAACCCTGCCGCGAGGCCCGCCCATCCCAGTCCAATGGGCTGTTGCGCGCTCCATCTGCAGTCTCGTGCTTCATAAATTGTGGCGATGATGTGACTGAAATAGCAATTGTGATTCCACATTTGTGCCACATTTGCTTTAGGCCTGAATGAGATTAAAGATTGTGCTTATTCGTTTGTATTTTATTGTTCTTCAGGCAACACTGGATGATTGACATATTTTTGACATTAGCCTATTCAATTTATTTAAAGTCAAGTCTATATAAAAGACAGTCTTCCACTTCTGGCTAGTGGCAACAGAGGTAATTTCTCATTTTGACAATCAGTGGCGTTTTGCCCACTAGATGAATTCTGCAATTCTACTGCCATTTTGTGGTAGGCCTATATATTTTCTGCTGCAACATTCATTTATTATATTATAGTCTGTGTACACATTCCTTCAGAGATTAGCTCAGTGGCAGAGCTCTCAACATTTCACTTGGTGAAACTACAAAATAATTTTTCCTGCCCATGTAGGCTTTACCTACAAGGTTGCTATGACATTATAAACCTCTTTCTGTGTTTAGGCTACAATCATTGCAGCACGAGGGCGATGCGTTCAAATTGGTGGCAGAACAAGTGGGAGTTCTTATAAAAAGCCAGCAAAAAAAGGCTCTATTAACATGTAGTTTATGAGTGCATTTCACACTACTTTTGGATTATAATAGGATTTTAAGGCTCATATGAATGTCCTGCTTAATATAATGTTTGTGTCATCATCGCAAATCAACTGTATTATACTTAAAAACACTTCAACTTCAACCAGTAAAATAGCTCTTTGGCTAGTTTTTGCTACAACCTATATCAATGAGCGTGTCACGATCGTTACCGGATGAAGACACGGACCAAGGCGCAGCGTGATAAGCGTACATCTTTAACAAAAACATAGAAAACTAAACAACGAAAATCCACACCCTGGCTCAACATTTAAGAGTCCCCAGAGCCAGGGCGTGACAGTACCCCCACTCTCTACCCTCCCGTTGCACCACTGGTCTGGTCTGGCCCCGCTGGCCGGAGCTGGACTGGACACCGGTGGAGCGGATTGCTCTGGCTCCGGAGTGGATCCGCTGACTGGAGTTGGACCGGACCCCGGTGGAGCGGATTGCTCTGGCTCCGGAGTGGAGCAGCTGACCGGTGCCGGACCAGGCACCGGTGGAACAGGCACGGGCCGTGCCGGACTGGACACACGCACCACTGGCCAGGGACGGCTTGTTCAATAGGGCGATATGGGCGACGCACTGCCAAACGGGAAAAGGAAGGGATTTTTTTTCTAATCAATTATATCACGGCAACAGCAGTTATCAGTGTTCACGTCTGATCTGCCAGCCACTAAATGTCAAATCAGGCTAAAGTCGTGCTTCAAATGGCCCCGCCCGTTTTTGGGGCGATTTCAGTCAAGTTGAAAATCGCCCAGAAGTCTCTCATAGCCTGTCATGTAAAATCTATTTTTTTCACATTTCAAAGCTTTCAATACATTCTCTATGGGTGTCTGTGGGCTTGCACTTACGCGCTTTCGTCATACGTGACGTAACGTTGAACGTAACTAAGACAATGGCGGATAGCAGCGTCTCTGTTGCGACCTGCAGTGCGGCGTTATTTTATGTTTTTAATTTGTAGACTTAGTTTACAAACATTCTGCCAACCATGGATTTCCAGTGGTTGGTTTTGGACTGATCTTGTTGATCGTGTACATACCCGCTACGAACGGACTAAATAATGAAAACGCTGCTGGCAGCTGAATCCCAATACAGCTGGGAGACTTGGCTGGATGAGTCCCGGACAGAGAAGTGGAGCCGGCCACCTTCACCCTGGTCAGAGCGGACCGCGATCCTGGTAAGAGAGCGACTCTGTACCCCGACATTGAACTGCTTTCTGTGTCATTGCGACCTTACTATCAATTCAATTCAATTTAAGGGCTTTATTGGCATGGGAAACGTGTGTTAACATTGCCAAAGCAAGGGAAGTAGATAGTAAACAAAAGTGAAATAAACAATAAATATTAACAGTAAACATTACACTCAGAAGTTTCAAAAGAATAAAGACATTTCAAATGTCATATTATGTATATATACAGTGTTGTTACAATGTGCAAATAGTTAAAGTACAAATGGGAAAATAAATAAACATAAATATGGGTTGTATTTACAATGGTGTTTGTTCTTCACTGGTTGCCCTTTTCTTGTGGCAACAGGTCACAAATCTTGCAGCTGTGATGGCACACTGTGGTTTTTCACCCAGTAGATAAGGGAGTTTATCAAAATTGGGTTTGTTTTCGAATTCTTTGTGGATCGCTGTAATCTGAGGGAAATATGTGTCTCTAATATGGTCATACATTTGGCAGGAGGTTAGGAAGTGCAGCTCAGTTTCCACCTCATTTTGTGGGCAGTGTGCACATAGCCTGTCTTCTCTTGAGAGCCAGGTCTGCCTACGGCGGCCTTTCTCAATAGCAAGGCTATGGTCACTGAGTCTGTACATAGTCAAAGCTTTCCTTAAGTTTGGGTCAGTCACAGTGGTCAGGTATTCTGCCACTGTGTACTCTCTGTTTAGGGCCAAATAGCATTCTAGTTTGCTCTGTTTTTTTGTTTGTTCTTTCCAATGTGTCAAGTAATTCTCTTTTTGTTTTCTCATGATTTGGTTGGGTCTAATTGTGTTGTTGTTGTTGTTGTTGTTGTTGTCCTGGGGCTGTGTGGGGTCTGTTTGTGTTTGTGAACAGAGGCCCAGGACAAGCTTACTTAGGGGACTCTTCTCCAAGTTCATCTCTCTGTAGGTGATGGCTTTGTTATGGAAGGTTTGGGAATCGCTTCCTTTTAAGTGGTTACTATCTGCCCCGTGAGTTCCCCCAATTGTTTGTTACCGTTGTGTACTGTTGATAATCACAAGTTTACTGGAGAACTGAGACCAAGTAGAGACTTTGGACAGGGTGGATATGGTATAATAAAGGCAGTTTATTCAGAGGTAAAGATATCTGGAATCGCGTGCACGGACTCGTGCACGTGTGTAGGTCACCTAAATCATCAGAAAAATTGCCCCTCCTGAGAATTTTTTCAGGAGCCGCCACTGCCACTGGCTTGGTGCGGGGAGCAGGAACGGGCCGGACCGGGCTGACGACGCGCACCACTGGCTTGGTACGGGGAGCAGGAACGGGCCGGACCGGGCTGACGACGCGCACCACTGGCTTGGTGCGGGGAGCAGGAACGGGCCGGACCGGGCTGACGACGCGCACCACTGGCTTGGTGCGGGGAGCAGGAACGGGCCGGACCGGGCTGACGACGCGCACCACTGGCTTGGTGCGAGGGACAGGAACAGGCCGGACCGGGCTGGCGACGCGCACCACTGGCTTGGTGCGAGGGACAGGAACAGGCCGGGCTGGGAACACGCACCACTGGCTTGGTGCGGGGAGCCGGAACGGGCCGGGCTGGACTGTGGAGGCGGACTGGAGGTCTGGAGCGGAGAGCTGACACAACCCGTCCTGGCTGAATGCCTATTTCCACACAATATGTGTGAGGCATCAGCACAGGACGTACAGGGCTGTGCACTCGTACTGGCGCTACAGCACGTGGCACTGGCGCAGGATATACGGGACCGAGGAGGGGTACTGGAGGCCACGAGCGTTGAGCCGGCACACCCCGTCCTGGCTGCATGCCCACCTTTGCACGACACGTGCGTGGTGCTAGCACAGGACGTACAGGACTGTGCCGGAACACTCGCGGCACAGTACGTGGCTCCGCATAACACGGAGCCTGCCTAGTCTCACGCTCCCTAGCCTGAGTACGGGGAGTTGGCTCTGCTCTACCTCTAGGCTCCGCCAACCACCCTTTTAGCCCCCCCAAAATGTTTTCTTGGGGCTGTCTCTCTGGCTTCCTCCTCGGCCGGTACCCTCTGCGTTGCCGCTGCTCCTCTCTGTAGCGCGCCTCCACAGTCTCCTCTCCTGCCTGGGCATTCACCTTTGCCCATGGCCCTCTGCCCGCGAATATCTCCTCCCAAGACCACCATTTGCCCACCTGGGACATCGCCATCTTCTCCTCCTGGGCACGCTGCTTGGTCCTCTTATGGTGGGATCTTCTGTCACGATCGTTACCGGATGAAGACACGGACCAAGGCGCAGCGTGATAAGCGTACATCTTTAATGTGTGCTTAACAACAACAAAACAACAAACAAACGATACGTGAAGTCCTAGGTTACCCTAAACAAACCTTTCGGAACAAGATCCCACCATTAACTGGTGCAAAACAGGCTGCCTAAGTATGGTCCCCAATCAGAGACAACGAGCTACAGCTGCCTCTGATTGGGAACCACCCTGGCCAACATAGATCTAAACGATCTAGAACAAAAACATAGAAAACTAAACAACGAAAATCCACACCCTGGCTCAACATTTAAGGTCCCCAGAGCCAGGGCGTGACAGAGCGTTAGCATTCTAGCTAACAACTGCTGCATCTAAAATATTTATTTTGCAAAGATCACAACCAAATATAATCTTAGCGAATGTTCAAGCAAGAATCAAAACACCATTGTAAGCATATGAGAAACCCCCAAAGTTATTTTGTTTAGAAGTAATTAAAAGGTAAATCTAGGCTATGTTGAATGGGCGCAGATGGCTTTCTTATGCCTCATTCACACTGATAGCTTCATTGCGCAAAATGGCACACAGCATCATCTGGATATGTATGCAACAAAAGTTCAACATTCACCTTCTGCTACCATTTCTGTCAAGCCATCTACACATACAGTTTGATGCATACATTCAATAAATCCAAGGTATGCACCACACAGAACGCACTGCAAGTGCCTCTTCAACGCAATGCTGCAAGGAAAACACAGCGATCCATTGGAAATGAATGTACTTCTGGTGTACCAAAACACAATGACACTGTCGGTGTGATCGAGGCGTTAGTGCCGCCAAGAGTCGTGCCGGTGTGTTGTGTACTGGAAAAGGGTCTATTTGTCAGGCCTGCCCCTGCTCCCCCTCCTTGGTGCTCGAGGGCGCCAGGCTGCCCATCATTACGCACACCTGTTACCATCGTTACGTGCATCAGCACTCATTGGACTCACCTGGACTCCTTCCGTTTGTTAATTACCTCCCCTATATCTGTCTGTTCCTCTGTTTGATCCCTGTGTCAGCATTGATGTTGTTTTGTTTCCCCTGTCCAGACGCTGTCCGTGTTTTGTTCCTGTCTGTTTTTTCCATGAAATGTTCACTCCCTGTACTTGCTTCCTGTCTCCCAGTGTCTGTCCTCACAGAATGCTGACACCAAAATTGGGTCAGGAAGTTTTTTGTTTTGTTTTGGTTGGTGTTGGTGAGGTAGGGTCCTGATGCCGCGGCGGAAGGAACCGGGGGTGCCTACGCTGGCTCGTCAGGCTTCCACGCCTTAGCTGGCTCGAGAGGTTTCCTTACCTTGGTTGGCTCGACAGGCTCCCTTCCCACGTCACGCCTCAGCCGGCTCCTCAGGCTCCCACGCCTCAGCTGGCTCGTCAGGTTTCCACGCCTCAGCCGGCTCGTCAGGCTTCCACGCCTCAGCCGTCTCGTCAGGCTTCCACGCCTCAGTCGGCTCATCAGGCTCCCACGCCTCAGTTGGCTCGTCAGGCTCCCACGCCTCAGTCGGCTCGTCAGGCTCCCACGCCTCAGTCGGCTCGTCAGGCTCCCACGCCTCAGTCGGCTCGTCAGGCTCCCACACCTCAGTCGGCTCGTCAGGCTCCCACGCCTCAGTCGGCTCGTCAGGCTCCCACGCCTCAGTCGGCTCGTCTGGCTCCCACGCTTCAGTCGGCTCGTCAGGCTCCCACGCCTCAGTCGGCTCGTCAGGCTCCCATGCCTCGGCCTGCCTGTCAGGCTCCCATGCCTCGGCCTGCCTGTCAGGCTCGACAGGTTCCCGCACCTCGGCCGGCTCGTCCGGCTCCCATGCCTCGGCCAGCCCGCCGGGTGGCGTCCCTAGAGGGGGGGTACTGTCACGCCTGCTCCCGCTCCCTCTCCTTGGTGCTCGAGGGCGCCAGGCTGCCCATCATTACGCACACCTGTTACCATCATTACGCGCATAAGCACTCATTGGACTCCTTCCATTTGTTAATTACCTCCTCTATATCTATCTGTTCCTCTGTTTGATCCCTGTGTCAGCATTGATGTTGTTTCGTTTCCCCTGTCCAGACGCTGTCCATGTTTTGTTCCTGTCTGTTTTTTCCATTAAATGTTCACTCCCTGTACTTGCTTCCTGTCTCCCAGCGTCTGTCCTCACACTATTAAATAGATTTTAATACACTGGCATTTCTCTATGCAAATGAAGACAGTACCAGGAAATACAACGTTCCACCTAACTTCTTATCTATGCAGTGGTGTGTATTCATGGTGCCAAGGGAAGCCAGGCTTCCCCCCAAAATGTACCAATAATGTATCTTTCATCGCTGTGTTTCATAATTTTCCTTCAATTCGCAAAAGGCTGAATGTATCTAACCGGAGAAAGCATCCAAGTGAACAAAACAGACCCCCTCTTTCTCTGTATGTGTAGCCCATCTATCTGATGCTGTTTGGTCAAATAGAGTATGACATTGTTGCCGCCCATAGCATTGAATGCAAGGAAAGCCAGCAAGCATTTGGCCTCCCTTAATAAATAAATAAAATAATAGCCAATCAGCGTTGAGCTAAACCGAGTGAGCTCAACTGTGAATGGTCCTGGCACATCAAAAGAAAGTGTCAAGGGAAGCCAGTTTGGATTTGGCTTCACACCAATCACATCAAAAGCTAAATGTAATTTGCAAAAAAAACGTATATTGTTGCATCTTGTTGTGTTGTCCTCCGGTTGCTAGCTAGCTAAAATCGTCCCTTTCTTAAATTAGCCATGGATGGAGATACGGATTTGGACTTGTGAATTTATTTAATTCTCCATACTGGCCAATGATTATAATGGCAATTCTGATCCAACGATAAATTCATACATTGTGCCCCTGGCCTGAGAGCATGGAAGTTCAATGCTAGATGTAATAGGCTAATGTTAACTAGCTGTCCTGGTGCATCGTTGCCCATGAAAGGAAGTTAGCTTAGCTAGCAAGCATTTTAGCCAGGTAGCCTAGGACAACAAAATTGTTTTTGGTATCTTTTAGTTGTCACTGTATTAGACTAAGCATAGGTGATTTGATGATGTTGAAATGTTGAAGTTAAAATGCTGTTCGAATATTGGAGGCAGCTCCTGTTTTCTTTTCGACTTGCAGTAACTCTCTGTGGTTCTAAATTAATGGTTGTTTAGTAGTCCGAAAATGTCAGAAACATTAACTTGCTTGACCATGCTGTAGGTCATGTAAAACTGTTTGTTACATGCAATATACACTGCTCAAAAAAATAAAGGGAACACTAAAATAACACATCCTAGATCTGAATGAATGAAATAATCTTATTAACTACTTTTTTCTTTACATAGTTGAATGTGCTGACAACAAAATCACACAAAAATGATCAATAGAAATCAAATTTATCAACCCATGGAGGTCTGGATTTGGAGTCACCCTCAAAATTAAAGTGGAAAACCACACTACAGGCTGATCCAACTTTGATGTAATGTCCTTAAAACAAGTCACAATGAGGCTCAGTAGTGTGTGTGGCCTCCACGTGCCTGTATGACCTCCCTACAACGCCTGGGCATGCTCCTGATGAGGTGGCGGATGGTCTCCTGAGGGATCTCCTCCCTGACCTGGACTAAAGCATCCGCCAACTCCTGGACAGTCTGTGGTGCAACGTGGCGTTGGTGGATGGAGCGAGACATGATGTCCCAGATGTGCTCAATTGGATTCAGGTCTGGGGAACGGGCGGGCCAGTCCATAGCATCAATGCCTTCCTCTTGCAGGAACTGCTGACACACTCCAGCCACATGAGGTCTAGCATTGTCTTGCATTAGGAGGAACCCAGGGCCAACCGCACCAGCATATGGTCTCACAAGGGGTCTGAGGATCTCATCTCGGTACCTAATGGCAGTCAGGCTACCTCTGGCGAGCACATGGAGGGCTGTGTGGCCCCCCAAAGAAATGCCACCCCACACCATGACTGACCCACCGCCAAACCGGTCATGCTGGAGGATGTTGCAGGCAGCAGAACGTTCTCCACGGCGTCTCCAGACTCTGTCATGTCTGTCACGTGCTCAGGGTGAACCTGCTTTCATCTGTGAAGAGCACAGGGCGCCAGTGGCGAATTTGCCAATCTTGGTGTTCTCTGGCAAATGCCAAACGTCCTGCATGGGTTGGGCTGTAAGCACAACCCCCACCTGTGGACGTCGGGCCCTCATACCACCCTCATGGAGTCTGTTTCTGACCGTTTGAGCAGACACATGCACATTTGTGGCCTGCTGGAGGTCATTTTGCAGGGCTCTGGCAGTGCTCCTCCTGCTCCTCCTTGCACAAAGGCGGAGGTAGCAGTCCTGCTGCTGGGTTGTTGCCCTCCTACGGCCTCCTCCACGTCTCCTGATGTACTGGCCAGTCTCCTGGTAGCGCCTCCATGCTCTGGACACTACGCTGACAGACACAGCAAACCTTCTTGCCACAGCTCGCATTGATGTGCCATCCTGGATGAGCTGCACTACCTGAGCCACTTGTGTGGGTTGTAGACTCCGTCTCATGCTACCACTAGAGTGAAAGCACCGCCAGCATTCAAAAGTGACCAAAACATCAGCCAGGAAGCATAGGAACTGAGAAGTGGTCTGTGGTCACCACCTGCAAAACCAGTCCTTTATTGGGGGTGTCTTGCTAATTGCCTATAATTTCCACCTGTTGTCTATTCCATTTGCACAACAGCATGTGAAATGTATTGTCAATCAGTGTTGCTTCCTAAGTGGACAGTTTGATTTCACAGAAGTGTGATTGACTTGGAGTTACATTGTGTTGTTTAAGTGTTCCCTTAATTTTTTTGAGCAGTGTACTTTGTGGACTTCCCCGGACAGATGTTGCTCTCCAGTTTTGTGATGAAACAAAGGTGTGGTTGAATTTATTCTGCCACTGTGTCTTCTTATTGTCTCGGCCTTAGGCCCATATATCATGGTGGCAAGGCATATGAACTAACAGGTTATAGAGCAAGCAATTATCACAACACATAGGTTGTAATATGGCTTTTTTTTCCCTCTGGCTTGGCTTCCCCAGTGATTTTACCCACGCACCACTACTGTATCTATGCAGTGTAAATATTTTCAGCTTTTCCGTTTTTATTTCTCCTTGTGTCTGACATTCAGACCAGTTGGCTAATGTCTAAACAGGGTCCTGGGGTAAACAGGGTCATCGTGAACACTGCTAACTTTCTGTTTCTTTTATCTTGTTGAGTAATAACATTTTGATAATGTTGATATACCAACTTATTTCTTGACAAAGTAGTCCTTCTATTGACTAGCTGCTGTATTGTAGTCTTGGTAGAGATGGAACAGTGTTCATAGTCTTATGCTGCGTTCATGACAAGTGGGAACTCAGAAAATACTAATTGTAAACCGGGAGCAACAAGTTGTGTGCATTCACTTGCTTTAAACTCATTAAGAACGCAGATCAGCTTATGGCAAACAAGCCGTGTCAACTATAAACGAAAAATACAGCTATCATGCTTGTAATCAAGTTATGGTGTTAAAAAAACATAAATACAGTGGGGAGAACAAGTATTTGATACACTGCCGATTTTGCAGGTTTTCCTACTTACAAAGCATGTAGAGGTCTTTAATTTTTATCATAGGTACACTTCAACTGTGAGAGACTGAATCTAAAACAAAAATCCAGAAAATCACATTGTATGATTTTTAAGTAATTCATTTGCATTTTATTCCATGACATAAGTATTTGATACATCAGAAAAGCAGAACTTAATATTTGGTACAGAAACCTTTGTTTGCAGTTACAGAGATCATACGTTTCCTGTAGGTCTTGACCAGGTTTGCACACACTGCAGCAGGGATTTTGGCCCACTCCTCCATACCTTCTCCAGATCCTTCAGGTTTCGGGGCTGTCGCTGGGCAATACAGACTTTCAGCTCCCTCCAAAGATTTTCTATTGGGTTCAGGTCTGGAGACTGGCTAGGCCACTCCAGGACCTTGAGATGCTTCTTACGGAGCCACTCCTTAGTTGCCCTGGCTGTGTGTTTCGGGTCGTTGTCATGCTGGAAGACCCAGCCACGACCCATCTTCAATGCTCTTACTGAGGGAAGGAGGTTGTTGGCCAAGATCTCGCGATACATGGCCCCATCCATCCTCCCCTCAATACGGTGCAGTCGTCCTGTCCCCTTTGCAGAAAAGCATCCCCAAAGAAATGATATTTCCACCTCCATACTTCACGGTTGGGATGGTGTTCTTGGGGTTGTACTCATCCTTCTTCTTCCTCCAAACACGGCGAGTGGAGTTTAGACCAAAAAGCTCTATTTTTGTCTCATCAGACCACATTACCTTCTCCCATTCCTCCTCTGGATCATCCAGATGGTCATTGGCAAACTTCAGACGGGCCTGGACATGCGCTGGCTTGAGCAGGGGGACCTTGCGTGCGCTGCAGGATTTTAATCCATGACGGCGTAGTGTGTTACTAATGGTTTTCTTTGAGACTGTGGTCCCAGCTCTCTTCAGGTCATTGACCAGGTCCTGCCATGTAGTTCTGGGCTTATCCCTCACCTTGCTCATGATCATTGATTCCCCACGAGGTGAGATCTTGCATGGAGCCCCAGACCGAGGGTGATTGACCGTCATCTTGAACTTCTTCCATTTTCTAATAATTGCGCCAACAGTTGTTGCCTTCTCACCAAGCTGCTTGCCTATTGTCCTGTAGACCATCCCAGCCTTGTGCAGGTCTACAATTTTATCCCTGATGTCCTTACACAGCTCTCTGGTCTTGGCCATTGTGGAGAGGTTGGAGTCTGTTTGATTGAGTGTGTGGACAGGTGTCTTTTATACAGGTAACGAGTTCAAACAGGTGCAGTTAATACAGGTAATGAGTGGAGAACAGGAGGGCTTCTTAAAGAAAAACTAACAGGTCTGTGAGAGCCAGACTTCTTACTGGTTGGTAGGTGATCAAATACTTATGTCATGCAATAAAATGCAAATTAATTACTTAAAAATCATACAATGTGATTTTCTGGAATTTTGTTTTAGATTCCGTCTCTCACAGTTGAAGTGTACCTATGATAAAAATTACAGACCTCTACATGCTTTGTAAGTAGGAAAACCTGCAAAATCGGCAGTGTATCAAATACTTGTTCTCCCCACTGTAGATAGTTTTTTAAAATAAATAATGTGTTCTTGTTGTATTTAACTGCTGAAAATGCTGTTTCCTTAGGTAATTTCCTTAGTAGGTGATGTCAGAGTTCAACATGTGGGAGAAGTCGGTGCACAGGGATGATAGACGAGTTTCCCACTAGTAATTACAACTTGGAGGGGTGTTCGAGTGGATTTTCCTCAGTCATATCGAGATGTCATAAAATGCAGCATTAGTAACAGAGCTAAAACCACCTTATAGGAGAAAGAAATCTCACACAAACTTGAACATTCAGTCATCCATCATCAAACATATGTTTTAATAAAACGGAAGTTATGGAACTGCCGTTTGCATTCATCAAGGGCATTCACACGTTTAGATATACTTTCATTTGATTGTGTCACGGATCCCCCCGGTACTGCTGCTCATTCCGTTCACCAGTTCCGGAGGTCTACGTCACCGGCTTTCTAGGCGTCACTGACATAGATCATTACCACATACCCCGGACTGTCGTCTCATTACGCACGCCTGGTTCCCATTCCCCCTGATTAGTATGTGTATATATGTGCCCTCTGTTCCCCATTGTCCTTGTCGATAATTTTTCCATGTCCGTTGGTCTCTTGAGTACCGTGTATTGTGCTCTTGTTGGTTACGGGTCTCGTCCCGTGTATTGTGTAGAGGTTACACCTCGCACTTTGTTTGGGTTACATACCTTTTGTATATACACTACCGTTCAAAAGTTTGGGGTCACTTCGACATTTCCTTGTTTTCCATGAAAACATACATGAAATGAGTTTGAATAGGAAATATAGCAAAATGAATAGGACATGTAGTCATTGACAAGGTTAGAAATAATGATTTTTAATTGAAATAATAATTGTGTCCTTCAAACTTTGCCTTTGTCAAAGAATCCTCAATTTGCAGCAATTACAGCCTTGCAGACCTTTGGCATTCTAGTTGTCAATTTGTTGAGGTAATCTGAAGAGATGTCACCCCATGCTTGATGGGCATTTCTTACGTACCATACGGTCAAGCTGCTCCCACAACAGCTCAATAGGGTTGAGATCCGGTGACTGTGCTGGCCACTCCATTATAGACAGAATACCAGCTGACTTCCCTAAATAGTTATTGCATAGTTTGGAGCTGTGCTTTGGGTCATTGTCCTGTTGTAGGAGGAAAATGGCTCCAATCAAGCGCCGTCCACAGGGTATGGCATGGCGTTGGAAAATGGAGTGATAGCCTTCCTTCTTCAAGATCCCTTTTACCCTGTACAAATCTCCCACTTTACCATCACATTGCCTCCACCATGCTTGACAGATGGCATCAAGCACTCCTCCAGCATCTTTTCAACTTCGATTCGTCTGTCCATATCACTTTTTTTCCAATCTTCCTGTGTCCAGTGTCTGTGTTCTTTTGCCCATCTTTATCTTTTCTTTTTATTGGCCAGTCTGAGATATGGCTTTTTCTATGCAGCTCTGCCTAGGTGGTCAGCATCCCGGAGTCGCCTCTTCACTGTTGACGTTGGGACTGGTGTTTTGCGGGTACTATTTAATGAAGCTGCCAGTTGAGGACCTGTGAGGTGTCTGTTTCTCAAACTAGACACTCTAATGTATTTGTCCTCTTGCTCAGTTGTGTACCGGGGCCTCCCACTCCTCTTTCTATTCTGGTTAGAGACAGTTCGCGCTGTACTGTGAAGGGAGTAGTACACAGCGTTGTACGAGATCTTCAGTTTCTTGGGAATTTCTCACGTGGAATAGCCTTCATTTCTCAGAACAAGAATAGACTGACGCATTTCAGAAGAAAGTTATTTGTTTCTGGACATTTGAGCCTGTAATCGAACCCACAATTGCTGATGCTCCAGATACTCAACTAGTCTCAAGAAGGCCAGTTTTATTGCTTCTTTCATCAGCACAACAGTTTTCAGCTGTGCTAACATAATTGCAAAAGGGTTTTCTAATGATCAATTAGCCTTTTAAAATGATAAACCTGGATTAGCAAACACAACGTGCCATTGGAACACAGGACTGATGGTTGCTGATAATGGGCCTCTGTACGCCTATGTAGATATTCCATTAAAAATCAGCCGTTTCCAGCTACAATAGCCATTTACAACATTAACAATGTCTACACTGTATTTCTGATCAATTTGATGTTATTTTAATGGACAAAAAAATTGCTTTTCTTTTGAAAACAAGGAAATGTCATAGTGACCCCAAACTTTTGAACGGTAGTGTATATACAGTTGAAGTCGGAAGTTTACATACACTTAGGTTGGAGTCATTAAAACTCGTTTTTCTACCACTCCACAAATTTCTTGTTAACAAACTATAGTTTTGGCAAGTTGGTTAGGACATCTACTTAAGTAATTTTTCCAACAATTGTTTACAGACAGATTATTTCACTTATAATTTACTGTATCACAATTCCAGTGGGTCAGAAGTTTACATACACTAAGTTGACTGTGCCTTTAAACAGCTTGGAAAATTCCAGAAAATGATGTCATGGCTTTAGAAGCTTGACGTGGTGTACCTGTGGATGGATTTCAAGGCCTACCTTCAAACTCAGTGCCTCTTTGCTTGACATCATGGGAAAATCAAAATAAATCAGCCAAGACCTCAGAAAAAAATTGTAGACCTCCACAAGTGTGGTTCATCCTTGGGAGCAATTTCCAAACGCCTGAAGGTACCACGTTCATCTGTACAAACAATAGTACGCAAGTATAAACACCATGGGACCATGCAGCCTTCATACCGCTCAGGAAGGAGACGCGTTCTGTCTCCTAGAGATGAATGTACTTTGGTGCGAAAAGTGCAAATCAATCCCAGAACAACAGCAAAGGACCTTGTGAAGATGCTGGAGGAAACAGGTACAAAATTATCTATATCCACAGTAAAACGAGTCCTATATCGACATAACATAAAAGGCTGCTCAGCAAGGAAGAAGCCACTGCTCCAAAACCGCCATAAAAAAAGCCAGACTACGGTTTGCAACTGCATATGGGGACAAAGATCGTACTTTTTGGAGAAATGTCCTCTGGTCTGATGAAACAAAATAGAACTGTTTGGTCATAATGACCATCGTTATGTTTGGAGGAAAAAGGGGGTTGCTTGCAAGCCGAAGAACACCCGCCAACCGTGAAGCACGGGGGTGGCAGCATCATGCTGTGGGGGTGCTTTGCTGCAGGAGGGACTGGTGCACTTCACAAAATAGAGGGCATCATGAGGAAGGAATATTATGTGGATATATTGAAGCAACATCTTAAGACATCAGTCAGGAAGTTAAAGCTTGGTCGCAAATGGGTCTTCCAAATGGACAATGACCCCAAGCATACTTCCAAAGCTGTGGCAAAATGGTTTAAGGACAACAAAGTCAAGGTATTGGAGTGGCCATCACAAAGCCCTGACCTCAATCCTATAGAAAATGTGTGGGCAGAACTGAAAAAGTGTGTGCGAGCAAGGAGGCCTACAAACCTGACTCAGTTACACCAGCTCTGTCAGGAAGAATGGGCCAAAATTCACCCAATTTATTGTGGGAAGCTTGTGGAAGGCTACCCGAAACGTTTGACCCAAGTTAAACAATTTAAAGGCAATGCTACCAAATACTAATTGAGTGTATGTATAGTTCTGACCCATTGGGAATGTGATGAAAGAAATAAAAGCTGAAATAAATCGTTCTCTCTACTATTATTCTGATATTTCACATTCTTAAAATAAAGTGGTGATCCTAACTGACCTAAAACAGGGAATTTTTACTAGGATTAAATGTCAGGAATTGTGAAAAACTGAGTTTAAATATATTTGGCTAAGGTGTATGTAAACTTCCTACTTCAACTGTACGTGTTTGTGTTGGGTGGATTAATAAAACCCCTAATTCGTAATCCTGTGCCGGTCTTCTAATCATTATACAACGTGATAGATTGATCTTCTCTTCCTCAATATGAATCATTCGGTACAATTATTTTGTCTTCATAACATTCAGTAGCATTTGGGTCATTGTAAGGGCATCCCCATTCAAAATGAGGAAAACTTCATATCAAAATAAGAATTAAAATGTTTATTTGATTGATAAATAAGCCCACTTTCCAATAAATCAATTAATTGAAATAAAATCTATATGGACTATGTAGAATAAGGGGTGGGGGTTAAAATTCAAAGAAAAATATATATACAAATGTCCATTGAAAAGGTCCTGATACCTTAGTTCCACAGGATCCTGTTAAAAAGCAGTTCATTGAGGGTAAACAGTGGTTAAAAAAGAAGTAGGATGAAGTTATCCACAGACACTGATATACGACCCCCCCACCACCACCTACTCTTACCTCTCTGGAGGCAAATTCCATTTTCTCTCCCTTCTCACCGAAGTGTGTACTCCTTGCCTCCCCCTCAATGGATTTAAAAGCATTGGATTGGTGTGAACGTTTTCACACAAATCCAATTATTTTCAATCCTTGAGGGAGGGTGAATGAGTGCATACTTCAGTGAGAAGGGAGAGAAAATGGAATTTGGCTCCAGAGAGGTAAGAGTAGGTGCTTCACATGCTGCCCACACTCATAGGGTAGGTCAGAAATAGAGCATTCTGGGAAATGAAGTGCATTTTCAGTACAAAGAAACCCCAAGGTGTTCCTGGACTATTTGTAGTGGTTATAAAGGAAGAGCAGGAGTACATTAGATTTATATTTTGTGTTTTTTTATGTTATTATTGTCTCTCACAAGAGACATATGTAAAAACGTGACTATTCCTAGGCTATATGAACATGACTGTATGTGCCATTGACATGATGACCTATGCTAGGCTATTTTAGCATGGACCCCTCATTCCTTTTACAGAGGGCTGCTGGCCTAGGTGTTTGTTCACGGTTAACCCTGTTTGGTGTACTGAAGGGGGGAACAGCGATGCTGATGATGACCCGGTTCCTTTCAGAGTGCTGTGATGTCATCACTTTGAGACCAAACCAACAGAACGGCAGAGCGGAGATGTGGCTCCATCGTCAACAGCTACAAAACAAACAACGAAACAACACCCCGCTGACATGTCAACAACAAACCCCAACAGTTCTGCATCAGTTCTGTCTCCAATGCTGTCTTTAGACTAGACATCTCCTGAGGATGGTAGTTTCGCATTGGTGCTCTTTCTCCCTCTCTCATTCATTCATTCTCACTCTCTGTGTGTGTCACCGAGTTTGGCCTCTTTCCTCTTGCCTCTCCCGTCCCATTTGGGCACCCTTACCAGCAGCAGTGCGACGGCTGCTAACGCCAGCCCCACCCCCAGACTCGGCGGCCCGCAGGGACTAAACTCCTGGGCCAGCCCCGAGAGCAGGGGGGCGAGTACCCGACCCACCGCCGTCACCGACTGCCCTGCCCCGATTAGTGTGCCACTGGCGTGAGCTCCCCCTTTCTGCAACTCAAGGTCGGTGATGCAGGTGCGTCCGATAGTCGTGGAGATGGCGAAGAAAGTGGAACTTAACAACACGTGCCAGACACTTGGCGCCATGGCGTAGAGCAGGATCAGGCAACACGTGAGGACTGTAGAGTGTAGCAACAGCGCCGGCATGTCGTTACCGTACAGTTTGGTGACGGGCCCCACCAAGAAGCCGGCCAAGGCCCCCAGGGTAGAGCTGTAGCTGATTAGATAACCTGTGGCTTTGGGCTTCAGCATGAAGCGCTCCTCCATGGCCAGAGAAAAGTTGCTGTAGTAAAGCATAATGGCGATGGCCATGAGCAGACGCACCAGGAACAGGTCCCACATGTCCGAGGAGACCACCGTGCGGATCTTGGAGCCCACTGAGGAGAGCTGACGCCAGGCAGGTTGGAGCAGTGACACCTCCCCCCAGTCCAGGTCCCAGCTCCAGCCCCTCTTGTTCGTTCCTGGAGCCCCCGATCCTGTGACTGCTGCCCCCGACGCTGTAGTGTGGTTGTTGCTGTTGTCATGGGAAGAGTTTTGCTGTGTCGAGGTGACGTGGTTGTCGTCGTTGTTGTGGCAGCTGGCTTTGCTAGCGCTGCTGTTGAAGTTAGCATTGGTGTGTGGGGTTAGCGAATCACTCCAGGGAAGCAGCCAAACCAGACCTGGATGGAATACGACAAACACAAGGTTAGAAAGCACAGACTGGCTAGGTATTTGCTGTATGATAATATCTGATTCTATCTGACTGGAAGGGGGGGGGAGACAGAGACAGTACAGGTGCATCAAAGCCGGGACCGAGATACTATCTCCAGGCCATCAGACTGTTGAACAGCCAGGTGATGCACCTTCACTCACACAAAACACACACACAAGCTATCACACACACACACCTCATACACACACGGTCTCCTGCACTCACATATACACTCACTGACACACACACACACGCCCATACTAACAACATACGCACACACACACACTCACACTTAATCACTCACACACACACACACACAAACTCCGCTGTCCCATGTTATAGAGACATTAAAACACTGGACACTTCCCGTTTCTTTTATAACGTTTTTCACACTGTGTATTTATATACTGTATTCTTCACTGATATAACATATTTTTATAGAGTATTTGTTAATGTCTTTGAGCTCATGAGTGGTATAGGTGAGAGGATAAGGACATTCCATTTATTATTTCTGTCACTGGTGGGTGCCAGAAGGTCTGCATGCCAAGATAGCTTGGGGGCCACTTGGGGGCTAGGGTGCAACACGATACCATGTAGGGGGATCCTATTGTAGGTGATGAGTGACACTCAATAATGGTTGGCAACTGTTGGATGGAATTAGCTTGGAAAGCATTATATAAACTGAGAGGTTTTCTATGTAAGTCATTCGGATGACAATAGGCTATGCCCGTACCGCTTGTCATGCGAATCCAGTACTGTAATATTAAATAATTATGAACCAACTCTCCATCTAAGTGTTTAACTATTCTCTTACATCCTGAAGTACTCGATACCAGAGAAACTCGTCATAACAGATTGGCGTCTGAACGAACAGGATGCAGTTTACAGCCGAACTAACAGGTAAGCAGACTTTCCTTTTTTGATTAGGTTAAATTCTGCTTATCTGTGGTAAAGCTGAGCTGTAACGAACGTTTAAAATTCAATATTTTTTTGAGGGTAACAGATGAGTGGTATTCGAGTACGTAAATAGATGTAAGGAGAAATATCAAATTAGATAATGACATGGTGCTATGATTCTAAACAGGGTTTGTTCAGAGTAATGAGTAGAAAACAACAGAGAAGAAGGAGAGTGGGTTTAACAAGATTGGGCGTAGGGTCTTTTAATGGGTACGACATTATAAAGATAGGTTTGATTCCTGTAATGTGAAAAAAACATTATAAAGTTGTTCAGAGGTTCAAGTCCTCAACATGACGAGAAGTGAGGTTGAAGTCCTGTGGTGTGAAATAATCATCATAAAGCGTGATAAATAGGTTTGAGTCCTGTAGTGTGAAAGAATCATCATAAAGTGTGATAAATAGGTTTGAGTCCGGTGGTGTGAAAGAATCATCATAAAGAGTAATATTGTAAAAGCCCCATGAGAGAATTAGTCCTTTGTGAAATTTCTCAAAACGGTCAGGAAAGAGAGAGAGAACAATAACTCATACTGCATAAAGACTCAGAGCAGATAAATCAGAGCAGATACAATTAAGCATGTTGAATCATAGCACCAATGACAAAATAGGCAAACAAAATTTTAATAAAGATCAAGTTGGGGATTTGATTCAAGTTTTTGATTACTAATATTACATGAACTAATAAAAGTAATGGATAGCCAACTTAGTAGACCGGTATCAGGAAAGACAGTCACCATTAAGATTAAATCAGAGCTTAATTTACCTCGAAGAAAGAGAAAGGAAATGCCAAAATTATTACAGACAAATGCGCATTTAAAACAAGGATCTTTTAAAAGTAGTGAAAATCAGACAATGTGCAAATGGATGTTAAGTAAATTTTGATTTTTCTATGGGGAACCATATATCAGTGATTTATCAGCATGGACAGATAATGAGGATCCTCAAGAAGGTATTTTCAAAGGGGATTAGCTAACGAAGTTAAGTAATTGAATGGAACAACATAGGCTATTTTAGGAACAAAGAGCAGAAAGTACTTTTAATCTGAAGGGTGCATAATAAATTATAGACGTTTTGATAATTTGATATACATTTGGATAATAAGCTTTGATATTTTTATTTTTATTTTTTTATTTCACCTTTATTTAACCAGGTAAACCAGTTGAGAACAAGTTCTCATTTACAACTGCGACCTGGCCAAGATAAAGCAAAGCAGTGCGATAAAAACAACAACACAGAGTTACATATGGGGTAAAACAAAACAAAGTCAAAAATACAACAGAAATACATATAATATACAGTGTGCAAATTTAGCAAGTTATGGAGGTAAGGCAATAAAATAGGCTATAGTGCAAAATAATTACAATTTAGTATTAACACTGGAATAACATTATATTGTGGTTCCGTACATCAATGCCCATCATAGAATATCAAGGATTGGTATGGAGAGTGTGAGGTTATTTTAGAGAGTAGTGGAAAAGTCTATGTTTAATGAGAGGCTTGACTTTTACGGGGTTTCCTGAAGGTTAGAGAACTGGTGAGGATCCCATGACAGGAAGGTTTTTTTGGTTCCGCTTGGAGTATGTTTGAATATGTTAATTTGTGTCAATTGAGAGTCGTTAAAAAACACGAAGGGATTGTTTGATGTGAGTACCTAGGAGTTTCTAATGTTCTATATGGAGTATGTGAAAATGTGAAAATAGGATGCATTTTATGTGTGTGTAATCGATTACTAGAGAGGTGATAAGGTAATAATTACAATAATATTTATATACTAACTTGCTCACCCAAACGTAGACGTACGTCAGGGGTGGGAAATAATGAATAAAGGTTTTCTGAGTTGGTGCCGTTGATGGATCATTTGATAGAAATAAGGTTCAAGAAATGAACTGCCCATAAACTAATTATCATTACAGAGCTAAGGTGATGAAGTGAAGGAACTTCATTTTTATCAGATGGTAAGACGATAAACCAGTGTAATTAGGCTATTTGCGGGATTTCTTTGTCATTTCAATAGCATTAGGTCAATGGCATAGAGTAAAATCTGGGTTTCTGAGTGTAATTCAACTGTTGGTATGTTTTGATGAAATAGATACAGCAGAAAGTGTTGGTTTGGTGATGTAGAATGGAAGATTTAGCATCGTGCTTGGTTCAAATTGAAAGACTCACTTATTTAACAGGGATAGCGAGACGATTTCGAGGTAGTCATTTTCTTGCGTTGCCTAAGGGTTTGCTAGGTTAAACGATTGAGAATGGTGGCGTAATGTCAATGAATAGATTGAATATTAATACTATGGATACAAATTCAATATATGCTTGTCAACTACAGCAAGTGTTTGGTTTGTTACTTGTAGCCTACTTAGAAAGGACAGTTATCTAGATCTGCTGACTTCTAATAATGGCGGATTGCTGGTTTCATAAGAGCTGTGGCTATTATCTTAGTTGATAACAGGGGATAATAATAGTATAGTGACGAAGCACAGGGAAGCGAGTGTCTTAATGGGTAGTGAAGCAAGGGGACAAAGATAATAAAAAGAGTATTAAAAAACACCAGGGATAATGAAGCAGTGTTGGAAGGAAGCAGAGTATGAAAGATAACATTAACTGAGGAATATAGAAACTTTTAGCTGAGATCACTACAGAAATATATGTTTCTGGTATCTGTTTCTGTTTCTGGTATGTTGAACAATGGGAGGTAGTTTTTACTATTATGCTGATGGAGAAGGTCAAATTTTTTGTAAATTCTGGATTTATTAAACAATAGGTTTACATTTTAATACATCAATGCAACAAGTTGAGCTGATTACATTACCGGAAAGGGGTTATAGGTTTATATTAGAAGATGTAGTCAAATCAATGAAACGTGGTATTATCTGATGTGTTTTGAGTAGGATTATTTCTTATAGGATTGGTGGAAGTACCCTACAGTAGGTATGTTAAGGAAGACGTAGGATATCACATCTCAAACAACTTTTTAATAGACGCTTGGGATAAAATATCACTGATTCTTTACGCGTAGTAATTGATTATATTTGTGAATGTCTCAAATATTACATTTAGAGGGGTGACAGGAACAATCTAAGGGAAAAGTCATCCAGTAACGATACCATGATAATTTGATATGGGATCAAATGAAGCCGATTTTGGGGTTTAATAATCATTGTGAGAATTACAGAGAATGAAGTCTAAAGGGTAATCAATTAAAAATACTAATTGGAAACTCAGATAACCTTGAGTCGTTTTCATCTTTTGATAGATTTTATGTAATCTTCTTCTGGAGTAGTTATGAGGAATTAGATTGAAACAAACAATTATTGATGTGAGGTAGGACAGTGTATATCTGCATCATGTTTTGTGTGTAATTAATATTTTTGGATTGCTGATTATAATTGAATGTTAACGAAATGTATACTTTCTCTTACAGGAAAATGGGGATTTCCTTATCTCTCATTGGAATGTTTCCAAAGTCTGTGGGCTAGGGGGAGCAGTTAGTAAAAGTTGGCAGTCTTATAATTCGGTCGTAAGAGGGAGCTACCAAATTAAATAAGGCCTGGCTATTTTTGTTTGTTGTTTTCCAATATGGTTTTTCAAATAACCACACACAACCCACCTATTATAATGGTTATAAAGGGTTTTTATTTTTATTTTAGGGGTTTTAACGGGTTAGAGATGATAAGTCTTAAAGGGACACACATGGAACTTTCTGAAGTTTTTTGTTTTATATGAGTGAGTTTTGGGTAAACATGTGATTTCTTTTGAGAAGGATTGTAATGAGGACCTACTGTACACTTGGGATAAAAAAATGTATGAAATGTTTTGACTGTTGTTAATGATTAGTCTATACTATAGAATGAAACACGTCGTTGAAGGGTTTGAATGACCTCTGAACTCTGTCATGACTTTCTAGTGTGAATTGATCATCCACACTGGAAAGCCAAGAGGCATTGGATGAAGAATTTAAGGTAATTTATTATACCGAGTTGAGGGTAATTTATAATACTGATAATTATGAAGAAGTTTATAATTTGGCAATAGTCCTATATAGGATTCGGACCATAACAAGGACAGAGTGAGAGAGCTAGTCCTGAATGAGGAACACCTGTCGCTATTCAATTTTTATATTCCTTGAATTGGGATACAATTAAGTTAAGGTATTATTAAAGGTTGTCATTTTAATTTCATTTATTTTGGTTTAACAGGCAATGTCGTTGTTTTGTTTTTTGAACGCATGAATCACGATGTGAGTCATGTGTCCAAAGGGGGGAAGTACTGGTCGCATGGGGCTTTTTGGTAAATATGCAAATTGTATTGAGAATATGAGCAGTAGTAATTAATGTGTTATGGGTTAGATTCAATGTTTTAGGTGCAAGTGTATTTTTGGTAGGAGGCAGGGTGTAGAGGAGGCTTGTCTATGAAACTATAACAAGCTGCAAGAATGTGCACTTCCTAATCTCAAGGCTTCTCCTGACTGATAAGAAGACAGGGTATAGTAGCATACGGTGTCGCACCTAACAATGTTCTTAAGACTTTCTTCCCACAGGTGAAGGCTTCTCTGCCCAACCTGACAGGAGAATCTGGGCATTGTCTGCGCCCTGGAGACTGGCGGTAAAGGATTACAGAAGTAAGAGATGGACAAAACCTAGGTGGGGAGGTCAGTACTAGGTGTTGCTGGCTACATCGATGGAGGGGAAAGTAGCAGAGAGAGATACCTGCATCCATGTGTCCCACTGTAGGAGTGTTCCAACCCAGAGGAGGAAGATGGCACCGCCACTGCAGAGCATTGTTTTCTTTTGTGTCTGTCTGTGTCTGTGTGTCTTTGCAGCAAGGACTCAACTTCCCTATTGGTACGCTGCCAGAAGGACACACTCCACAGAGCAATGTTGATAAATGGAGATGGACTCTGCATGATCCGAGACCCTAGTGACGGAAGAAGGTTCAGAGCTAAAAAGGACCACACATCATCACCCAGGCTACACCAACGGATGTACGGATAGAGGGGAGATCGACCTGGTATCATCTAAACCACTGCAACAGAGGGAGATGAGGGAGCTGAGGACGCTGGAGCTGACAACAATCAGGTGATGGGAGACGATGGCAAGGGGAATGCTACTAATGAGCTACGTGCTCTGGCTGATTCCCTCGGCGGAGGGACAGACCTCCAAGAACATCCAAGAACTTCAAGATCTTCCAGAAGTTCAAGAATCACCTGACTGTCACACCATTCATTTCTCTGACTGTGGAGAGTTTCCCAAAAAGAAATTGGGGAGTATATTAGAAATTGGTAGTAAGAATAATTGGTAAAACATATTAATTTGTCATATAGTCAATGCTTATGTGGATTTCTTGGATTAGAAATGAACTCAACTAAAACTGTTATGTTCTGTCTTCTCTTGAGGTACAGTTGAAGTCGGAAGTGTACATGCACCTTAGCCAAATACATTTAAACTCAGTTTTTCACAATTCCTGACATTTAATCCTAGTAAACATTCCCTGTTTTAGGTCAGTTAGGATCACCACTTTATTTTAAGAATGTGAAATGTCAGAATAATAGTAGAGAGAATTATTTATTTCAGCTTTTATTTCTTTCATCACATTACCAGTGGGTCAGAACTTTACATACATTAAATTAGTATTTGATAGCATTGCCTTTAAATTGTTTAACTTGGGTCAAACATTTTGGGTAGCCTTCCACAAGCTTCCCACAATAAGTTGGGTGAATTTTGGCCCATTCCTCCTGACAGAGCTGGTGTAACTGAGTCAGGTTTGTAGGCCTCCTTGCTCGCACACGCTTTTTCAGTTCTGCCCACAAATGTTCTATAGGATTGAGGTCAGGGCTTTGTGATGGCCACTCCAATACCTTGACGTTGTTGTCCTTAAGCCATTTTGCCACAACGTTGGAAGTATGCTTGTGGTCATTGTCCATTTGGAAGACCCATTTGCGACCAAGCTTTAACTTCCTGACTGATGTCTTAAGATGTTGCTTCAATATATCCACATAATTTTCCTTCCTCATGATGCCATCTATTTTGTGAAGTGCACCAGTCCCTCCTGCAGCAAAGCACCCCCACAGCATGATGCTGCCACCCCGTGCTTCACGGTTGGGATGGTGTTCTTCGGCTTGCAAAGTAACCCCTTTTTCCTCCAAACATAACGATGGTCATTATGGCCAAACAGTTCTATTTTTATTCATCAGACCAGAGGACATTTCTCCAAAAACTACGATTTTTGTCCCCATGTACAGTTGCAAACCGTAGTCTGGCTTTTTTTATGGCGGTTTTGGAGCAGTGGCTTCTTCCTTGCTGAGCGGCCTTTCAGGTTATGTCGATATAGGACTTGTTTTACTGTGGATATAGACACTTTTGTACCTGTTTCCTCCAGCATCTTCACAAGGTCCTTTGCTGTTGTTCTGGGATTGATTTGCACTTTTCGCACCAAAGTACATTCATCTCTAGGAGACAGAACGCGTCTCCTTCCTGAGCGGGATGACGGCTGCGTGGTCCCATGGTGTTTATACTTGTGTACTATTGTTTGTACAGATGAACGTGGTACCTTCAGGCATTTGGAAATTGCTCCCAAGGATGAACCAGACTTGTGGAGGTCTACACATTTTTTCTGAGGTCTTGGCTGATTTCTTTAGATTTTCCCATGATGTCAAGCAAAGAGGCACTGAGTTTTGAAGGTAGGCCTTGAAATACATCCACAGGTACACCTCCAATTGACTCAAATGATGTCAATTAGCCTATCAGAAGCTTCTAAAGCCATGACATAATTTTCTGGAATTTTCCAAGCTGTTTAAAGGCACAGTCAACTTAGTGTATGTAAACTTCTGACCCACTGGAATTGTGATACAGTGAATTATAAGTGAAATAATCTGTCTGAGAACAATTGTTGGAAAAATTACTTGTGTCATGCACAAAGTAGATGTCCTAACCGACTTGCCAAAACTATAGTTTGTTAACAAAAAATGTGTGTAGTGGTTGAAAAACAAGTTTTAATGACTCCAACCTAAGTGTATGTAAACTTCTGACTTCAACTGTAAATACAGATGGTGTCTTGATGCAACAACCTCTGAACCGGCTGAAGATGAACATCAGAGGCATTGAAGACATTCCTTTACAGCACCACTTCTACCTGCAACCGGTGTACAACATCCAATCGAAACTATCAACTGTCTTTTATCACATGCTTTTGAGTGTGATGGGAGTCCACCATTAGTGAGAATGGAGAGAGATCTGTGCAAATACAACATTTCTCATGTTGTTGGTATACTGGTTGGCAAATGCACAAGACAGAATGGGGCGTAGAGATGGTGGTGACTCGGATGAGACATTGAAGTTGGGACATTGTCATGGGCAATTCATGTTGAACTACGAAGCTGTCTGAAGAGGATAATGAACAGACGCCAGAAGATTGAGTGCCGGTGGAAGAAGGGGTTGGTTAGCTGTGTCGATAATACATTTGTATTTATCTACATTTGCTAATTTGGGTAGGAGGTATATACACTGCTAAATTAATAGTACTAAGAATGCATTGAGATAATGATCTGTAGTTATTCTCAGGATGAGGAAGGTCATAATATAATTATGGATATTTATACTGTATGTTAATATAAGTGTAATGGGTGCTAAAGTTGAGGGTTTTAATTTTGAGTGATAGGACCAATGTGAATCACTAAGAATTGTAATTCTAAATTTGGTTGAGATAAGTAATTTGGTTTTGGTTATGATTCATAAGATAACTGAGTGATTTAAGTAAATCATTAGTATATATTAGTAACTAAAGATGTTGAAACTATTTTCAGCATGAAGGGTATTGCTTGTACAATTGCGAGATAACTGTCTAAAATAGATATTATGGTTAAAACAGCGATACCTTATTGTAATGTCTTAGGATACACTTATATGATTTATTTCGAGTAGAAACTTTTGAATCTTACTGTTTGAAACAGGTAAGTTAATGTAAGGATTGTGACTGATATCATGAACATGTTGATTATTAGGTTACCGTATTCACATATTAGTCACTATATACATTTGAAGTATTTGGAGGTATTGATATGGGACTATGTATTCCCAAAGAGGGGGGATTGATGTGGATTTTTAGAATGGTTATATCTACAGTGGGGAGAACAAATATTTTATACACTGCCGATTTTGCAGGTTTTCCTACTTACAAAGCATGTAGAGGTCTGTAATTTTTATCATAGGTACACTTCAACTGTGAGAGACGGAATCTAAAACAAAAATCCAGAAAATCACATTGTATGATTTTTAAGTAATTAATTTGCATTTTATTGCATGACATAAGTATTTGATACATCAGAAAAGCAGAACTTAATATTTGGTACAGAAACCTTTGTTTGCAATTACAGAGATCATACGTTTCCTGTAGGTCTTGACCAGGTTTGCACACACTGCAGCAGGGATTTTGGCCCACTCCTCCATACAGACCTTCTCCAGATCCTTCAGGTTTCGGGGCTGTCGCTGGGCAATATGGACTTTCAGCTCCCTCCAAAGATTTTCTATTGGGTTCAGGTCTGGAGACTGGCTAGGCCACTCCAGGACCTTGAGATGCTTCTTATGGAGCCACTCCTTAGTTGCCCTGGCTGTGTGTTTCGGTCGTTGTCATGCTGGAAGACCCAGCCACGACCCATCTTCAATGCTCTTACTGAGGGAAGGAGGTTGTTGGCCAAGATCTCGCGATACATGGCCCCATCCATCCTCCCCTCAATACGGTGCAGTCGTCCTGTCCCCTTTGCAGAAAAGCATCCCCAAAGAATGATGTTTCCACCTCCATGCTTCACGGTTGGGATGGTGTTCTTGGGGTTGAACTCATCCTTCTTCTTCCTCCAAACACGGCGAGTGGAGTTTAGACCAAAAAGCTCTATTTTTGTCTCATCAGACCACATGATCTTCTCCCATTCCTCCTCTGGATCATCCAGATGGTCATTGGCAAACTTCAGACGGGCCTGGACATGCGCTGGCTTGAGCAGGGGGACCTTGCATGCGCTGCAGGATTTTAATCCATGACGGCGTAGTGTGTTACTAATGGTTTTCTTTGAGACTGTGGTCCCAGCTCTCTTCAGGTCATTGACCAGGTCCTGCCATGTAGTTCTGGGCTGATCCCTCACCTTCCTCATGATCATTGATGCCCCACGAGGTGAGATCTTGCATGGAGCCCCAGACCGAGGGTGATTGACCGTCATCTTGAACTTCTTCCATTTTCTAATAATTGCGCCAACAGTTGTTGCCTTCTCACCAAGCTGCTTGCCTATTGTCCTGTAGCCCATCCCAGCCTTGTGCAGGTCTACAATTTTATCCCTGATGTCCTTACACAGCTCTCTGGTCTTGGCCATTGTGGAGAGGTTGGAGTCTGTTTGATTGAGTGTGTGGACAGGTGTCTTTTATACAGGTAACGAGTTCAAACAGGTGCAGTTAATACAGGTAATGAGTGGAGAACAGGAGGGCTTCTTAAAGAAAAACTAACAGGTCTGTGAGAGCCGGAATTCTTACTGGTTGGTAGGTGATCAAATACTTATGTCATGCAATAAAATGCAAATTAATTACTTAAAAATCATACAATGTGATTTTCTGGATTTTTGATTCCGTCTCTCACAGTTGAAGTGTACCTATGATCAAAATTACAGACCTCTACATGCTTTGTAAGTAGGAAAACCTGCAAAATCGGCAGTGTATCAAATACTTGTTCTCCCCACTGTATGTTGAAATGCAAGAACTTAATTGGTTCCTATCATGGGGTTTGGTGTGTGTGACATAGGAATGTTTATGCTATTTTCATCTGATCTGACCTTTGGTTGAATTCCTCAATCCTAACTAGTCCAAGGCTGTACTGATTCATCAGTGACTGAAACCAGAGTGTTATCCTTTGTATCTCTCCTCAGGTATATTATGGGAACAGAGTCAGGGTTGAACAGAGTTGAACATGGTACCTATTAATAGTCTTAGGTTTTCAAGCAATTGGGTCTGAAATGTCACTCATTGGATACTATGCAATTGATAATCGCATAGCATTGGATGCTATTACAGTAGATAAAGGGGAATGTATGTGATTATAGGGGGAGATGCATGTTGTACATACTTGCTATCAGCATAGGAAGGTTTTGGGAAATTAACTAAAGCTATGGGAAATATATTAGAGAAAGACAGGTTTGAAAATGTGGAAACAAGACTACCTCAGTCGATCAGATAGCGCCCCAAGTGAACAGAGAAAAGCTTGGGGTTCCTCTGAATGAACAGGGAGAATGGAGACTGAAGTTATTTTTATTGGGATATATTCATCTGACTATATTGTAGTCTACATGTAAACTTACAAATTGTCAATGTATTTCTGGGATGATGTCATGAGGTTAGGAATTTATTCGTATGTTTGGTTTGTTTGGTTCAAGTAATGTTATATCTGTGGAATTTCACTTACAACAGAAAAATAATGAAAACGGGGGATGACATAATGTCTTTTTATACAGTATTTGTTAATGTCTTTGAGCTCATGAGCGGTATGGGTGAGAGGATAAGGACATTCCATGTATTATTTCTGCCACTGGTGGGTGCCAGAAGGTCTGCATGCCAAGATAGCTTGGGGGCCACTTGTGCTAATCTTAGAAGGAGTATGTGATTGAATATCCTGGCTAGGGTGCAACACGATACCATGTAGGGGGATCCTATTGTAGGTGATGAATAACACTCAATAATAGTTGGCAACTGTTGGATGGAATTAGCTCGGAAAGCACTATATAAACTGAGAGGTTTTCTATGTAAGTCATTCGGATGACAATAGGCTATGCCTGTACCACTTGTCATGCGAATCCAGTACTGTAATATTAAATAACTATGAACCAACTCTCCATCTACAGTGAGGGAAAAAAGTATTTGATCCCCTGCTGATTTTGTACGTTTGCCCACTGACAAAGACATGATCAGTCTATAATTTTAATGGTAGGTTTATTTGAACAGTGAGAGACAGAATAACAACAACAAAATCCAGAAAAACGCATGTCAAAAATGTTTAAAAAATTGATTTGCATTTTAATGAGGGAAATAAGTATTTGACCCCTCTGCAAAACATGACTTAGTACTTGGTGGCAAAACCCTTGTTGGCAATCACAGAGGTCAGACGTTTCTTGTAGTTGGCCACCAGGTTTGCACACATCTCAGGAGGGATTTTGTCCCACTCCCCTTTGCAGATCTTCTCTAAGTCATTAAGGTTTTGAGGCTGACGTTTGGCAACTCGAACATTCAGCTCCCTCCACAGATTTTCTATGGGATTAAGGTCTGGAGACTGGCTAGGCCACTCCAGGACCTTAATGCGCTTCTTCTTCAGCCACTCCTTAGTTGCCTTGGCCGTGTGTTTTGGGTCATTGTCATGCTGGAATACCCATCCGCGACCCATTTTCAATGCCCTGGCTGAGGGAAGGAGGTTCTCACCCAAGATTTGACGGTACATGGCCCTGTCCATCGTCCCTTTGATGCGGTGAAGTTGTCCTGTCCCCTTAGCAGAAAAACACCCCCAAAGCATAATGTTTCCACCTCCACATTTGACGGTGGGGATGGTGTTCTTGGGGTCATAGGCAGCATTCCTCCTCCTCCAAACACGGTGAGTTGAGTTGATGCCAAAGAGCTCGATTTTGCTTGCGGGCGCTGCAGGATTTCAGTCCTTCACGGCGTAGTGTGTTACCAATTGTTTTCTTGGTGACTATGGTCCCAGCTGCCTTGAGATCATTGACAAGATCCTCCCATGTAGTTCTGGGCTGATTCCTCACCGTTCTCATGATCATTGCAACTCCACGAGGTGAGATCTTGCATGGAGCCCCAGGCCGAGGGAGATTGACAGTTCTTTAGTGTTTCTTCCATTTGCGAATAATCGCACCAACTGTTGTCACCTTCTCACCAAGCTGCTTGGCGATGGTCTTGTAGCCCATTCGGGCCTTGTGTAGGTCTACAATCTTTTCCCTGACATCCTTGGAGAGCTCTTTGGTCTTGGCCATGGTGGAGAATTTGGAATCTGATTGATTGATTGCTTCTGTGGACAGGTGTCTTTTATACAGGTAACAAACTGAGATTAGGACTCCCTTTAAGAGTGTGCTCCTAATCTCAGCTCGTTACCTGTATAAAAGACACCTGGGAGCCAGAAATCTTTCTGATTGAGAGGGGGTCAAATACTTATTTCCCTCATTAAAATGCAAATCAATTTATAACATTTTTGACATGCGTTTTTCTGGATTTTTTTGTTGTTATTCTGTCTCTCACTGTTCAAATAAACCTACCATTAAAATTATAGACTGATCATTTCTTTGTCAGTGGGCAAACGTACAAAATCAGCAGGGGATCCAAAAATATTTCCCTCACTGTAAGTGTTTAACTATTCTCTTACATCCTGAGGTACTCGATACCGGAGAAACTCGTCATAACATTCACAAAGTTAATTCTAATATATCTACTACTGTACATTGCATTTTAGTTACACTGTTTATACACACCACATATTTATATACTGGATTCTTGACATGGCTCACTCTAATATATCTACTGCTGTACATATCATTCTTAGTATATCTTGTGTAAATTAATCTGGTGTATATACGTATAGATTGCATTTGGATTACTGATAGTGCTATTTGGGTTGTTCATTGGATTTGTTCCGATATTTCTTGATTTCTTGTTTTTTAATTTTTGATTTGTGTACTTATTTGACATTTTACTGCATTGTTAGGAGCTAGTAACACACGCATTTCACTGCACTCGCTATAACATCTGCTAAACTGTGTACGTAACCAATAAACTTCGATTTTATTTGGAATTTTCACTATATTGCTTGCAACTAACCCATCCTTTCACATCCACAAAGTACCTAGAGTTAAGGTGTGATTTAGAATTGGTTGGAAAAACACCACAATTGCCTTACACCCCCTTTGCCTACTCTCCTGCTCCTCCCCTCTCTCCCCTCTCTCTCCTTGCCCCTCCCTCCCTCCATCTCCCCTCACCCCCACCCACCTGTGTTGAGGAGGAAGATTGCGGCGCAGGTGAAGGAGGAGGTGTAGAAGCCCCCCTCGTGCTCTGTGAGGTAGCCCCCCACCACGGGTCCCAAGATGAATCCCACGCTGGAGGCAGCATTGAAGTGTCCCATCACCAGGGGGCGCTCCGCCTCAGACACCAGGTCAGACAGCAGGGCCCGGCAGATAGACAGGGAGTGCTTGAACAGCCCTGGAGGACAGCGAGAGAGGAAGAGGACACGACACAGATAAATATACTGAACAAAAATATAAATGGAACATGTAAAGTGTTGGTCCCATATTTCATGAGCTGAAATAAAAGATCCCAGAAATGTCCCATATACACAAAAAGCTTATTTCTCTCAAATTGTGTGCACAAATTTGTTTACTTCCCTGTTAGTGAGCATTTCTCCTTTGCCAAGATAATCCATCCACCTGAAGAATTTCTCGCACAAACTGTCAGAAACCGTCTCAGGGAAGCTCATCTTCACCTTGTCGTCCTCACCAGGGTCTTGACCTGACTACAGTTTGGCGTCGTAACTGACTTCAGTGGGTAAATGCTCACCTTCGATGGCCACTGGCACACTGGAGAAGTGTGCTCTTCACGGATTAATCCTGATTTCAACTGTCCCGGGCAGATGGCAAACAGCGTGTATGGCGTTGTGTGGGCGAGTGGTTTGCGGATGTCAACGTTGTGTACAGTGTGCCGTGGTGGTGGTGGGGTTATGGTAGGTGTAGGCATAAGCTACGGACAATGAACACAATTGCATTTTATCGATGGCAATTTGAATGCACAGAGATACCGTGACGAGATCCTGAGGCCCATTGTCGTGCCATTCATCTGCCGCCATCACCTCATGTTTCAGCATGATAATGCATGACCCCATGTCGCAGGGATCTGCACACAATTCCTGGAAGCTGAAAATCTCCCAATTCTTCCATGGCCTGCATACTCACCAGACATGTCACCCATTGACAATGGTTGGGATGCTCTGGATCCACGTGTACGACAGCGTGTTCCAGTTCCCGCCAACATCCAGCAACTTCGCACAGCCATTAATGAGGAGTGGGACAACATTCCACAGGCCACAATGAACAGCCTGATCAACTCTATGCGAAGGAGATGTGTCGCGCTACATGAGACAAATTGTGGTCACACCAGAAACTGACTGGTGTTCTGATACACGCCCCTACCTTTTTTGTGTGAAGGTATCTGTGAACAACAGATGCATATCTGTATTCCCAGTCATGTGAAATCCATAGATGAGGGCCTAATTAATTTATTTCAATTGACTGATTTCCTTATATGAACTGTAACTCAGTAAAATCTTTGAAATTGTTGCAGGTTGCATTGATATTTTTGTTATATTTGTGTGTAACAGAATGTTACTGATGGATTATGTCTTTACTGTATGTATGTACACTACAGGTCAAATGTTTTAGAACTGTCACGACTTCAGCCGAGGCTGCCTCCCCTCCTTGTTCGGGCAGGCTTCGGCGTTCGTCGTCACACTCATCACAGAATCACCCACCCGTTAAGGAGTCAGCGGGAGAAGAGCGCATGCCTGGAGTCGTGGCATGGGTCCAGGAGCATTCCACGATGCTGGCCAGCTTGGGGGAAGCGACGGATCGGGTTCTTCAGGTCATCCAACGCCTGGAGAAGAGAGGACCCGATCTGTCGAGACCAGCTGGCCAACCGGATCCAGCCATCTACCCCCCAGCACCCGGAGGGATCCAGATATCCCGACCACGGGCGTTTGATGGGACGGCGGCGCTGTGCCAGGGATTCCTCCTCCAATTGGAGCTTTACTTCGCCAGCATCAGACCGGCGCCATCGGAGCGGGAGAAGGTGTCCGTCCTCGTTTCCTGCCTCTGTGGGAAAGCCCTGGAGTGGGCCAACGCGGTGTGGAAGGAGGGAGGAGCCGCGTTGGAGGACTACAGGGAGTTCGCTCGCCTCTTTCGGGCGGTCTTCGATAACCCGCCCGAGGGTCGAGAGGCGGGTGAGCGGCTGGTCCAGCTGAGGCAGGGGACGAGGACTGCGCAGGACTTCGCGTTGGAGTTTCGGACGCTGGCAGCGGGGCCCGGGTGGTACGAGCGGGCCCTGATCGACCATTTCCGGTGCCATCTGCGGGAGGACATCCGACGGGAGCTAGCCTGCCGGGACACCATGTTGTCCTTTGATAAACTGGTGGACATGGCCATTCGTTTGGACAACCTGCTGGCAGCCAGAGGACGTCCTGGTAGGGCTTTGCCCGTTTCCACCCCGGACGACTCGGATCCCGAGCCGATGGAGCTGGGTGGAGCCACCGGCCGAGAGAGCGGAGGAGGACAGCGGCAGTGCCACTCTGGTGGCACGAAGGGACAGTACACCACACGTCGTAGTCAACGTTCTTTTGTGCCGGGAGGCGGCAGGCAGGGCACTCACGCATTACCCCAGGTATCGAACACCCACACTTGTTCAGAGCCCTCTGTTGTGCACTGTACCCTACCTATCCACTTTCCCGATCACATGGTAGTTCCCCAGTGTAAGGCGCTAGTCGATTCAGGCGCAGCTGGGAACTTTATGGACAGGGCATTCGCACGCCGTCAAGGCATTTCATTGGTTCCCCTCTCCATTCCACTCCCCATCAGAGCACTCGATAGTCGACCATTAGGGTCCGGGTTTGTTACGGAAGTCACTATACCAGTCACCATGATCACCCAGGAGACTCATTGTGAGCAGGTTATTTTTTCGATTATTGAATCTCCTGCTTTCCCTGTGGTATTAGGTATCCCTTGGTTAGCAACCCCACCTTCTCATGGCCGCAGAGGGCTCTCATGGGGTGGTCGCGTGAATGTCAGGGTAGGTGTCTAGATGTTTCCGTTGGTCCCCCCGAATACCACGATTTGGCGCACGCATTTTCCAAGACGCGTGCTACTAAATTACCACCTCATCGGGCGGGGGATTGCGCAATAGACCTTCGGGTAGACGCTGTACCTCCCGGGAGTCATGTGTATCCCGTCGCAGGCTGAAACAGAGGCTATGGAAACATACGTCTCCGAGTCCCTGGGCCAGGGGTACATACGTCCCTCCACTACACCTGCCTCCTTGAGTTTCTTCTTTGTGAAGAAGAAATACGGCGGTCTGCGCCCGTGCATTGATTATCGATCAGTGAACAAGGAGACGATTAGATTTAGTTTTCCTCTCCCCCTCATTCCTTCAGTGATCGAGTCAATGCATGGGGCACGCTTCTTCACAAAGCTAGATCTCAGGAGTGCGTACAACCTGGTGCGTGTTCGGGAAGGGGATGAGTGGAAGACGGCATTCAGCACAACCATGGGGCATTATGAATACCTGGTGATGCCCTACGGTTTGATGAATGCTCCATCCGTCTTCCAGTCCTTTGTGAACGAGGTGTTTCGGGACATGCTTGGTCGCGGTGTAGTGGTCTACATCGATGACATCCTGGTGTATTGCACTACTCGCGCCGAGCATGTGTCCCTGGTTTGCAAAGTGCTGGCCAGACTGTTGGAAAATGACCTTTATGCCAAGGCAGAGAAAGTGTATGTTTTCCAGCAGTTCGTCTCCTTCCTCGGATACCGCATTACCACCTCAGGTGTGGAGATGGAGGGAGATCGCATTTCAGCTGTGCGTAATTGGCAGACTCCAACCACGGTTAAGGAGGTGCAGCGATTCCTTGGCTTTGCCAACTACTACCGAAGGTTTATCCGGGGCTTTGGCAAGGTCGCAGCTCCCATCACATCCCTGTTGAAGGGTGGGCCGTCCCGGCTCCGCTGGTCTGCTGAGGCGGATCTGTTCACCTCAGCTCCGGTACTGGCCCACCCCGATCCATCACTACCGTTCGTAGTGGAGGAGGATGCGTCTGAGGTAGGGAAAGGTGCTGTCCTGTCCCAACGCTCGGGCACGCCACCCAAGCTCCGCCCCTGTGCCTTCTTCTCGAAGAAGCTCAGCCCGGCGGAGCAGAACTACGATGTTGGTGATCGGGAGCTGTTGGCTGTTGTCCGAGCTTTGTGGAGGCATTGGCTCGAAGGGGCGAAACACCCTTTCCTCGTCTGGACGGACCACCGTAACCTGGAGTACATCCGGGCAGCGAGGAGGCTGAATCCTCGCCAGGCCAGGTGGGCCCTATTCTTCACCCGGTTTGATTTTACACTATCATACATTCCGGGTACGAAGAACGTGAAGGCAGACGCACTGTCCCGGCTGTATGACACAGAGGAGAAGCCCAGAGACAACACCCCCATACTCCTGCATTGTGGTGCCGGTAGTATGGGCGATGGACGCGGATACAGAACGGGCATTACGCACAGAGCCATCTCCACCGCAGTGTCCAGCTGGGCTGCGGTACGTGCCTGCTCTTATCCGTGATCGTCTGATCTTCTGGGCACACAGGTATCGGTCGTACAGTGCGCTGCTTGAGCGGAAAGTACTGGTGGCCTACCTTGGCTAACGACGTGAGGGTGTACACGTCTCCTCCTGCTCGGCGTGCGCCCAAAGTAAGGCACCTAGGCACCTCCCAGTGCACTCTTGGCATTCTTTTATTTTACTTATTTTTATTTTACCTTTATTTAACTAGGCAAGTCAGTTAAGAACAAATTATTATTTACAATGACGGCCTACACCGGCCAAACCCGGACGACGCTGGGCCAATTGTGCGCCGCCCTTTGGGACTCCCAATTACGGCCGGTTGTGATACAGTCTGGAATCGAACAAGGGGGTCTGTAGTGACGCCTCAAGCACTGAGATGCAGTGCCTTAGACCGCTGCGCCACTCGGGAGCCCCTACCTACCGCTTCACCTGGAAGGCTTTTCCAACAGTCTTGAAGGAGTTCCCACATATGCTGAGCACTTGGTGGCTGCTTTTCCTTCACTCTGCGGTCCGACTCATCCCAAACCATCTGAATTTGGTTGAAGTCGGGGGATTGTGGAGGCCAGGTCATCTGATGCAGCACTCCATCACTCTCCTTCTTGGTAAAATAGCCTTTACACATCCTTTTTTGGTTACTACATGATTCCATGTGTGTTATTTCATAGTTTTGATGTCTTCACTATTATTCTACAATGTAGAAAATAGTAAAAATAAAGAAAAACCCTTGAATGAGTAGGTGTTCCAAAACTTTTGACCGGTAGTGTATGTATGTAGGTAGTGGACATCACGGTGCAATCAAATTGACCCTTTGTGGAACATCAAAGTATTTTCTTGTTTTAACATACATGTGATTCAGATTCACATAAAAGGTAGAGAGAGCTCTTTCCCCCCCAGACAGACTCACCCACAGGGATCCTAGCCAGGACAAACAGGCCGATGCTGGTGGACATCCCCAGCAGGCCGTAGCCCAGAGCACTCAGCAGCAGACACGTCAGCATAGAGTACCGCCTCCCCACCACGTCACTCCAGCTGCCCTGCCAATCACAACCCCCATCATCACACACAGGAAGTGACAACACATCACAGGAAGTGGCATATAGGAAAGAGTAGTATTTTCTCACATAACACAAGGCATTAAACATCTCCACAATGTTGCTGGACACAGGGTTCATCTCAATGGTCAGTACTGTCTTCCTTTCCTTCAAAGCCCCAGGTAGACGAGGAAAGGAATCCACTTAAAACTATTGAGATACAGCCTGGCTGCCCAACAAACCACATATGTATGAGATAATGAGAGCCCGCCCTCTCTCTGAGGTCGTAACACGAGGACATGAGTGTGAGTGGTCAGGTGATCCCAAACAGAGGAATTCCACAGCTTGGTCTTCTTGGCCAAGCAACCCAGGCGCCTCCACTCAGTCTCTCATTACACTGATATATGAATGACACACACACACACACTTCTATGCACAACTAGAAATACATACACACACACATAGGTGGACCTACACACGCAGACACATAACACAAAACTTGACTAGATAGCGTGCATGTAGAAATAGACAGACAGACACAGACACACAGACACACAGACACACAGACACACACACACACACACACACACACACACACACACACACACACACACACACACACACAATGATGGTATAATGAAATCAGGGTAAATTTAATTTGCTGTGTTCTGGATGTGGCCTGTGAGGATTACCATAGAGACCTGGCTGTTCCCTTTTCCCTCCATCACACTATCCCTCCCTGCCTGTCTGTTCACTGGGGCCACAAACGACTCCTTCTCCTTTAATTTGTCTCATGACCCCTGAGATTTAAACCAATTTCAGGAGACCATGGGGGAGGGGAAGTGCCTCACACAACTCAACTCTGACAATCTCGATCTCTCTTCATAGATGCCTCACTCAGTGTACAGTAACAAGTCAACCTTGTTAAGAGACATGGATTCAGAGGAATGTGTGGATTTTAACTGAGTGTTAATGGTTAGGGCATGGTGGAGCATCCAGCTCCAGTCCACTGTGTGTGTGTGTGTGTGTGTGTGTGTGTGTGTGTGTGTGTGTGTGTGTGTGTGTGTGTGTGTGAGAGAGAGAATCACACTGGTATACCACAAGACATACAGTTCTACAACACAAATGCCTGACTTAAGAACACCAAGTCAATACTTACAACTATAGTGCTAGAGAAGAGTTGTAGGATCCCATATGTGGAGCCTGAAACATAAATCAATGCATTAGGTACAGATTATGGCACATTAAGAACATTCATGATAACTGCTAGCCTACAATGCAAGCCGCTATAGTGCTTTGCATAAACTATCAGACCCTGTGACCGCAATCAGCGCCCACAGCGATATGAAGTTATGAAATTAAAGATATGATTGAGCACATCAGCTGGTGATTTCAAACAGTTACGCTACACGCCGAGAGAATGCTAATTTAGACCATTCCTTAATCTGTCGTCCTTAGATGCCTGATGTCCTCAGAGGTCTTCTTCATTTTGTTCCATACAATATTTGGCAATATTTAATGCATTAAAAGGCATTTTAGAATGTATTGGTTTGCCAGCTACAGCTAAATTATACCACCACGTCTGATGTATGAAACATCTTACAAACTTTAACGCTGACGTGAACTCTTCCATATTTACTGTATTACATCATCATCATCATCATCATCCCACCTACCTACTAAGCCTGCCACGGTGGGGCTGGCCCCCAGGGCCTTCACATGGTGACTCAGCAGGGGAATGATCATGCTTACCCCAAACAGGTCCTGGTGAGAAGACAGAGGGAGAGAGAAAAGAAAACGATGAATGACACCATAGACCTGAGTGACTGCAGTAGGTGTATGTTCAGTTTAAACACTGTTGAGCTACAGTAACTACATTGTCATAGACAATAAATAGACATGTCAACAAACAATAACCAAAACAAAAATCCAGGAAACAGTTGAATGATGAGTATCATGATCATCAGAGGTTGACCTATCAATGGCCAATGAAAACACAGTCAAATTAAGGGTTAGAATACTCTGGCCTGACAAATTACCCTTTCTAATATGCAGCATGCATCAACGCTACCATCTGCTTTAAAACATTTGAACAGTTTATAAAGGGTGGGGTTCACAAACACTGCAACTTATATTCAGCAGGGTAATGAGGCATTAGAGGTCCAGTTGTTTTGTCTGTGGAACCGGTTTATTCAAAAGGACAATGACTGAATCAAACACAGTGAAGCAACTGCATGACAAACCACCAGTGTTGTTGGAGATAGTTTATTCTCTGTGGATGGGCTGGTATCTCCAGGTTTGCTCTATGGCTGGAGTTAGAGAGATCAACTAGAGTTCTAGGGTATACCAGTTTTTTTGCCTGATGTTTAGTGGGTGTACAACAGAGAGAGTTCAGGGCCTGAGGAGAGAAATAGACACTCTCCCAGCATGTTTATCTGCATTTGTGAGGCCATCTCCATAGAGGCTCTTGCCAGAGACTTGATTGAAGTCACACTGTAGCTCCTGCTGTGTCACAGCCCCACCCATTAAACCAACTGTTTAATTCTCCCTCCGTTCAACTCTACCTCTGCATTCAAACTGGGCACAAACATACGGTGTGTGGGAGTTAGTGCGTGTGCCCTTGAGCAAGGCACCTAACCCTATTTGCTCCTGTAAGATGCTCTGGATAATAATTATTAAATAAATAAACATTGTATGTGTGAGAGAGAGAGAGAGAGAGAGAGAGAGAGAGAGAGAGAGAGAGAGAGAGAGAGAATCAGAGCGTTCACAAGGGTGTAGGCTTTGGGTGAGAATGGCTTTGGGTGTAGCATTCACTTCCATTCCTTTTATCCGGATAGAATTACACACAGAAAATGTTTAGCATGCCCCCAATATACCGTCTTCAAAATGATCTGTATCGCTCCAGTTCTGTGAGTTTACAGTAGGCTAAGTGTGTGTCCAGTCCACAATCCACATCAGATTAAATAAACATGACATCAATCTAATCCTGTACAACTGGATATTTATGTATATTCTATTGAGTTTTACAGAGTCAACGTGATGTTCTTGTGAAAACCCTGAGCATCTCAGAATAACAAGTCCTTCCGAGGTGAACTCAGATTTCCAAGGACTGGATTCTGCTGAACAGGTTTTTCGACAGTGCTATGATGGGACTCAACCCGCCTCATCCCAATAGTTGGATCAGCATTAGAGTGACTGGAGAACAACCTAGTTTAATACATCTGATGTATTTTGTGGTATCCTGCAGGTCAGGATCTCAAATGTCATATGATGGAGCCAGCCGCCTAAACCAGAATACTATTTACATAGCCGAAAGCCACTAATGTCATTTACATTTTTTACATTTTCAGTCATTTAGCAGACGCTCGTATCCAGAGCAACTTACAGTTAGTGAGTGCATACATTTTCATACTGGCCCTCCGTGGGAATCGAACCCACAACCCTGGCGTTGCAAGCGCCATGCTCTACCAACTGAGCTACACGGGGCCCTCGGGTCATGATGTAGCCTCTGTAAAATTGACTACAGCCAACAGATCAATAAACTGATGTCATCGCCAATCATTTGCCTCAACTGTAAGGTTGCGTCCAACGTGAGTACTCCTGTTCTATATCCCTTTAGGAAAGAAATTAAAGCATCACAGCAATACCAAACTTGCTCAAATGTAGCCACATCTTCAACAAAGGTTATGTTGCACTTACCATGAACCCCACCACATAGACACATTGTATAATCCGCGTTCGTCTCCTTGGTATCTGATTTAATATGCTACATTTTGCGTTATTCATTCTCCCGCAATGACAGCTCACCGATGGTCAATGCGGAAGCGCTCACTGGCTGCTACAATACCGATCAACCATAACAAAGCAGTGTTGCCAACTCCTCAGTAAGGAAAGTAACTATTGGCTGTCCTAAAAGTCGCTAAATGACGTCATCGCCCAATTTGCATAATTGGCCATGTGCATGTAATTGTGATGGATGCTGTAGGAGAGAAGAATAACGTCGTGGGAGAGACAAAAAGTGAATAAAAAACACCCTACATTCACATCCTGCCCTGAATGTAAGCCAGGGCGGGATCAGCCAGCGGCGGCTTCCCGCATGCGCGATTCATTTGCAGTCTGGACGCCGAGGGGTGAACATCTCCTGCTCTGACTGCAGCTGGGAGGGACTGCTGCGTGAGGACTGGGCCGCCTGTGAGTGCTTTGGGACGGGGGTAACAAAGCACCTGCTGCTAGTTGAGAAGAGTAAGAACGATACGAAATGTCACGTCAGAGTCTCCAATAACACTAGAAAAAGTCGCTAGTCGCTTTTTTGAAAATGTGTCGCTAGAGGGGTCTGAAAACTCGCTAACTACAAAGTCGCTAAGTTGGCAACACTTAAACAAAGACAGTACAGTCAAATACTTTACTATTACTAAACCAAGAGACAATAGCTTGTCGTTTCCAACGGGAACAAATGAGTCATAGTGGGCAGAACAAGCAAGGAGCTGGGCAGGGCCAAGCACGCGCTAGCAATATCCTATTGGCATGTTGTAGCATATATCTGCATATTTCCGTTAGGGTACTCCTAGTCTGTGAAGTGCGCGTGTGCAATAACTCAATTCGCCTTTGCACTCCTTCTAAACAGCGGGACTTGTACTTTTGCAGAGGGGAAAGTCTACAAACCTTAGTCCAATCTGTTCGTAACGTATTACAGATTTTGGAACAGAAAACTGTATTGCGATCAAATGTCTAATCAATGAGAAAATGTGCAGAATGTCGGCCAAAATCCATTTCGTTCCATCTTCTCCCACTGCCCGTCAGTGGGCTTCCTCTCACTACCATATTTGGTAGTGAGTGGAAACGCCAACCGGATGCTTCACATTTATACATCCAGTGAAATATCTGTGTCATTGTTCTGTGGTACAGTCTAAAGATAGGCTAAAACTGCTTCTCCAATAGAAATCCCCGATCACAATTGTAGGCGATGTCATGGCGACGTTGGCTAGCTAAACTCATGCGTAGAACACGTCATCGGGTCTAACGGTCGTCTCCTGCAGAACTGCGCATGTGCAGGCCGTCAAATCAAAGGCACTCCTTCGTAATAAAGTTTTTTTTGACGAAAATGAAAACGTGTCAGTTTGTCACTTTCACGAGGTTTAAGTAATAACATGTTAAACTACTTAAGACATTAGCTCGAATCTAGGTTGTGCCATTAAAAATTAACAACTAAAGAAGAATTTTTCACTTTTCTCATTGACTTCTCAAACCCCAGCGTGGTCTGTTTCGCAAGCGGTCCTGGAAGTCTCGCGATGTTGCGCCTCTGAGTTTAGAAACTCTGTGACCATAACTAAGAACACCCCCCTGTCCGTGGGATATTCGATCTCCTCAGGGGTGTTCGATTCAACTTCTGAGAACCTCAAGTCATTCTGTTGATGAATTGCCAATATTTTAATATTCGGCAGAAAATTGCCTTTCATTTAATCAAAGTGGATTCATTGAAGCGTCATGTGAATGTTTGAGCTGCTGAGGTCTCATCTTATCCCATTTGGTGCACCGAGAGCTCTACCAGGTGGTATCGACCTGACTTCAGAAAAGGTCAAGCGCTGTATTTGAATATAGCTGTCAGTCACAAGGGCACCATACAACTCTGGTAGAACAAGACACTCAGCCTAGAATAGAATATAAAATAATAGAATACAATATAATAGAATATATCTATTGTTCTATTCTGGACTTTTTGTTATTCTGCATACATTCTGTCTCACTTGGTATCACTTTATAAACCTTCCTGCAATTATTAAATAATTACTTGAGAAGGTAGTGTGATAAAGTAATGTGTCTCAGCCAAGGGAGATGGCAGGCACTGGACAACAGTCTTTGAGGTGAAGTCAGGTGTTTTACTTACAGCGTGGTGATCAGTGTCCGGCAGTCGACTTGAACATATACAAATACATCCAGAATACTAAGAAAAGGCTAGAATAAACGTGTCTAGTAAACATCCTTTTCAGTGTACTACAGCTATTTATTTACCTTTGAGTTGCACTTGCTGAGAATGACATGTTCTGACTGTGCAAGGCTGGTGCAAAGCCACATTGTCACAGGTAGAAATACTTTTCATAAAATGCAATAACACTAAATGGAAATAGTAGGAACGTTTTATGGTTGCTTTTACTCCACCTACTGGACGCGGCTGGAACATTTAAATGTTTCCCATTCTCACTATGCATTCCACATTTCTAGCATGTTTCATCGCAGAGATGGGCTTGCAGACTTATCACTGGCATATCTCACACTGTCATAGCAAATAGATGAAGGCATTCCCTTCCTCACTCTCGTCCTCTTCAGGCCCAGGGCCCCAGAGGTTGAGTTCTCCAAGGAAGAATCTCAATTGCATTTCCTTGATTCCCCACGTCCTCTGACTCCTCTCTCCTCGCCTCCTCAATACCCATTAGATGAAAAGATCATAAGGGACCTTCTCTGACCTTCTTGTCCAATGGTTTTGAAAAGGAGGTGAGATGATGCGCGAATCAAGGAAATGCAATGGAGATTCTCCCAAGGTATCAGGTAAGCTAATCTGTTCACACACACACACACCCTGTGGGAAAGCTAAGTCAGCCTCTGTTTATGGACAGTATGTCTAGTGGAATTGTGTTTACCCATGGTGTGCAGTGGGACTGAAGGGGTGTGGAGTGTGGATATCAGGTTGCTGCTGTGTATACTGTGTTAATATAGAACAGCTGAGACACTGATAGTTCCCAAGCAACTACACACACACACAAACACACACACATACACATACACACACACTAAACATGCAGGTGAGACACACAGCAGGCTATCATATACTATATGGTGCATACACAAATACAAGCTCTGTACAAACTATCAGTAACAGTATGATGTAATATAGTAACAGTATGATGTAATAAAGTAACTGTATGATGTAATATAGTAACAGGATGATGTAATATAGTAACAGGATGATGTAATAAAGTAACAGTATGATGTATAGTGCTGGCGATTAACTGAAATGTCAGTAATGTTTTGGTTTTTAAACAACTAATTGACCAACATCGGTTCAATTATTTGAATTCCATTTCGTTAGTTTTTATCTGTGAGCTCAATGCGCACATTTCACAGTTTCTCTAGAGATAGATCACATCCAGCCGTAACTGTGCAATGTAGTAGGGAGTTGTAGTCTCCAACAGGTCAATATTCTACATAGTTTAGCGCATAAAACGTTGTAATTAACTACGATGACCATAATCCATTGTGCATCTACTTGTCTGGTCTGTGTTTCTTTTACGCCTGCTACATTAGGTTAGTGTTGGGCAGAATGCGCAATCGTGAGGGGATATAGAGAGCAGCTGTTGCTTTGCAAGGTATCTCTACCTGAAAATGCATGATCTAAGTGATTGATAGTTGGCATTCAGTGGCAGGTAGCCTAGTGGTTAAGAGCGTTGGACCAGTAACCAAAAAGTTGTTGGTTCGAATGCCTGAGATGACTAGGTGAAAAATCAGTCCATGTGCCCTTGAGCAAGGCACTTAACCCTAGTCACTGTGGGTAAGAGTGTCTGCTAAATGACTAAACATGTAAATAAAATTGTGCCTTATTTATTTTGAAGAACTACCAAATAGTGATTTGTCAGACAGCATAGGCAGCAGCTCTATAGAGATGAGATGATGACTCGGAATGAAATAATAAAGTCATCAAATAAAACAAATGTAATATATACAACAAATGAAATATTTTATTAAAGTAAAGTAATGTGAATAAATTATGGTTAATAAGTGATGAGCAATAATGGGCAGTCACTACCGTCATGGGACTTTTATTAATTGTTTTCTTCTGTTGTTACAGCATTCAATCCAAATAATCGAAACCAAAATCGAAAACTGTGATTATTTTTTAATAATCGAACCGAAATAGAACCGACCTCAAAAAGCGCTAATCGCTCAGCACTAATGATGTCATAAAGTAACAGCATGATGTGCTGTTATCTCCATCTCCCTAGAGAGTGACACAGAGGGATCAAAGAGCCCCACTAGGAAATCTCTCAGCTTACAATAACAAACAACGTTAGGCTTGCTTGCTTTATTCCTTTTGTGCTTCTGTGCAAAGCGCCCCTGAACTATGTGTTATGTGTTTTTCAGCCAGGTCCCCCGTGATACAGGTCAGTATTCGACATTCATCCATGTCTGAGGATTTCGGGAGATTACGTGGAAACCGGCCAGTAGGGGCAACAGTGAGCACTGTTACCTTCAAGTAGGTTTCACTTTAGCTAGGGCATTGTGGACAGGAATGGTGGATGGGTGTAAGCATGTACTTCTGATTTCAAAGGTTGCAAGGTCAAAACCCAGTAATATAACGTTTTAAAAAAATATATATTTTTGTTTTAAGCCTATACCAAACCTTAACCCTTACCGTAACCATTTGGAGTTAATGCATAGCCTTAAGAATTTGTAGTTTGTGGTCCTCTGTAGCTCAGCTGGTAGAGCGCGGCGCTTGTAACGCCAAGGTAGTGGGTTCGATCCCCGGGACCACCCATACACAAAAAAAAAAAAAAAATGTATGCACGCATGACTGTAAGTCGCTTTGGATAAAAGCGTCTGCTAAATGGCATATTATTATTATTATTATTAGTTAAGGTCTGAACTTAACCCTAACTTTAACTTCGGAATGAATGCCTAAACTTAACCTTAAACACTTCTAAATCTGACTTTTGGAACAACTTCGAAATTTGACGTTTGAGAAACATGGATGAACGTCTAATTCTGACGTGAGACTGTGAGAGCTGGTAGATGTTTTTATCCTTATTGCCTGCGTCCGTAATGGGTCCGCGGTCAAACGACCACCCCTCATCACTGTCAAACGCTCCCTAAAACACTTCAGCGAGCAGGCCTTCCTAATTGACCTGGCCCAGGTATCCTGGATGGATATAGATCTCATTCCGTCAGTAGAGGATGCCTGGTTGTTCTTTAAAAGTAATTTCCTCTCAATCTTAAATAAACATGCCCCATTCAAAAAATACAGAACTAAGAACAGATATAGCCCCTGGTTCTCCTCAGACTTGACTGCCCTTGACCAGCACAAAAACATCCTGTGGCGTACTGCATTAGCATCAAATAGCCCCCGCGATATGCAACTTTTCAGGGAAGTTAGGAACCAATATACACAAGCAGTTAGGAAAGCAAAGGCTAACTTTTTCAAACAGAAATTTGCATCCTGTAGCACTAACTCCAAAAGGTTTTGGGACACTGTAAAGTCCATGGAGAATAAGAGCACTTCCTCCCAGCTGCCCACTGCACTGAGGCTAGGAAACACTATCACCACCGATAAATCTACAATAATCGAGAATTTCAACAAGCATTTTGCTACGGCTGGCCATGCTTTCCACCTGGCTACCACTACCCCGGCCACCAGCTCTGCACCCTCCGCTGCAACTTGCCCATGCCCCCCCCGCTTCTCCTTCACACAAATCCAGACAGCTGATGTTCTGAAAGAGCTGCAAAATCTGGACCCCTACAAATCATCTGGGCTAGACAATCTGGACCCTTTCTTTCTAAAACTAGCCGCCGAAGTTGTCGGAACCCCTATTACTAGCCTGTTCAACCTCTCTTTCGTAACGTCTGAGATCCCCAGAGATTGGAAAGCTGCCGCGGTCATCCCCCTCTTCAAAGGGGGTGACACTCTAGATCCAAACTGTTACAGACCCATATCCATCCTGCCCTGCCTTTCGAAAGTATTTAAAAGCCAAGTTAACAAACAGATCACCGACCATTTCGAATCCCACCGTACCTTCTCCGCTATGCAATCCGGTTTCCGAGCTGGTCATGGGTGCACTTCAGCCACGCTCAAGGTCCTAAACGATATTATAACCGCGATCGATAATAGACAGTACTGTGCAGCCGTCTTCATCGACCTGGCCAAGGCTTTCGACTCTGTCAACCACCGCATTCTTATTGGCAGACTAGGTAGCCTTGGTTTCTCAAATGACTGCCTCGCCTGGTTCACCAACTACTTCTCAGATAGAGTTCAATGTGTCAAATCGGAGGGCCTGTTGTCTGGACCTATGGCAGTCTCTATGGGGGTGCCACAGGGTTCAATTCTTGGGCCGACTCTTTTCTCCGTGTATATCAATGATGTCGCTCTTGCTGCTGGTGACTCTCAGATCCACCTATACGCAGACGACACCATTTTGTATACATCTGGCCCTTCATTGGACACTGTGTTAACAAACCTCCAAACGCGCTTCAATGCCATACAACACTCCTTCAGTAGCCTCCAACTGCTCTTAAACACTAGTAAAACTAAATGCATGCTCTTCAACCGAACGCTGCTTGCACCCGCCCACCCGACTAGAATCACTACTCTCGACGGGTCGCACCTAGAGTATGTGGACAACTACAAATACCTAGGTGTCTGGTTAGACTTTAAACTCTCCTTCCAGACTCACATTAAGAATCTCCAATCCAAAGTTAAATCTAGAATCGTTTTCCTATTTCGCAACAAAGCCTCCTTCACTCATGCTGCCAAACATGCCCTCGTAAAACTGACTATCCTACCGATCCTTGACTTCGGCGATGTCATTTACAAAATAGCCTCCAACACTCTACTCAGCAAATTGGATGTAGTCTATCACAGTGCCATCCGTTTTGTCTCCAAAGCCCCATATACTACCCACCACTGTGACCTGTACGCTCTTGTTGGCTGGTCCTCACTACATATTAGTCGCCAAACCCACTGGCTCCAGGTCATCTATAAATCACTGCTAGGCAAATCCCCGCCTTATCTTAGCTCATTGGTCACCATAGCAACACCCACCCGTAGTATGCGCTCCAGCAGGTATATCTCACTGGTCATCCCCAAAGCCAACACCTCCTTTGGCCGCCATTCCTTCCAGTTCTCTGCTGCCAATGACTGGAACAAATTGCAAAAATCTCTGAAGCTGGAGACCCTTATCTCCCTCACTAACTTTAAGCATCAGTTGTCAGAGCACCTTACCGATCACTGCACCTGTACACAGCCCATCTGAAATTAGCCCACCCAACTACCTCATCCCTATATTGTTATTTATTTTGCTCATTTGTACCCCAGTATCTCTATTTGCATATCATCTCTTGCACATCTATCATTCCAGTGTTAATACTAATTGTAATTATTTTGCACTATAGCCTATTTATTGCCTTACCTCCATAACTTGCTACATTTGCACACACTGTATATATATTTTCTGTTGTATTTTTGACTTTATGTTTTGTTTTACCCCATATGTAACTCTGTGTTGTTGTTTTTATCGCACTGCTTTGCTTTATCATGGCCAGGTCGCAGTTGTAAATGAGAACTTGTAAATGAGAATAAAAATCCAGTTACTCTCAAAGAGGGGTAATGGGGGATAAAAGTATCTGTTTACAGATGTAGGATCTTCATTTGAGCCAGTTTGCTACAGCAGAAAAATAATCCTGCAGCAACAGGAAATGTGAATTATTATGTGGATCATAATGAATGGACATTTTTTGTAAGGGTTGATACATTTTGCGTTAGGGCAAATCAAGTCTGAAATTTTAACATGGAAATTACAAACTTTAGAAGCCTTTTTAAACCTAGAATACGCTACAAGTTTGCATTTCCTGTTGTGCAGGAAAACTCTCAGTAACTAAAGAGTGATCAAGTTAAGATCCTACATCTGTATTACCATCTCAGAGGAGAGGAGATAAAAGTGGAAAGTAGAGAGAAGCAGAGAAAAGCCCATAGTTGGCTTCCTGTGTCCTCAGTGGCAGCACTGTGCTAATTAGGCTGTGTGCCTCTATGGGTGATGTGCTAAATATCCCTGTGTGTGTGTGTGTGTGGATGGCAGTGCTTGTGTAGCAGTGTGTTTCTATGGGCAATGTGCTAAATATCCCTGTTACATGCTAATGAGCAGCCAGCTAAGCTCAGTTCCACTCACACTCAGCCAGGCCACTGGCTACAGACTGGTTGGAAAATAAATACACTGTCTATGGTAGCTATGTGTTTTTGTTTATAGAGTAATAATGCTCTCCATTTATATAGTGATTTTACAAGTGCTCAAATCGCTTTACAGTGTATAGGGGTACTAACCTGGTCCACTACCAAGACGTTGCACCATCCTACAATCAGAGTGCTCAGTACTTTGTTTATTTCCAATCAGAAGGGTCACTCACTGCTATAACTGTGCTAAAGTATTAAGTGTGATATTACATTACAGTAGGCTATGCTGCCAAGCCAATTAAACTGTACAGATGCCAGTGGAGTAATAAAACATTGGAGGCCCTGGCCGTTCTATCAGCCAGATCTCAGAGAAGTCAACAGAGTTTGGCCTCACATCATCTCTGTCTCTGCTGTATTGGAGTCAGATGACAACTGTGGATCCCATGGAAGTGACGCATAAGGACACATCCTATTTTCACGACCCCCCACCTACTATCTCCACATCCCACCATGGGGCGGTGGCTTGGGGTTGTGAGTGAGTGTGTGTAATGAACTTTAACTTGGGGGAGGCAACGTTTCAGTCTCACTGCTTACCCCCTCCCTCTATGATTTTCTTGTGCATGAGGGGGGTGTCCAGTTGCTGGTAGATATTTCTGTGCTGGAAACCCCCCCCCCCTCCACACCCCAGACCACTCCTGTGACAGTCGGGAGAGTGTGGGCAGCAGGCACCTTCAATCAGCCCCCCAAAATAGCACAAGCGGAGGGATCCACGCCCCTGTGAGTTCCCTGACTATCTCCTCCTACCCAGTCCAGCCCATTCCTTTTCTCAGCAGCCCACAAAGAGACAAACAGAGAAGAGAGGAGCCAGGATAAGACAAATACACAGCAAAGTGACATTCCACCTTGGAGAAAGAATCTCAGCTTGGAATATATTGGGACACTGGGAATATACACACATAGCTATAGAAGTGTGTCAGTGGACCCAGCATAGACAGACACACTCCGACTGCGGGAAAATAGTGTGTTTGATTTCACATAGGAACACACACGCACATACAGGGCTAGTTGATTGGGCCAAGGGTCTCCATACAGTGGCATTGTGTGTCTGGCCTGTCCTGCACCATGAAGCTGAGTGTGGCTCTGTTCTTCGCGGGGCTGTTCGGGGCTCTGGCAGCCGTGTTTGTCCTCCTCTCCTTCGGGACAGATTACTGGCTCCTGGCCTCGGAGACATGTGACGAAGAAACTAACAGAACCATAGGACCTGGGGGCGTTGCCATAGAGGTAAGGAACATGGAGATTCCTGATTACCGTCATGAGATGTTTTGTTGTTTATGCTTCAAATATTGTAGTCCAATATTTACCTAGTATATACTATAGTCCACTAATTATTACCTGTGTAGTAATCATGTAATAATGATGAAGTAATAACTTTGGTGTTATTGGGATTCATTGAAACAACCAGCACTACAGCAGGTGGAAACAGCAGGTGTAAGCAAGGAAAGGTTTGGTGTGGCCTCTCTGGAATGTTCCTTTTCTTGGTCCTCTTTTCTCTTCATGTCAGTGGTCATAAAATACAAAGGAGACAAAAAAGGTAGCCATTGGTGTAAGATTGGGGGTAACATTGGGTAAGACTATTCTCTTGTTTCTATTTGCTGAATTAAGGGTTAGGGGTTGGAGGTTAGGGTGGGTTTGGGTGGTCTGGGAGGATCAGCTGGTCAAGGACTAATGTGAAACCATGGAAGTCAAGGAAAGTTGTTCCTTTTCTGGTTGGAGTCTCCTTACAGGAAGTGGTGTCGGGGTCAAGGTCAAACCTGATTCCACTAGTCAAAGCCTTGCTGATTAGATAATTAGGTGCATCAGCTGTGTTGGTGCTGGGCTAGAGCAAACATTTATACCCCTGTGTGTCCCCAGGAACATAATGAAGAAACCTTGCTTTGGATCATAGTATGATCAGTGTGGTGTCACGTTGCTTCGAGAGCTATCAGTACCATGTTTATGACTTTAATAGAGTCCATCCTCCATTACATTGGCTATTGTAGATTAAGGTCCTCACCTTAGTGCACAGCCTAAGGTGGATCTCATGAAAAACCCTCCAAACTTGGGCAATTTACTTGTTCTATTTTGGTGGTATTTTCTCCTGGGTGCATGGTCCAATTACTCTTTCAATAAGACTTGAACTGTGAACTGTGTAGGCCTACAGTACAGGGTTGCATCTTTGGGGGGGTTGTTGCCGCCTAAAGGCCATTTGCTGTATTTCTACGCAATTTAACATGACCCATGGGCTTGTAACCAGTTATTCTTAGAACAGCAACAATAAGCAAAAATGGCCGCAGTCATCAAGCTAGGTAAGAGATCATTATTAAATGTTTTTATTTACAAAGACTTGATATTTTATGGTCTTTATCAAATGCCATCAAACGTTATTAGTCAGACAATATTTCAAGTTTATATGAATATATAGTTAAAGGATATCTTAACTTTTTCAGACCCTGTCTTGTCATTTACCCAGAAAGTAATCTATGGGGCCAGGAGACACAGTCATCTATGGTTCACTTGCGTGAACTTTAAACAATGGTGATAGGGGCAAGCTCACCATATTCAAAAGTTGAGGCCAAATCACCTCTAAGTAACTTCTAATCTAGTCTTTGAGTTGATTTGGTCATGGAATTATGAACATGGTGAGCTTGCCCCTATCCATAGTGTTTTGGTTGTTAGCTCAAGTTAGAAGTATCTTTTGAAACAAAACAAAACTGTGGATGACAGTCTCTCCTGGCACCATAGACTTCTTTCAGGGTAAATGGAAAAAAGTCTAAGAACAGGAATGCTCAGAACCGGAGCTACACTGTTCTTTATCTGAAGGAGGAGTTATTGGTTGATTCATGTGATGACATTGATCAAACAAGCACCTTCAATTAGGGCTTTGATAACCACTTGATAGGGATGGTGAGAGCCAGAGGCATATGTGGCAGACGTTTACAATGCTGAAGTAGCCTATAGTAAATTCCTCTGAAAAGCATTTCCTGGATTACATTACTGCCCTATTAAGACATATTTGTTTTAAGATAGTGATAATATGGACCATCACACTATTTTATTCTCTATTTTAGGACAATTGGGGGTATCCGAAACAAATGTGTAAAAATTATTTGATTAACATTTTTTTTATCTGGCCTTAGAAATAACAATAAGATATGTCAAATCAGGTAATGCCAAATTTCAGTCTGAATGAGAATGCTTGAATGATTTAAATGGATCAGGAAGGTATTGACAAGTTCAGGAAAGCAGAAGGAATATCACCAGAATCATTGTGTATTTCATCATTCTTAGAACAGAAGATCAATTCATTTCCCCCAGTCATTATGTGTGGTTTTGTCACAGTCCCTTCTAATGAGTCCTGCGTGGCTTGTGGGCATTGTAGAGGGAAGAAGAAGGCACATATATGTTCCTGAGAGTCTTACCTTTCAGGAATGGGTCATAATAGCTAATAGCCCAAACCGTTCAAACACTAGAGCCAAATTCATAGGAAGAAAACTAACATTCATCATTGGCTTTAGAAAACCATTGGTTGCCGAACCACCGCTCACGCCTCGATCACGCCGACAGCATCATTGCCTTTTGGTAGACCAGAAGTACATTATTTTCCATTGGAACGCAATGTTTGCCTTGCAGCATTGTGTTGCAGAGGCAGTTGCAGTGCGTTCTGTGTGGTGCATATGTTTGATTTATCCAATGTGTGCATCAAATTGTATGTTTAGAGTTGGCAGAAATAGTAGCAAAAGGTGCATGTTGAACTTCTGTTGCTCACATATCCAGTAACAATTTTTGATTGCATAATGAAAAGGTTTGACTGCAGAATTTATTATGCAGCATTAATGCAATGACGCTGTCAGTCTGTTCAAGGTGTCAGAGGTGCCCGCATGGTCCTAAAGCACACAGTCGCCGTTTTTTGTATCACAAGTGAAATTAGAAGACTGGGGGGGGGACAAAAATGCAATTTCAGAATGTGTGGGGGACTTGTCCGCCCCGTCCCTAGTGAAAGTTGCACCCCTGCTACAGTATACATGCCTCCCTAGGGGCTGCTAGCTAATGCAGTTGCTCTGCAACCATCCAGCAATTGAGACATGTTGGATTCCTGAGTGATAGAAATACAAATGTCAGTATTTACAACAACCCAGTGATATGGAGTTGAATATCAAATATCACCCACTATAGAAGATCCAGGTCGTCACGATGAGCAATGAGAATGGAATGTCTGCATGATATCAACACTATCAAACCACACACTGTATGTACCCATGTTGTAGTAGTGTTAAAGACTATTACACATATACATATAATCAGTGTTATGTCCTAGAGAGAGAGCGAGCGAGCGAGAGAGGGCAGTGGGCACTGTGAGAAGCAGAGGGAAGCAAAAGAGACATTGGGAATAGGAGAGAAAGGGGGAATGAAAGCAGCTGTTCTAGCTAGAAAGGACTCTCGGTTCTGACTCAACACACTTCACACAACCCCACAGGAAGCTAAAGGTGCTCCCTCAGCATGACCCTTGACCTTACAGTCAGCAATTGTAGCACTAGCACCATATACTATGACAACATTTACGTGAACCAGCTGGCGAGGCACGACATGATACATGTCTGGCTAATGCTAGAAAAGAAAATACTAGGCAAAATGTGAAGAAGATAGAAAAACGTGTTATTTTATGACGTGCTATTATGTAATTGTTATGGTTGTAATATGAAGGACTTATGATGGAGTGTTCTACTAATGTGTTACTATTATTATCTTTCCTCAGCGTGGTGACATGATTCTGGTGGAACCCGGTATGGGGTTCCCCCCAGACGCCACCTTCTACCACGAGGGCTTCTTCTGGAAATGCTCCTTCGGCGGAAACCTGGACGATGGCACCCTCTTGAAGTTCTGGATCAGTACGTCAGAAAACATATACTGCAAATTCTCCAGTGTTAACTCAACACTAACAGTGTTAAATTTAACACTGGGCAAGTGTCTATATGGGTCCACACTTTTACAATATTAAATTAACACTGTGCTTAGTGCTGACGCTGTTACACGTTAACAGTGTTAGTGAATTTACACTTTCAGTGTTATGCAATAACACCTCATATATTATTTTTAAAACTAAGAAGTGTATATAGTTTACACCCATTGTGTAAAGCAATAACACCTCATATAGTATTTTTAACCATTACACCAAGAGGTCTATATCTCTTGACGAGGTCACTCAGTGTTAGGTCAAAGACATTACAATAATATTTACACGTTTTTATTGCCACATGCTCTTATGTAACCATTTCTAAAGACTTCATAACTCAAAACAGACACGCTCAAACTTTAATTAATGTAACCATAGACCACTAAACGGATACAACACTTCCACTTACGGTTGGCCAGAAATAACTAATTGAAAGCCAATTCCCCACTAAGCCATGTCTCCAATATAATTTCCCAGTGTGCCTCGCTTTTTCAAGTGAATTGTAGAGTTACCACCCATGACTGTATTTGTTAGTGACAGAGACATGGTTGTTGAATTCATTGATATTCAGTCCTTTGGACTTCACTGAGTGAGTTTCGACTGTAGGTGAATGTTATCATTAATTTAACTGTTTATGAAAATTCATTACATATATCACAAGGCCTTACTTTGATTATCAAGTTTTAGCCTATCACTGTGATGTTAGGTACCTTGTGGTTTACAGGCCTCATCCGGCCTGCAAGTCAAATTATGCTGGCATGTAATTCCTATTTGAATTCAGCCAGAGTCAGGGCATTCATTCACCCGCACCCGCAACCTAACTGTCAGGGTTAGGAACATTGTGAAAGGAGCCTACCTAAACCATTTAAACTGGAACAACCATTTTCGTAATGGGTGCAATAAATGTAACTAACTGATTGGATTAGTTTAAAAACATTTATGTTATTTATCTTTGTGTAGCATAAGATTAATCAATCAATCAATGTACACAAACACGGATATTAAAACAATCCTAAAAAATCTAGCTGAAGTAGAGCATGCTGGGAAATATGATAATGATGGGCGTTGTTTTGATGGGAACATTTTACTCTCCACAGAGTAAAACTGACACAATCACACACTCATATTCAACAATGGTTATTCACTCTTAGAGTTAATTTAACTCCTGAATCAACACTAGAAATGTTACACAGAAAAATCAACACTAGGTAACACTGTCCAATTTCCTGTGTACTTGTATAAAGTATAACACTGGGGTTTTGGACATGCACAATATGCTGTTTTGTATACTCTGACAAAGTGTGTAACAGCCCCAATACTATTTAGTAGGCATGTACAACGCATGTGTTTATATGCATGTTTGGATATTGGGAAACACATATGACTGAAACTTTAGACCCTACCTCTCCACTCTCACTCTCTTTCACTGTATCCTATTACTATTTTCATCTACATTTGGGCCAGTACAGGGACAGTATAGAACAATGCAAACAGTTCATGAAAGTCCTTAAGGTAAATCACTTGTTTATCGAATGTGACTTCTTGATGCTCTGACGTAGTATGAGACCCTTATCACGAGATGTTATGTCATGTGACTCTAGGGAAAGGCTGTATCATGTGATGTTATTCAAGTCCGTTTTCATCTGATGAGATGTGTTGACAATCTCTAATAGGGAACATCCAGGGAGGGTCATTGTCACAAACACCCTAAAGCTCAGGGAACGACCTGGCGAGGGTCTGCTGAATTCCACAAGGCAGAGGAGAGAGGGGGAGAGGAGTAAGAGACTTAGGTTAAAAAGAGAATATCAAGAGTACAAATTAGATTACATTTAATTCAATTATCAAATTTAATGCATTCGATAAAACTTGAAGACTATGCCAGTTTAGTCTCTGTATAGATCCTGCTAGTATATGCTGTCTTTTTAATATAAGGGCCCTTGATGAGGGGAGGATATTTGCTAATGCCAGTGCCATGACCTATTGCTTTTTTTATTAGTTCTATAATGTGATATGATTTAATGTATCTAACAATGGGCCTGTTTGTCTCTCACTAGCCAATCAGCCCCACTCTAAAGTCTGCACACACGCCTACCTCTTCCCCTTTCCTGTGTCTCAACAGACTCACAACGTCACCGCATATGACTCCGCAATCAGTAAGTGCTTTTCTCTCTGTGTGTGTGTGTGTGTGTGCGTGCGTGTGTGTGTATGTGTATATTTTACATGCCATTGCCATGTAGCCTACTTTGAGATTGTGAGTGTTCACATGTGCTTGTGTATGGGTATTCAAGTTAAAGTATAATTCTGTTGCTCACTGGTTGCCATGGTTCTAACAATGATTGACATTCCTATTGTCCAGTCTACAGAGGCTTCTGGAGTATCTTCATGCTAATTGGGGTGGCTGCCGTCGTGTTAGGCGGGTTCTTCATCATCTGCGCCGCCCCATTCGCCAGTCACCGTCTATATAAGGCTGGGGGCGGGCTCTTCCTGACGTCTGGTGAGTTATTGGCCTATATCATCTTAATTTTTAGGATACAACATTTAAGATAGAGCATAACAGTTTATCTCTGTTGAAGGAATGTAGTGAATACCATCACTAATACAAATACCTGCTGCAGCCAATCTGATACAGTCTACCTCTCTCTCCCTCACTGTTTTTCTCTGTTTCTCTATCTCCTTTCTCTCTGCCATCGTCTTTCTCCTTCCATCTCTCTTTCTCTCTCTCTCATCCCTTCACCCCTTCACCCCACCTATCCCTCCCTCCCTCCCTCCCTCCTCCCCACAGCTCTGTTCCTGCTGGGTGTGGTGGTGATGTATGTGCTGTGGGTGGAGGTGATGGATGTGGTGCAGGTCTACGTGGACCACCAGCGCTCCTCTGTGTGTCCCACCTTCAACCTCACCATCCACTACGGCCTGTCCTTCTTCTTCGCCCCCGTTGGCATCTCCTTCTGCCTGTTGGCCGGTCTCCTTTTCCTCCTCATTGGCCAGTCCGTACAGATGCAGTACCACTGATTGGTGTCGCTGTGGCGAGAGTGTGACGACGCCCATGGTAGAGGGCGAGGCGCTGAGGCTTCTGGAATGCTGTAACGGTTGGGGCCATATCAATTTCAATTTGTTTAATTTAAGAAGTAAAATGAAATTCCAATTCAAACATTTTATCATAGAGAAGCGTTGAGGTAAATTGGAATTGGAATTTCAGTTTACTTCCTGAATTGACTTCATTGAAAAGGAATTGACCCCAACCCTGCTCTGTAACTTCAAGAATGTGTTGGAAATCTCTGTGTTCTGTCAATCATCCAACAATGGAATGGTACTTCTTTGAACTCTGTGGTGTCACTGATTTGACAGGTTACAATTACATGTTTCAGTCACTGCAAGTGTTTGATAGAGTTCCACCCAAAATGACACCCTATACCTTCATATTAGTGCACTACTTTTCACCGGAGCCTCTATAGGGAATAGGATATCATTTGAGACACAGCCAACGTCTCAGTCCCCCATCACTACATGCTCTTCACCTGACACCTACAGTACTGAGAGACACAGGATTGGTTGGTTGAACTGTGGTGGCGGCTGTTGGTGTTTTGCTTATGCAGGTTGTCAGCGGTCACATGTCACATGTTGCCATAGCAGCGAGTTGGGACTATGGTATGGGATCAGGAAGAGTGTTTTGTTTGTTGAATTCTTTCTCTTTGTATTTTTTGTCAAATGGTTTTAGAAGGCTGCCACTGTCATTTGCTGAGTGTGTTGAGGTGTGCTTTAACATAAATGAAGGGTGAACAACAAGTCACTTTATATGCTTCTCTAAAGATTTTATTACCACTTTATAAATATAATACAAGTGTATTCCTTTTTAAATTATTAGCAAATTTTTTGAGAAATGTGACTGCCTCACCATGATATAAGCATGCGGTGTGAAGAGTTAGAAATAAGGTATAGAAATCGAGATTAGGGGCTATATTCAATCTGTTTCGCTGAAGTGTTACAGATTGCGTGATAGAAATGTAAAGGTGATTTCTGATTGAGCAGACATATGCAGCTCTGGTTAAAATGTTTTAGTAAACTATTTGTTTGCTTTCTAAATAGTAGATACTGTAAGGAACAATGTAAATTACTACATGCAGTTTAAAACACTAATAAATTGATAAAATATGTTTTGGGGGGCATTTTATTTTAAATGAAAGTGTGTTGATTACTTGAACATACAAATAAAAAAAGGGCTGATCTTATGATCAAAACATACTCTCTCCTACACAGCAAATTCTCCAGTGTTAAATCTACACTGAAAGTGTGGGACCATATACACACTGGAACTAGTGTTAAATTAACACACTACTTAGTGTAAAACCTTATTTGAATATTTCACAGACTACCTTGCGTTTCGAGTTACCACCAATGACTCTATTTACTAGTGACAGAAACATGCTTGTTGCATTCATCAATTTTCTTTGTTCTGTGGACTTCAACCAGTGAGAGCCTAAGTGAATATGTTCTCATATAAAAAATTAAAAAATGTATTTATTTCATGCAATACCATACGTAGTTCACAAAGCCTTATTTTGAGGGCCTAGCTTTACCCTAATACAGGGGCCTGAAACTCATACACATCACTTTGAACCAAAACCATGCCCACCATTATCATATTTCCCAAAATGCTCTATTGCAGGTAGAAAAAATACATGTTTTAATAAATGTGTTTTTGCGTGTTCATTGACAGATTGATAAATGAATGTTATGTTACAAAAAGATAAATAATGTACATTTTTCTAAACTAATCCAATCAGTGAGTTAGCATTTTTGAACCCGTTACTGGAATGGTTGTTCCAGTTTGAATGGTTTACGTAGTCTCACAATATTTCTAACCTTCATCATTCTCAATGCATGTTGCAGGTGAATAACAATTCCAACAGCTGGATGTTCTGGTTGGATTCCAACAGGAAATACACATCACTTTGCAAACCAGCATAATGTGAATTCCAGGTAGGATTGCACAATTCTGGTAACTTTTCCAGAGATCCTGGTTGGAAGATTCCTCAAAATGGGAGGGAATTACCAGGAAATCTGGAATCCTTCAACCAGGATTTCAGGAAACTCCTCCCATCCTGGCATGATGAACCACACTACCAAGTTTCCATGGGAAGACTGTTGGGAGTGGCTCGCTGTTCTATCTGGGATTGGAGGTGTTGCACTGCCTCCTGGGTCTGGTCACCAACACCTGGTACCTGTGGCTGGTCACTGGGGGCCCTCTGGTCCAGGTCACCCAGGAGATCTTTGCCCTCAACCTGGCTGTCACAGAGCTGTTCTTCTGCCTTCTCTCACTACTTACTGTCTTCAACTACCTCTTCATCTAAAGCTGGACCATCTTCCAATTCAGCAGCTACACGTTCGGCTTGGTCACCGCCGGTCGCCCTCTGCTCCAGTACCTTATCCGTGTAGAGCGCTAGCTGGCGATGGTCCACCCACTGGTCTACCTGACGTACAGGCCTCGTGTGTGTGGCTCTGGCTTGGCTGATGTCCCTCGTCCTCTGTGTTGTGATAGGCTTAATAGGCGGCATGATTGTCAACGCCTGCCTTTTCGCAATCACTGACCAATCGACTTCTTCTGCTGTGTGTCCATCCTGAGGGTGCTGGCCAGGTTCGGTCTGGGGGATGGAGCGAAGGGAGAGAAAGAGGGAGGGAACCTGATAAAGAGAAGAGCGTCCCGTACTATTCAGATCATTCTGCTGAGCCTGTTGGTGAATTACATTACATCCATCAACGGAGCTATCCTGGTACGTTGTTTCTGTATCCCTCCACATTCAGTGACAGCGCTGTGCATTGTGGTTCCTAGCACTAACATGTTTAATATTTTGGGGAGCTTCATCAGCCCTTCCTCTACCTCCTTAGGGCTCGGAAACTACCCTCCGTCTAGGGAAAACGAGAGGGATGATAGCCCTACTTTAGAGGAAGGGTTGTCTGGCATCTGGTTATCATCCCCAGGCCAGAGCCATGTTTAGGCTACAGTCTATAATGGCTCTCATCATTCCTTCCCATTCCTTTCAAGTAGTAGCCTATATTTTATTAAAACGTTTCACCTTAAATGGCAAAATAATTTAAGCCATTCGAAATAACTTTAAAGACTACATTTTTATTTGATAGAAATACAGTTGAAGTCAGAAGTTTACATACACCTTAGCCAAATACATTTACATTTCACAATTCCTGACATTTAATCATAGTAAAAATTCCCTGTCTTAGGTCAGAATAATAGTAGAGAGAATTATTTATTTCAGCTTTTATTTCTTTCATCACATTCCCAGTGGGTCAGAAGTTTACATGCACACAATTAGTATTTGATAGCATTGCCTTTAAATTGTTTAACTTGGGTCAAACGTTTCTGGAAGGTTCTCCCATCTCCACAGAGGAACCTCTGGAGCTCTGTCAGAGTGACCATCGGGTTCTTGGTCACCTCCCTGACCTAGGCCCTTCTCCCCCGATTGCTCAGTTTGGCCGGGCGTCCAGCTCTAGGAAGAGTCTTGGTGGTTCCAAACTTCTTCCATTTAAGAATGATGGAGGCCACTGTGTTCTTGGGGACCTTCAATGCTGCAGAAATGTTTTGGTACCCTTCCCCAGATCTGTGCCTCGACACAATCCTGTCTTGGAGCTCTACGGACAATCCCTTCAACCTCATGGTTTTTGCTCTGACATGCACTGTCAACTGTGGGATCTTATATAGACAGGTGTGTACCTGTCACACCCTGGCTCTGGGACTCTATATGTTGAGCCAGGGTGTGTATATTCTATGTTTTGTATTTCTGTGTTGGCCAGAGTGGTTCCCAATCAGAGGCAACGAGTGTCAGCTGTTGCTGGTTGTCTCTGATTGGGAGCCATATTTATAGAGGCTGTTTTCCCACAATAGTTGTGGGATCTTGTTCCGTTTGGTTTGTTCCAGTGTGGTTTGTGTTAATCGGTCCGGCCCGTTCCTGCTCCACGCACCAAGCCAGGGGTGCGCATCATCAGCCCGGTCCGGCCCGTTCCTGCTCCACGCACCAAGCCAGGGGTGCGCATTGTCAGCCCGGTCCGGCCCGTTCCTGCTCCACGCACCAAGCCAGGGGTGCGCATCGTCAGCCCGGTCCGGCCCGTTCCTGCTCCACGCACCAAGCCAGGGGTGCGAGTCGTCAGCCCGGTCCGGCCCGTTCCTGCTCCACGCACCAAGCCAGGGGTGCGCATCGTCAGCCCGGTCCGGCCCGTTCCTGCTCCACGCACCAAGCCAGGGGTGCGAGTCGTCAGCCCGGTCCGGCCCGTTCCTGCTCCACGCACCAAGCCAGGGGTGCGCATCGTCAGCCCGGTCCGGCCCGTTCCTGCTCCACGCACCAAGCCAGGGGTGCGCATCGTCAGCCCGGTCCGGCCCGTTCCTGCTCCACGCACCAAGCCAGGGGTGCGCATCGTCAGCCCGGTCCGGCCCGTTGCTGCTCCACGCACCAAGCCAGGGGTGCGCGTCGTCAGTCCGGCACAACCCGTGCCTGGGTCACCGGTGCCTGGTCAGGTACCGGTCAGCTGCTCCACACCGGAGCTTAAGCAATCCGCTCCTACGATGTCCAGTCCAGCTCCAGCCAGCGGGGCCAGACCGGATCAGGGGCGCTACGGGGGGATTATTGGAGGGTGGTGGGCGAGCCCGGAGCCGGAACCGCCTCCGAGGAGGAATGCCCACCCAGCCCTCCCCTGGTTTGTTTATGTTTAGGCGCGGTCGCAGTCCGCGCCTTTAGGGGGGGGGTACTGTCACACCCTGGCTCTGGGACTCTATATGTTGAGCCAGGGTGTGTATATTCTATGTTTTGTATTTCTGTGTTGGCCAGAGTGGTTCCCAATCAGAGGCAACGAGTGTCAGCTGTTGCTGGTTGTCTCTGATTGGGATTCATATTTATAGAGGCTGTTTTCCCACAATAGTTGTGGGATCTTGTTCCGTTTGGTTTGTTCCAGTGTGGTTTGTGTTAATCCATAGACGTCACGTTATCATTTGTTGTTTTGTTCGTGAGATCACAATAAAGAGTATGTTTGCTTTCAACGCTGCGCCTTGGTCTACTCCGTCTAGCGATCGTGACAGTACCTTTCCAAATCATGTCCAATCAATTGAATTTACCACAGGTGGACTCCAATTAAGTTGTAGAAACATCTCAAGGATGATCAATGGAAACAGGATGCACCTGAGCTCAAAATATTTAATCCATTTTAGAATAAGGCTGTAACATAACAAAATGAGAAAAAAGTAAAGGGGTCTGAATACTTTCTGAATGCACTGTATGCTTAGTTTAATACTGAAAACAAACTTAAAGATACCAAACACTATTTAGTCTAATCAATGTTGCTAAATATTATGTGGCTCTTCATACTGATTTCTGTGTTTGTGCGTGCGTGTATGCATAAATAAAACAACAAATGTTGTCATACAGCACACTTTTAGTTTTTGTTGTCATAGGCTACCTAGCTAAAATGCTTGCTAGCCTAACTTCCTCTTATGGGCAACAATGAACCAGCTAAATTAGCTAGCTAGTTAACGTGAGCTTACAAGGCTACATCTAGGCTACATATTGAACTTCAATAATCTCAGGCCAGTGGCACAACATATTATTTATGGTTAGATCAGAATCGCTGTCATAATCATTGACCTGTACAGAGAATTAAGTCAAAACCACAAGTCCAAATCCCCATCTCCATCCATGGCTAAGGAAAGGGACAATTTAGCAAGCTAGCTACTGCAGGACATCAACACACAAATGATGTTTTGCTTAGAAAGTGATTTGATTGGTGTGAAGCCAAATCCAAACGGGTTTACCTTGGGGGGCGTTTTGTTGCACCAGGACAACCCACAGTTGAGCTAAGCTCAAAGCTGATTGGCTCAAATCAATTGAAATGATTTTAGGCATGTTGATGGTTTAGTGAGAGATCATCTGGTGATAATCTGGTGGTTTTCAGTTGCAATTGGCCCGATCATGTTAGTACCTTGTAAGGGTTCATTTTACTTCAGCTATTTGTAATGTGTACTAAAAATGTTATATACACTACCATTCAAAAATTTGGGGTCATTTAGAAATGTCCTTGTTTTCGAAACAGAAGCAATTTTTTTGTCCATTCAAATAACATCAAATTGATCAGAAATACAGTGTAGACATTGTTAATGTTGTAAATGGCTATTGTAGCTGGAAACGGCTGATTTTTTATGGAATATCTACATAGGCGTACAGAGGCCCATTATCAGCAACCATCAGTCCTGTGTTCCAATGGCACGTTGTGTTTGTAATCCAAGTTTATCATTTTAAAAGGCTAATAGAAAACCCTTTTGCAATTATGTTAGCACAGCTTAAAACTGTTGTGCTGATTTAAAGAAGCAATAAAACTGGTCTTCTTGAAACTAGTTGAGTATCTGGAGCATCAGCAATTGTGGGTTCGATTACAGGCTCAAAATGGCCAGAAACAAATAACTTTCTTCTGAAACTCATCAGTCTATTCTTATTTTGAGAAATTAAGGCTATTCCATGCGAGAAATTGCCAAGAAACTGAAGATCTCGTACAACGCTGTGTCCTACTCCCTTCACAGAACAGTGCAAACTGGCTCTAACCAGAATAGAAAGAGGAGTGGGAGGCCCCGGTGCACAACTGAGCAAGAGGACAAATACATTAGAGTGTCTAGTTTGAGAAACAGATGCCTCACAGGTCCTCAACTGGCAGCTTCATTAAATAGTACCCGCAAAACACTAGTATTAACGTCAACAGTGAAGAGGCGACTCCGGGATGCTGACCTTCTAGGCAGAGTTGCAAAGAAAAAGCCATATCTCAGACTGGCCAATAAAAAGAAAAGATTAAGATGGGCAAAAGAACACAGACACTGGACAGAGGAAGATTGGAAAAAAGTGTTATGGACAGACAAATCGAAGTTTGAGGTGTTCGGATCACAAAGAAGAACATTTGTGAGACGCAGACCAAATGAAAAGATGCTGGAGGAGTGCTTGATGCCATCTGTCAAGCATGGTGGAGGCAATGTGATGGTCTGGGGGTGCTTTCGTGGTGGTAAAGTGGGAGATTTGTACAGGGTAAAAGGGATCTTGAAGAAGGAAGGCTATCACTCCATTTTGCAACGCCATGCCATACCCTGTGGATGGCACTTGATTGGAGGCAATTTCCTCCTACAACAGGACAATGACCCAAAGCACAACTCCAAACTATGCAAGAACTATTTAGGGAAGAAGCAGTCAGCTGGTATTCTGTCTATAATGGAGTGGCCAGCACATTCACCGGATCTCAACCCTATTGAGCTGTTGTGGGAACAGCTTGACCGGATCTCAACAACACACGTATCTGTTCATATCCTAACCACTAGAGAGCAGCGTTGTCCTATCGAAACAAAACATATTTTATTCATCTGGAGTTCTAATAACCTTGTATGGATTATGCATCCCATCAGAAGTAGGATTTGTATACAGTTCCTGTTTATGTGTGTAGCTCGAAATGAAGGTGGCTGATAGCAGGAGGGTAATTTCACTCATGAATGGAGGAATTGATCAGAGTCCTCCTGTGCTGCTGATTCTCCTGAGTCTGTGTCAATCAAATACCCTTCCTCCGTACATCATAATGCATTTACCTTTCAACAAAGTACATCCATTTACCATTCCACACAACAACAGAGCGTGACTTCCTGTAAGGACAGAGTGGCACATTATGACTATGTGATTATTCAGAGAGAATTACCTTCTGGCCATGATGTTTGGGGTGAGTAAAGCTATGGAGACAAAATTCTCTTCTCTAAAATAAGGAAAACACGCACCTGAATGGGAAAGGCACAAGCTGGTCAAACTGCCAAACACTGTGCAGATGCCCATGATTTATTAAAAGTTAAAACCACCAATGTGTCAGCAAAAGCTGCCTTTCTTCTTGCATACATTATTCTAGAGTAGCCTACGTACTCCTCCTTTTCTAGGGCTTTATTCAATCTGTTACAGATTGTGCAATAGAAATGTCAAGGTAATTTCTGTTTGAACAGACATGCAGCTTTTCCCGTGAATGCAGTCTCCGCTAATGCGGGAATTTGCCTTTAAATTTCAATCACGCTGTAACGCTGAACTTCCACGATACGAATTGAATAGAGCCCTTACATGATCATAGGAGGTCAAAGACAGAGATGACAGTAAAGATTAGTAACATGGTGAATGAAAAACGAATACAGAGTGAGATACAATTAAAACATATGATATGGAGACCAAAGGGTTGTCCTGTGTTTTACTGTACACAGAAACTTCTCTCTTGGTAAAGAGATTCTTTATCTCAATGTGATTTCCTGTTTAAATGAAAGTTAAATAGAACAAATTATTATCTTCAAAGTGTGTGTGTCAGCTTGTGCATGTGTGTGTGTGTGTGTGTTTGTATATGTGTGCTGCAGGTGCTCGACCCATTCCTCCAGAGCCAGGCCTAGAAGACAGTAATGTCATCAGAGCGGGAGTCCCAGCTGAATTCAGCTCTGTTCCGCATGGTTGCCAATGATAATTGTGTGTTGATAGCGAGCGAGGGAGATGGAGTATAATTTCCACCTTGAGATTCCTAAACAAATACCTGTGCTCAGCAAAGGGATAGAGGGAAGGGGAGAGGAGGAGAGGGATGAAGAGGTAACTGTAAGGAGCTGAGGGTGAGCAGATAAGGGATGAGGGTTTGAGGATGAGAGGGGATAAGATGTGAGGGGGTGAGGGGAATAGGGGGTGAAGGGTTGAGGAGGAGAGGGAATAAAGGAGGTGAGAAAGTGAGGTGTATAGGTGTAAGGGGATAAAATACTATAGAGGAGGAAAATACAATGTGGTCTCAGGGCAATTTGTATTATTCTGTGTGTAAATCTGTGACACTCCATTTAGTATGATATATTACATAACGTTAGGTTACATGAATGGAATAGTGGTCGTACAATAGACGGGTTGGTTGTTTAGCAACAAAACCGACACGTGCGCAACTATGGGGCAAAACAGACAGGGTTGGCTTAGATTGCTGACAACATGTAAACTATATTTCGTCTCCAATGTTTATTGAAAATGTATATTATTATACTTCTTTCTCTGAGACCAGGTTGCTTGTTGCAACCGTAACAACAAAGGATTACAAAGGAGAATTACGGGAAAATGTACGGGTTAATATAATTTATGTAAAAGGTTAGGAGAACTAAAACAACAAAGGTTAGGAGAATTTAAGTAGCATGTTAGGTGAAATGGGTTAAGTTTAGAATAATGGTTAAGGGAAGGGTTAGCTAAAATGCTACAGTTGTCCCCGACGCGATTTGAACACTCAACCTTTGGATTGCTAGACGGTCGTGGATTACGCCCACCTATCCTCCCTGACCAACCAACCTCTCCACTTTTGTTTTTGCCTAAAGTAACTAGACCATTAGTAGGTATCATATGTCTTGGAGGTGCTCAGAAATACGTAAAGTATGTTTCATATGGCTCTGAGGCCAGGCTGGAAAATAGGGGAGCAACAGGAAGGAGAGAACAGTAACCTAGTGGTAATTTAAACTGTCAAAGTTGCTAGGCTCCTGCTTCAAAAACACAGACACAAACATGCACCTCTTGTATTTATGTCAACATCTTTAGGAAAGTTATTAATACAAAGCAAAAATACTATTTCCCAGCATGCACTATCACCTCACTGCTCATCCAGGCTTCTTAACACAGATGATCATCCTAATGTCTCATAATCCCAGACGACATTAACTTTGGATTTTATTTAAATCTGATGACTTTCACCTCACAGACACAGGATGTATTTGAATTGCATGAACAAGATGGCAAGTCCTATTACACGCTGTACTCTTCTTTAGAGATAGTTTTACATAATTTCCCATTCCATTTGAAATAATGAATAGACAATGGGCCTATGTTAATGTGAGAATTTACAATTCAGAACACAGGGTCGTATAATTACTACTGCGCATAATTCAGGGTAGTTCAGTGCTGGTGGTCCTTCATGGTGGTACAAAACGTTATGTAAAATTTCAGCAGTCTGGTGAGAATGCACACCATATTTGACTTTTATAGTAGTAATATGAAAACAAGCTATATCTTAAACACTATCTTTCATTGTGCTGCCAATGCAGCTCGTCATAACATTACATCAATTCCTCAATGTGCAAAAAGTGATTGGGTCCAGGGAACACTGCAAGTATTGGCAAAAAAATACTAATTGTACTGAATAAAGTGAAAGAGGGCCACGTTGTTTTAGATAATAACGTAAACAAATAAAGAGATCTAATCATGGGGTAATCATTTTTTAAAATGTAAATTCTTTAGTTTAATTTCTCTGAGGCAAATTCTCTTCAAGCCTCTGTATACTCTTCATGTGGCTACTGAGCAGCCATAGAGATAGCCCTCTTCACCAACTCAAGGCCTCTCTCTTCAAAGGAATACTAATGCGTTATTTAATAATCTCTCCCAAGTTCCTTTTAAACTGCTGCCAAAATGGACATATAAGCCTACACTGTATCTACATGTTATATGGAGTGGACTCCATTTTGTTAATGAGGGTTCCATTTTGTTCTCTTAATCTCTTCAACCATGATCTGTCTGCTGAGCCCACCTGCATCGCTCTTCCTCATTCATCCCAACACAATAAGTAATAGTAGTAGTGAATGTATGGCTGGTGCAGGGACAGAGTCTGGGTCTATTATCCTCCTCCTCAACTGCCAAAGCAGAGTTTTTACATTTGTATATGTTTTAAAATAAAGCAAAATATGTGTATTTTAGGATATGTTTGAAATGCTTTGTCTCTGGTAGATTTACTGTGGAGTCTATTTCACAAAAGTCAATCATCCTCTCATAGCTTGCTCTCTAAAGAGGCAGGACAGTCTTCTTTTAGTTATTCATAAATTTGTACATACTGTATACACACTGCACATATCCCCTTTAATCCCACCAAGATTCCATTATACATTCAATTACAGTTTCATCATGCTATTTCAACACAAGCAAAGTGTGTTTGGTTTTTCATAATCAAATATTTGTAGAACAATCTGTTAATTATCTTTTATTATTATCAGTAAATACAGTAGCATTGTAAATACATTAATAATGAATACAGTATCTTTGGAAGAGTCCAGAATTCACTGTTTAGATAAAACTCCTTATTTGGGCATGGGGGACATTATTCAGTCATGCTGCTCCTTATATGGGCCTGGTTTCCCCTCCAGCAGTTATTCATGCCATGGAACCATACTCAGTCAGTGGACTGCTCATGAATATTCAAATGTTACTGAAATATCACTTTTTTATTCAGTGTTGTTGGGATGGGGTTCAGGGGTACAGGCTTTATCGCACCAAAGCTTAAAGGTGCAGTTTGTAACATGTTATTGATAATTTGGTGTTTGAATTGTGATTTATAAATACCTGTATACTGTGGCTGACATTACCACCAACCCCCCCAAAACAGTTTGCAAGGATGTGAAATATTGTTACAGTAATATTGGTTACCTTTTCAACTGCTGAGAAAATGACACCAATATGTTTTTTCTCTCAAGGATTTAAATTATTTTTACTACTACAGATACATCATACAGTAGGGAAAATGTGAAAATATTATATAATTCACCTTTAACCTCTGTCTTCCCTGTCTGAGGTCTTCTTTTTGTAGTTAGTCCCAGTCTCATTTCTCATTCCTTCATCTTTGGAGAAAGTTTGTCTTCTACGTGTTCAAGTCACTGAACCATAATTATTGTGGCAGTTAAGGCTATACATGTTTATTAATGCCATCCTACAAGAGGGCACTGTCATATCTCTTTCTCTGTAGCTATGTTAGCTTGTGGAATTGGATAAAAAAATATACACAGATAAATATTTTATTACAGAAATATACAATTCTAATGTGTTTATTAAAATGCTTAACATTTCTCTTTGTTTTGATCTTCATGTGTATTCATAAGAGTTATTTAATGTGCGACCTTACCTCATTAGGGTAACATTTATGAAAATCATTATGTATTATGTATCAGAATTAAACAAAACAAAACATGCATATTACTAACGCTTGAACTACATCAGTACAGGCATGAGAGTCACGCAGTTTGGCTAATCTAGGTGACATCTTTCTGAAGTTAGGACAACACATCCAGCTTTTTTATGGGGGGTGTCACTAACATACAGGACTGTTGAACAGAACTGACCCACTGGTGAATCTGTTATTAACATCACTTGAAGAAATCCCTATGAACAAGGTTATTTTTGTCTTCCCCTCACGTTCCAACTCATATAAGAAGTTGTGGGAGAGTGTAGAGGAAAGACATTGGTAGTAGACGTGGAAAGAACAGGGACAGACTACAGGTTCACCTGAGTGTCCAGATGAACTGAGAAAACCAAACCAAACCAAATCAATTATCTTCCATATTAAACAATCCTGAGCCCCTTCAGCAATAGCTTTCAATGCAATAGGAGAGAAAGACAGACAGACAGACCTGTTGAGGTGAAGGTCCTTGTAAATATCTGTTGTTGATCTTTCCTTGTTGGCTCCACTGGCACAGTACCTGGGGGTGGTAGACAATCCACTCATTCAAGTGTTATTCCCAGTATGATCCATTTCAATCCTGCATCGTCTTTTCTGAGCGTCCTTAAAACCACAGAGGACCATCAACAATGCTCTCAAAAGACTACAAGTGGTATCATCCTCGGAGCTGAAGTGTTTTTATACAGGGATCGACTTGCAAATACTACCCGTGACCCTGAGTGGGATTGACATTTCTTGAAAGTAATATATTTTATGGAAAAGATCTGTCTACTGGTTTGCAATGGTAAAGCCAGGCTTAGTTTTAATTAAAGTATAATGATATCCTGAGCTGGGATGTTAGGGGGGTCAACGCATAATTTAACTCAGAACTGCATAACTGCAGATCATAAATTAGTATGTTCATATATTAATTTATTAATTCATACATTTGGATAGTTGTTTAGTTTAGGCTTAAGACTTTTCGCAACTCACAAGATGTGCCATTCAATATCTCTCTGGTGAATTCACAGATCTTTCACTTGTTTTTGAGTTTCATCCTCTGGAATTAAATAAGGGGTCTTTCCTTCTAGGAAGCTTCAAAAGAGGAGTTTATTTGAGGTAGGCTTGGTCCTTAGAAAGACCAGACGGGGTGCAACAGATTTCCACAACCTACTGTACAGTATATCCCCTATCTCATGTCTGCTGTAACAACCCTCTCACTCCTGCTCAATTCTTATTGTATAAACTACGTCTCTCTATCTTTTCTCTCTTATTCCTCCCTGTCATCCCTTTCTTTCCCCTGTTGCTAAAACCTTTTCCACTCCCTCTCTCCTCTATCATCCCGTCATACCTCACACAATCCTCTTCTAAACTGAGAGACCTGGTGGAAACTCACAGTTCTTTCTGTTAGATTAAGGCCGGTATGGGGCTGTTGTGAAAATTGCTTTCAATATAAAGGCTTTTTAACAGAATATACTCTAAGTGTCTTGGAGTTTTTCAATGTATTGCAGGAGGACCATTGTTTCCAAAGAGCACCCTTTCTACCTGATTCTAACAATGGAAAATAATTAAGTAGCTACGCCAAACACCAACTATTTGTCTTTGCTGTTTTCACAAACTTTTACAGAGAACTTCTATTCAGAGAAGCCAAACTGGGAGGCCATGCAGGCTTAGAAAACAGGTCAGCCGCGAGCGGGGATGCATGTGTTAAGGGTTTGTGTAAATGTTAGCATTGATAAATAAACATTATTTTACATTATTTACATTATTTAAAAGATCTGTCAGGTCATGTTAGAAGGTCCCGGTTGCCGTCTTGGTTCATTTGATCCGTTTCTCTCAGGGTAAAGAATATTTAATTTACAAACTGAATGAAATGAATAATCACTGAGTCAATTTCCTCACAGCCACCAGGCAGCTGTGCACTGGGGACATGTGCATGTGTGGTTCATATTAGCATACAAAATCATCCCCTCATCCTAGCCTAGTATCTAACTGGAGAAATAAGATAATGTATGAAGATTAGCCCTATACTGTTTTCCCCACGTTACAGTAAACTTGTTCTGACCAGCTTATGGAATGCAATATAATTGCAGATCAAGACAGACACAAAAAGACGGAGATCAAACTATGGGGTTGATTGACTTATTATTTATCTTCCCCTCTAGGTCACTCAGATTCAGATTCTGACAGATAATGTGATCAGTACCAAGTGTATGTGATATGTGCACCTATGTGTGTGTGTGATACAGGTGTATCTTGTTGAAGAGTGTGTTTATATTTGTGCATGTGTGGTTGTCTCTATCAGAGAGGGCATATGTTTTTGTGATTGTGTCCAGTTGAATAGAATGTGTGAATACATCTGGCTGTGTGTATTTGTGTGCCCCCCTGCACCACCACAACCCTCTTTTTCCTCTCTTCACACACTTGGCGCCTGTTGACATGGCAACACCTGCCCATTGGAATGTTGGACACCTGCTTGTTGGCATGGTGACATCTGCGCTTATGGGACGGGCATCTGCTCAGCGTGAGGAGAGAAAGGGAGAGGGAGAAAGGTGACTGGGTTGCCCTTGGCAACTGGGTTCTGAATGGGCCCTGACATGAGCACAAGGCATCGTGGGTAGAGAAACAGGGAGCTCAGTGTGAGGAAGAAACGTTATGCCCTCCTGGCACTCCTGGCACACCTAGGATGCATCCCATAGGGCTCTGGTAAAAAGAAGTGCACTACATAAGCCAGGTATAGGGTGCCATTTCAGACACAGCCAGGCTGTTTTATGGGCCTTTTCATTTCATTAGAGCGGATCTCTCTCTTCATTTTGCTTGTCTGCTGGCCCCTGATCTGTCTCTGTCGGATATGTGCAGATATGTACACACACAAGTGGATTCAAAGTCAAAATGTTTTTAATCCAGATTATTATGTATTTATTTAAGTAAAAAGCCTGCCATGTTTCTCTTATGATATGGATCAAATCATATTTACAGTGTGTGTCCTTGTACAGAGCAGATAGTAACAGGAATTTAATCTATATGATTGCATTTATTCATAGAATCAATTATTTAAAAAAAATTGATTGACATTTCTGCATATTTTATCGATCTGTGCCATAATGTTAAAACAGGTAAAAACCTGTAAACCAGAGATAAACACAAAAAATCAATGTGCAGGACTTATAATTTCATATTCGAGGTATTAGCATCATGATCAGTTTCTAGATCCACTTGTTATAGATTTTTATTACCATTGTTCTTTAACGATATTTGCTCTAAGAGAACCAAGTGTATTAGATTAGTTTGACACGTTTAACATCTTTTACACATACAGTACCAGTCAAAAGTTTGGACACACCTACTAATTCCAGGGTTTTTCTTTATTATTATTAAAATAGCCACCCTTTGCCTTGATGACAGCTTTGCACACTCTTGGCATTCTCTCAACCAGCTTCATGAGGTAGTCACCTGGAATGCATTTAAATTAACAGGTGTGCCTTCTTAAAAGTTAATTTGTGGAATTTCTTTCCTTCTTTATGCGTTTGAGCCAATCAGTTGTGTTGTGACAAGGTAGGGGTGGTATACAGAAGATAGCCCTATTTGGTAAAAGACCAAGTCCATATTATGGCAAGAACAGCTCAAATAAGCTAAGAGAAATGACAGTCCATCATTACTTTAAGACATGAAGGTCAATCAATCCGGAAAATTTCAAGAACTTTGAAGGTTTCTTCAAGTGCAGTCGCAAAAACCATCAAGCGCTATGATGAAACTGGCTCTCATGAGGACCACCACAGGAATGGAAGACCCAGAGTTACCTCTGCTGCAGAGGATAAGTTCATTTGAGTTAACTGCACCTCAGATTGCAGCCCAAATAAATGCTTCACAGAGTTCCAGTAAGAGACACATCTCAACATCAACTGTTCAGAGGAGACTGCGTGAATCAGGCCTTCATGGTCGAATTGCTGCAAAGAAACCACTACTAAAGGACACCAATAAGAAGAAGAGACTTGCTTGGGCCAAGAAACACGAGCAATGGACATTAGACCGGTGGAAATCTGTCCTTTGGTCTGATGAGTCCAAATTTGAGATTTTTGGTTCCAACTGCCGTGTCTTTGTTAGACGTAGAGTAGGTGAACGGATGATCTCCGCATGTGTGGTTCCCACCATGAAGCATGGAGGAGGAGGTGTGATGGTGTGGAGGTGCTTTGCTGGTGACACTGTCAGTGATTTATTTAGAATTCAAGGCACACTTAACCAGCATGGCTACCACAGCATTCTGCAGCGATACGCCATACCCATCTGGTTTGCGCTCAGTGGGACTATCATTTGTTTTTCAACAGGACAATGACCCAAAACACACCTCCAGGCTGTGTAAGGGCTATTTGACCAAGAAGGAGAGTGATGGAGTGCTGCATCAGATGACTTGGCCTCCACAAACACCCGACCTCAAACCAATTGAGATGGTTTGGGATGAGTTGGACCACAGAGTGAAGGAAAAGCAGCCAACAAGTGCTCAGTATATGTGGGAACTCATTCAAGACTGTTGGAAAAGCATTCCTCATGAAGCTGGTTGAGAGAATGCCAAGAGTGTGAAAAGCTGTCATCAAGGCAAAGGGTGGCTACTTTGAAGAATCTCAAATATAAAATATATTTTGATTACTACATGATTCCATATGTGTTATTTCATAGTTTTGATGTCTTCACTATTATTCTACAATGTAGAAAATTGTAAAAATAAAGAAAAACCCTGGAATGAGTAGGTGTGTCCAAACTTTTTACTGGTACTGTATATTAATTTAATACCATCTCCAACTGTAGTATTGCTCTGTAAAAAAGTATTATGTTGCAATCTTTTCCTTTGTTAAATTATACCTACACAAGCTAAATACAAATGCATTGTGTGGCTAACATCAATTACATCATAATATATATATATATATATATATATATATATATATATATATATATATATATATATATATATATATATATATATATATATATATATTCTAAAATAATAACTACTCTATAAACAGTCATTTAAAGTAGTAAAAGTTTGAAGCTGCATGCATTACCAATTATCTTCTCCTATTCTAAACCTTCACTAAACGCTTCAACAGCATTTTATTCTAATTTTATTCCCCAGGAATACATTTTCTCACCGTGACTTTAATTTATTTTTGTTTTACATGCCACAGTGATGGATAGTTCTGATTTTAGATCACAACGTTGACAAGAGAGGGGGAAAAAAGAGAGGGTAAGAGGATGAAAATGTAGACGGTGGCGTTTGTCCAGCCCCTGCTAGACAATAAATCTTCTGAATGCATATTTAACAGTGAATCAATGCACACTGTAGCTTGAAGGTTAACCTGCATTGTGATTGAATTTGCTATTCAAATACAGAAAGCTTGGTGCATCAGCCTTTGTCCCTTCACTGCACTAGAACTCATGGTTCAGTGATTTTTATAAAGCAAAAATAAAATAAAATGCTGAATGACCAGAAGAACGGACTAAGTAATTAGTATTTTGCATATTTACATTATAAAACCATTATAAAATCCAAAGATAGTAGATCTTATTCAAATCAATCGATCTCATCATTTCTTGATTGATTCAAATCTCTGCATCGTCATGTAGGGAAGTGCTTCTCACCTGCACCTGGCAGACTCCTACCTGAAACCTCCTTTAGATTATACGTTCTACTGCCCACACACACTTGTTTTTTTGCTGAATACTGGAAGCGTTTCTCTGTTTAAGGGAGTCCACCTAGGAATAGTAGTAGGTTTGACTTGACCATGGGAAGAAGAGCTACTATATAAACACTGCAGTGCGGGTTAGATTGAATTGAGCTCTGAGTGCCTTCCCCCTCGTGTGAGTGGCAAGCTAGAGAATAGAGGGCGAGAGCAGGCGATTCATGCGACGCCAGACCTAATAGGTGGCTAATTAATGTAGGGCTATGAGCTGCTTTGGAAACAACAGGGCCGCAGCCTGAATCACAAATGTCTTGCTGTAATGAAAAGGACACGCAGCAACAACCTGGTCATAGCAGCATCCACTTGAAAGCTACCTGTAAGAACCCATTTGATCTCTAAATAATGGGCTGTATGAAAGAGAACTGAATTGATGAAGTTTGGTGTGTGTGTGTGTATGGAAGTGGGGTGGGGGGGTGGGGGTTGTGCATTAACAATTAAGATATTCTAATTGGAATGGGAGGTTGTGGATATTAGAAAATACAAAAGACACCATGAATAAAGTTATGGATATACAAGGAAGAGGAAGAGGTTTTTCAATGTAGATATCTCCCTCTTGGCCAGCTATACTGGCTCTGAGTTTGCCTCTGTCTATTTGAGCTGAAATAATTACATGCATAATGTAATTAATCAAATTCACAATTGCATTACTGGTGATACGGTAATATCCTGACTGTGCGATGATTGTAATTGGTCCCTACCCAACGATGTTGATACCTGAATACATACAGTATTTGGGGTATTAGACATAAAATATTAAACATTTGAATCATTTGGGACCATTTAAAAAATATGTAAATGTTAGATTTAGCTAAAGAGCTCTAAATAATTGCATTTTTTAAAAGTTGCCCCTAATCACGATATAGGGTCAGATATTTGTTCCACTCTAATGGCTAGGTTTTGGATTAGGGGTCTGTGGTTTCATGTAAGGGCAACAACTTTTATGAACCTAAAGCATGACAGCCTAACTATTGCACTCTGTTCTGTGTCTGTGCATTAGGTCTGGTAATGACTTAAATGGTGAATCAACTATGGCTTGTTTGCTAGAGCGAGAGGGGGAGGGCACATGTAGTCTAATTAGGGAATGACTTAAAAACAGACCCAGCATGACTGGTACAGCACCGTACGGTTATCTCATCCCCAATCATACCCAATCAATACATGCAGTATCATGATCATTTAGACCAGTTTATCAGAGCCAGTCATTTATTAGTGGTCTATCACTGGTATTAATATTCCTCAACCTCAAATCAATGGAAGAAGATAAGCACTGGATAAAATGACCAAATTAGACGGCTCATATCTTTCTCATTTATTTAGTAATGAGGCATATTGCTGGATCTACACAACATATGTGGACTCTCAACATTAGACCATTCTCGAGGTTCAATAACGTCTGACAAACTTTGGTTTTTGAAGTGAACTATCTTTTAATCCTCCAATGATGTCAAGTGCTTTGTAACAGTACATTGTCCCAAAGCAACACTATCTGGGACTACACAGTAGTCAAAAGTTCATCCATCCATCTTATCCACCAAAGTTTCAGAGTCATCCTCCATGTACATAAAGGTAAAGGAAAAAATTCTAGTCAGTTTCTCTCTTCATCAAGATGTGATCAAACACAAAGACAGGCTTGACTCTAAATAATACATGAATGCCCATCTATATGTACCCCCTACTAGGAACGTAGACAGGGGGTGCGGGGGTTCAAACACTTCCTCCTTACCGCTTCATCTGAGAGCTCTGCTGGGCTCTCTGACGTGGAGCCAGTGGTGGGGTTATAACTGAAGAGCTCACTGACTAAATACTTGTTTTACTGCACTTTACCAAGGTCAAACCTGGGAGGTATGGGACCAACACACTATCACAGATTATCATGAAATATACACAAATTACTTCAATTGTGTGGTGTGTCCACCACACAATTTTCTTCATAATGCATGTGTCCAGTACATGATTTTCGTTTACACCACATGATTTTATTCATAACTCATTAATTTCCAGTACACAATTTTCTTCATAAAGAATTCCAATTTGTTGTGGCTAACGTTAGCTAGGTTAGCTAGGTGGCTAATGTTAGCTAGGCTAGGGGTTAAGGGATTAAGGTTAGGGTTAGGTAACATGCTAGCTAAGTAGTTAAAGGGTTAAGGTTAGGGTTAGCTAACATGCTAGCTAAGTAGTTAAAAAATACTAGTGGTTGCAAAGTTGCTAATTAGCTAAAATGAAAAAGTTGTCCATCATGTTATTTGGCCTTCGCGTAATATACGCCCACACATCCTTCCTGACCAACCTCCCTCCTATCGTTTTTCGCATAAGTAATTTGTGTCTATTTCACAAATGTTGCATGAGCAATTTGAGTCGATTTCACGATAGTTTGTGATAGTGGGTTGAGGGGACACTGTCTGTAACCAGTCCAGTATGTGGCAGTCTTGGATGTCACATACTGTACAGAGAAAGTTGGATACGAAGTAAAGTGTGTGCTTTATTTAAGTGCAATGCTGTTCAACAGCTAAGAGAAGGACCTGGAGTAGGGCTTCTTGCTCTGTTAAGATAAGGGTGCTTTGTGATGTGACTTAAATAGAGAGGGTTGTAATAGAGGAGTAGGGAAAGAAAAGGGGGAGAGAGAGCTGTAGAAAGAAAGAGACAGAGAGAGGTGGAAAGAGACATCAATCAATTAGCGACCATTAACAGCTAGCCTTCTGCTAATCAGCTGTCCCCTGTCTCCTCCAGGCAAAGCATTATTGGCCTGTTAGCTTGTTGGTACAATATCTATTAGACCTGTTATATTGACTATATTCAATCTGTCCCTAGATAGCAGAGCAATACAGAGCAATCACACCACAATTGCTCTGCATTGGGTTAGCAACACTCCATCTATAGCAGGGTTTCTCAAACTCGGTCCTGGGCCCCCCCTCCTGGGTGCCCGTTTTGGTTTTTGCTCTAGCACTACACAGCTGATTCAAATAACCAACTCATCATCAACCTTTGATTATTTGAATCAGCAGTATAGCGCTAAGGCAATAACCAAAACGTGCACCCAGGGAGGCCCCAGGACCGAGTTTGGGAAACTGCTCTATAGGTGTAAGAAGTTCCCTGTAATGTGTTTTCCTGTGACAATGCTTTCTTGGATCAGCATATGACAGCTACTCCAACATTTGCCACTTATCCAACTAATCCCAATTGAAGAATCACTTGTCTTTCTTTTCACCATGAATCTTCCTCACTGCATTTGAGTACAATGAAAGAAAGGGTATTGGTCTACTTTTAATGGGAATGCAGATGATTACAGAAATACAGAGAGCTCTGCTGGACTCTCATTGCTCTGTGATAAAGACTGAGCCTGTTCCTCTGGCTCTAAGACTAGTCATGTGAATAATTGCCTCTCGCTGCTATGGGACAGAGAACGCACGCGTGTGAATATAAAGGAGAGGCCTTTTAATAAGAAACACTGTCCAAACAATACTGCTCGAATCTGTTGTAATGTCCCTGGTCGCAGAAAAGCTCCTGATGTTACAGAGTGGGTCTAGGACTGAGGAGGAAGGCATGGAATATTCCACACAGCAAGATAGCAGTGACCCTAGGAGCATGAAGGTGAGAGAATGAAGGAGAGGGAAATGGAGAGTGACAAGGGAGAGAGAAATATCTGAGGAGAGAAATATTGTGGGAGTATTGTCATAATGTAAGAAAGGGATGTGAGGATTACATACAAATCTATGTGATTATTGCATCTAAAGAGAGCAACAAGACATGGGGAGAAGGGAAGATGCAGATAAATACTGAGAGAGAAAGTGATACCCTGTGTTTGAGGGCTAACGGCCAAGGGGTGACAGTAAATGCATGGAAATACACAAGATTTCACACTGAAAATCACATGATTTCACATGTGACATTTCCACATGTTTCGCACATGTGAAATCATGTGAAACCATGTGTTTTTGGAACACTTCACATGTGATGATATTTCACATGAAGTTTCACGTGGATTTTCACGTGATCACAAAACCTTTCATATGTGGATTCACATTTTCACATTTGATTTCACAGGTGATTCCCTGCAAACAAAAATTCGTCATTATGATGCACACAGTGCTTTTAACTTAAATATTTTACATACAGTTGAAGTCGGACGTTTACATACACCTTAGCCAAATACATTTAAACTCAGTTTTTCACAATTCCTGACATTTAATCCTAGTAGAAATTCCCTGTCTTAGGTCAGTTAGGATCACCACTTTATTTTAAGAATGTGAAATGTCAGAATAATAGTAGAGAGAATTATTTATTTCAGCTTTTATTTCTTTCATCACATTCCCAGTGGGCCAGAAGTTTACATACACTCAATTAGTATTTGGTAGCATTGCCTTTAAATTGTTTAACTTGGGTCAAACGTTTTGGGTAGCCTTCGACAAGCTTCCCACAATAAGTTGGGTGAATTTTGGCCCATTCCTCCTGACATTGCTTGTGTAACTGAGTCAGGTTTGTAGGCCTCCTTGCTCACACACACTTTTTCAGTTCTGCCCACAAATGTTCTATAGGATTGAGGTCAGGGCTTTGTGATGGCCACTCCAGTACCTTGACTTTGTTGTCCTTAAGCCATTTTGCCACAACTTTGGAAGTATGCTTGGGGTCATTGTCCATTTGGAAGACCCATTTGCGACCAAGCTTTAACCTCCTGACTGATGTCTTGAGATGTTGCTTCAATATATCCACATAATTTTCCTTCCTCATGATGCCATCTGTTTTGTGAAGTGCACCAGGCCCTCCTGCAGCAAAGCACCCCCACAGCATGATGCGGCCACCCCCGTGCTTCACGGTTGGGATGGTGTTCTTTGGCTTGCAAGCCATTCCCTTCTTCCTCCAAACATAATGATGGTCATTATGGCCAAACAGTTCTATTTTTGTTTCATCAGACCAGAGGACATTTCTCCAAAAAGTACAATCTTTGTCCCCATGTGCAGTTACAAACCGTAGTATAGCTTTTTTATGGCGGTTTTGGAGCAGTGGCTTTTCCTTGCTGAGCGGCCTTTCAGGTTATGCCGACATAGGACTTGTTTTACTGTGGATATAGATAATTTTGTACCTGTTTCCTCCAGCATCTTCACAAGGTCCTTTGCTGTTGTTCTGGGATTGTTTTGCACTTTTCGCACCAAAGTACGTTCATCTCTAGGAGACAGAACCCGTCTCCTTCCTGAGCTGTATGATGGCTGCGTGGTCCAATGGTGGTTATACTTGTGTACTATTGTTTGTACAGATGAACGTGGTACCTTCAGGCATTTGGAAATTGCTCCCAAGGATGAACCAGATGTCAGGAATCCCGCTTCCTGAGTCGGTTTCTGCCTGAGTTGCCTGTTTTCTGTCCTGGAGTCTTTTTTCCTGAGTTTCCTGAACGCACCCTGTCTGGTTGCTGGGTGACGAAGCAAGGCGGGAGATCTCTCTATTACCCACACCTGCATCTCATCAGCTATCTGCACACCTGGTTCTGATCATCACCTCTCCACTTCATAAGCTCTGACCTGACATCCATTCCCTGCCAGATCGTTAGCCATGAACATTACTCTCCCGGAATATTCACTCCACCTCTGCCTGGTCGTCTGTGGCTTCAGAAACATCATTGGATCTGCCCATTCACTCCCACCAACTCACCTCCACTGCCAGCTCCGTCACTTGGATTCTCCTGCTTCCACATTTAAGTCTTTAAATAAATACTCACCTTCATTCAACTAACCTTGTCCTGGTCTGCTTCTAGGTTCCGCTTTAGAGAATCGTGACACCAGACATGTGGAGGTCTACACATTTTTTTCTGAGGTCTTGGCTGATTTCTTTTGATTTCCATGATGTCAACCAAAGAGGCACTGCGTTTGAAGGTAGGCCTTGAAATACATCCACAGGCACACCTCCAATTGACTCAAATGATGTCAATTAGCCTATCAGAAGCTTCTAAAGCCATTACATAATTTTCTGGAATTTTCCAAGCTGTTTAAAGGCACAGTCAACTTAGTGTATGTAAACTTCTGACCCACTGGAATTGTGATATAGTGAATTATAAGTGAAAAAATCTGTCTGTAAACAACTGTTGGAAAAATTACTTGTGTCATTGTCACGCCCTGACTCAGGGGATGCTTATATGTTGAGTCAGGGTGTGTGTATTCCTTGTTGTGTTAGTTCTATGTTGTAGAATCTAGTATGTCTATTTCTATGTTGGCCGGTGTGGTTCCCAATCAGAGGCAGCTGTCGCTCGTTGTCTCTGATTGGGGACCATACTTAGGCAGCCTATTGGCACTAGTGGGTTGTGGGATCTTGTTCCGTGTGAGGTATGTTGTTTGTGTACCTTGGACTTCACGTTTCGTTTCGTTTGTTGTTTTGTCGTTGTTTATTCGGTTCAAATAAACATGTATGCATATCACACTGCGCCTTGGTCTGACCTGTCGATGAACAAACGTGACAGAAGATCCCACCAAACAAGGACCAAGCAGCGTGCCCAGGCGGAGAGAGTAGCCATGTCACAGGTGGGCAATTGGTGGTCATGGGAGGAGATATTTTCGGGAAAAGGACCCTGGGCGAAGAAGGAAGCCCAGGCAGGAGAGGAGCAACGGCAACACGGAAGCCGGCCGAGGAGGAGGCCCGAGAAGCAGCCCCAATAAATTTTTTGGGGGGGGCTAAAGGGGTGGTCGGGGAGCGAGAGAGAAGAGCCCCGACCACTGCACCCGGTTGGTTTTCAGATTGGGTCCCTACGACCATGGGAAGAGGAGTGGGAACAGTATTATACTGAGGAGTCGGAGGATGACGACGACGATGAGTTTCTGTTCCCTAACTCGTGGGGGCTCCCGGAGGAGTCCTCACGGGAAGAGGAGTGCCGACGACGGAGACCCGAGAGGCAACCCCAAGAATTTTTTTTGGGGGGGCACACGGGGTGGATGACGAGGCAGCAGGAGGCCGTGGAAGGGCGAATCTGCAGGTTAGGAGAGGAGGCTACCATGTTACGGGGGCTATTGGTTCAGAGGGAGCAGGAGTTATTCGGTCAGAGTGAGGCGCTACAGGAGGCTAAAAGGAGAAGGAAAGTGTAGAGGCACGGCGAGAGGAGCTGGTTAGGCAGCAGAAGGAGCGGGGGTTAATAAAGGAACCCAGTCCCGCTCCTCGCACCAAGAAAGTGGTGCGTGTCGCCAGTCCGGTCCGGCCCGTTCCTACTCCACGCACTAAGCCAGTGGTGCGTGTTCCCAGTCCGGCCCTACCCGTTCCTGCTCCTCGCACCAAGCCAGTGGTGCGCGTCGCCAGTCCGGCCCGGCCTGTTCCTGATCCTCGCACCAAGCCAGTGGTGCGTGTCGCCAGCCCGGTCCGGCCCGTACCTGCTCCTCGCACCAATTCAGTGGTGCGCGTCGCCAGCCCGGTCCGGCCTGTTCCTGTCCCTCGCACCAAGCCAGTGGTGCGCGTCGCCAGCCTGGCCCGGCCTGTTCCTGCCCCTCGCACCAAGCCAGTGGTGCGCGTCGCCAGCCCGGCCTGGCCTGTTCCTGCTCCTCGCATCAAGCCAGTGGTGCGCGTCGCCAGTCCGGCCCGGCCTGTTCCTGCTCCTCGCACCAAGCCAGTGGTGCGCGTCGCCAGCCCGGCCCGGCCCGTTCCTGCTCCTCGCACCAGACCAGTGGTGCGTGTGTCCAGTCCGGCACGGCCCGTGCCTGTTCCACCGGTGCCTGGTCCGGCACCGGTCAGCTGCTCCACTCCGGAGCCAGAGCAGTCCGCTCCACCGGTGCCTGATCCAGCTCCGGTTAGCTGCTCCACTCCGGAGCCAGAGCAATCCGCTCCACCGGGGTCTAGTCCAGCTCCGGTCAGTGGATCCACTCCGGAGCCAGAGTAGTCCGCTCCACCGGTGCTAAGTTCAGCTCCGGTTAGCTGCTCCACTCCGGAGCCAGAGCAATCCGCTCCACCGGGGTCCAGTCCAGCTCCGGTCAGTGGATCCACTCCGGAGCCAGAGCAGTCCGCTCCACCGGTGCCCAGTTCAGCTCCGGTCAGCTTCTCCACTCCGGAGCCAGAGCAATCCGCTCCACCGGGGTCTAGTCCAGCTCCGGTCAGCGGCTCCACTCCGGAGCCAGAGCAGTCCGCTCCACCGGTGCCTGATCCAGCTCCGGTCAGCGGCTCTACTCCGGAGCCAGAGCAGTTCGCTCCACCGTCGTCGGGTTCAGCTCCAGTCAGCGGTTCCAGTCCAGACCCAGACGTCAGCCCCTCTCCAGGTTCGGGGTCTCCCACACCAGGGTCCAGACAGGGCTTGCTACTTCGTGGGAGGAAGGAGAGGGCAAGCAGCGCGCCGAGGTCCAGACCAGACCAGGGGCGCAACAGGGAGGCGGAGAATAGGTGGTGGTCACGCCCGGAGCCGGATCCGCCTCCGAGGCGGAATACCCACCCGGCCCCTACCCTGTTATGTTTATCTTTCGCGGTCAGAGTCTGCACCTTTGGGGGGGGGGGGTACTGTCACGCCCTGACTCAGGGGACGCTTATATGTTGAGTCAGGGTGTGTGTATTCCTTGTTGTGTTAGTTCTATGTTGTAGAATCTAGTATGTCTATTTCTATGTTGGCCGGTGTGGTTCCCAATCAGAGGCAGCTGTCGCTCGTTGTCTCTGATTGGGGACCATACTTAGGCAGCCTATTGGCACTAGTGGGTTGTGGGAGCTTGTTCCGTGTGAGGTATGTTGTTTGTGTACCTTGGACTTCAAGTTTCGTTTAGTTTGTTGTTTTGTCGTTGTTTATTCGGTTCAAATAAACATGTATGCATATCACGCTGCGCCTTGGTCTGACCCGTTCATGAACGAACGTGACAGTCATGCACAAAGTAGATGTCCTAACCGACTTGCCAAAACTATAGTTTGTTAACAAGGAATTTATGGAGTGGTTGAAAAACGAGTTTTAATGACTCCAACCTAAGTGTATGTAGACTTCCGACTTCAACTGTATGTCGGCCATGGACGAACTGGGACATTTTCAGCTTCCAGGAATTGTGTACAGAGCCTTGCGACATGGGGCCGTGCATTATCATGCTGAAACATGAGGTGATGGCGGCCGATGAATGGCACGACAATGTGCCTCAGGATCTTGTCACGGTATCTCTGTCATTGTAAGAACTTGTGATACTCAAAAGCTGTACTGTTACTGTGCGTTTTCCAGTAGCTTTAATGGCATCCTGTGGAAATCAAATTTGCATAATTAAAAAATACTCATAAAAATCTGTTAGTGTAAGCTAGAGATATATTTTCGTTGGATGTGTCTCAATCCACCGCATCGGCCTATGTAACACTTTCGCATCTGCGGTGAAAGGTGACAGAGCAAGGCGACATTTGTCAGACCATGAGACATCCCTAAAATCGGTCTTCTCACAAAATCGTCTGTAGCGTCTGAACGCTTTGGCCTACAAACTATTATGACCCCTTTGTGGAAAGATGAGGCTCTCACGAACACAATCCTTTTTGCGCTACACCACCACAAGCTTCTTAGGACTCATCTGAAGTCGGTACAGCCAATCTGCCAACTTCTGTCTGTAGCGTCCGAATAGTTTGGGCTACACACAAATATGGGGCCCCTCTATGTAAAGGTGAGATTCTCACGAACACGTGCACGTCGGCTGTTTTGCTCTAGGACACCCACAGGCCTCACAAGACTCGTCCGAAGGTCCCGCGGTACCAGTTGAAAAGATGAATGGAAGTGCTGTATAAATGGAGACTGTTTAGTGAAAAAATAAGGGGTTAAATACATGTACAAATAAAAATTTTTTTCCAGATCTTTCTTATATCTCTCAGATATGGGATAGACACTTCAGAACAAACTTCCTTTAGATTTTTTTTGGGGGGACTATTTGTTGTCCCATGTAGTGAATCTGTTACTCAATGCGTTTGAATGGGCTAATAACAGTTAGGCCAAATAAAATGTTTCATCAAATATTTTTTTTATATATTTTTGGGATACTTAAAGGGGTCTTAAAATTCTTAACCAAATAGCAAAATGATCCTTGGTATGACCTTCTTAAAACAATTCCATATAGCTTTGTAGACACCCCCCCCCCCTTTGTACCCAAGGTAAGAACACTGTAACCTAACCACACCCTTATTTTTTTGTATAGACATGATGGCACTGCAGCAACATCGCTGCACTCCAAACCAAGAGGTTGTAAGTTCAATTCCCCAAATAATTTTTGAATACTCTATGTCAAGTGTCCTTGAGCAATAGTAGCATTATGTTGGTGGTGATAATTGGTCAATTCTGGGCAGCTTTTAGAAAAGTGAAGAAATGCATTCTGTGGCCATCTCGTTTACACGCACAGATCTGGTGGTGTAGCTGCACTGTAGCAGGAAGTTTCAGGTTGTAAGTGACCAAGAGGTTATGAGTTCAAATCCCATTTAATACTGTATGTGGTCACAATACAAAATTAAACATGTTTTTTTTTTTTGACCAACTGAATTCGGAATACAGCAGCATACTGTCATTTTATAGAAACGACACCAAGTTGTATATTTTTACTTTATTTTTACTGCAACTTTAGGCAATGTGCAGAGATGTAATCTGCCAATCTCCATTAGAGGTTGTGAGTTCAAATCCCAAGTGATGTTTAGTCCTAAGTAATCAGCTAACTGTCCATTAGCACCTATATTTAGCTGTGGAAATGCAGTAACTAGTTGTACATTTACCGTATTTTCATCGTAGCTAGACAAAAACCTCAAGGGGACCATGAAACAACATTCTAAGAATGTCCTTGGGGACGTCCCTGGAACAAACCGGGAACTAGACGAAACCTCCACTGGACCATGACTGTTTACATTTAAATGTATTTAATGTCAATTATTCCTTTCAAAGTAAAATATTCTAAATTACATTTGACACCTGTGTAATTCATGGTATCACATGTTGAAATGTTGCATCCCCGTGTAGTCACATTTATTTCACATAAGATTGTCTTTCACATGTGCTCACGTTGTCATGTGTAGTTTCATTTGATCACATATTGACATTTTGCAGCCCCATGTTGTCACATTTATTTCACATTCATTTCACAAGATCATGTTCTCACTTGTGTTCACATCTTGTCACATGTGTAGTTTTATGTTATCACATGTTGCTTCAGATGTTGTCACATGTTGCTTCACATCTTGTCATGTTATCACATTAACTTCACATTAAATCACATGTGAAATTCATGTGGTTTTTCCTTAAGGGTGTCCCATGTGTAGGAGAGAATATGATTAGAGAAAAGGGAAGAAAATAAAGAAAGGAATTGATGAAGGAGAGAGATATAAGAGCCTAACGGCCAGAGAGGGAATGTAAATGGGTCATTGATCTGTGAGGCAGACGAGGACAGCAGCTCTGCTCTTATTGATCATCCCAAGGCCAAGGTCAGGATTAGCCTCAAACCCAGGAGACTGACCCTTACTGATCCCTGCCACCTTGGCCTTGGCCTAAAGGCAGCAAACTTACCTTTGACCCCTAGCATCTGACCCCTGACCCTTAAGGCTTTCCCATATGTGGCCTTTGCCGGGTGGCGTTTTACCAGCTTTAGTGGCATCCCCCCTCTCTGTCTTCCATCCCCAACCCAGCCCCACTTCCCCTCTGAGGCAACAGCGCGAACTGAAGGTTAATAGCGGTCAATAAGGCTTCAGAGAAACAATCTATCCCCAGGATTGAGCTCTGATTCATAGCCTTCCCTTATATTTACAGACAGAGAGAGATAAGGAAAGAAAGGAAGGGAGAGAGAGAGAGGAAGAGAATGAGAAAGAGGGAGATGGGTATAGGGAGGGTAAGAACGTGGCTTGATGTAACAGTCCTGAGAGGGAGTCATAGGCGGTATCGATCTAGTGATTTAATTACATGAGCATGCACAAGGCACGCACACACGTACACACACACACGTACGCACACACACACACGCATGCACGCACACACGCACACACGCACACACGCACACACACACACAGGATGTAGTGGGTGATGGATCACAGTAGTAGGCAGCTCTGACAGTTCTGCTCCCCACATTGCTGTAATAGACCACAGTGCAACACAACATTCTGCTCCATTCTACATAGTATGGATAGTTTGATCAACACAGACAGAGATATGGGCAGAAACATTGACAGACAGGCAGACAGACAGACAGACAGATAGATAGATGCATTACTTTGCCTAAAAGTCATAGGGCCAATACTTCTACATACACCAAACACTTATTGCATATCATGGGACATAGCTCCATGTCCTCTCAGATGGCTGCCAGATGTCCATATACGTCTGCTAAGACTGTTTCAAATCTCCATCTCATTTCCAGGCTATGCATATTTCCATAGTGATGTGGATGCCAAGGAACTTGAAGCTCTCGACCCGCTCCACAACAGCCCCGTCAATGTGGATGGGGGCGTGCTCTCCCCTCTTTCTCTTATAAGTCCACGGTCAGCTCCTTGGTCTTACTGACGTTGAGGGAGAGGTTGTTGTCCTGGCACCACACTGCTAAGTCTCTGACCTCCTCCCTGTAGGCTGACTCATTGCTGTCAATGATCAGGCCTACCACCGCCATGTCGTCAGCAAACTTGATGATGGTGTTGGAGTTGTGCGTGGCCATGCAGTCGTGGGTGAACAGGGAGTACAGGAGGGGACTAAGCACACACCCCTAAGGGGGCCCACATATACAGGGTCAGCATGATGGAGGTGTTGTTGCCTACCCTCTAATTGTACTATATCACTGTAGACCCCCCAGCCTAGCTAAACCTGCCTTAGATAGCTCCTTTGCCCCTCCCCCTATACACGCGGAGACCGACTCAATTGATGCCTCCAGCGATGCTATCTCTTTCATTGTTACCCAACGCTTAGGTTTACCTCCACTTTACTCATATCCTTCCATATCCTTGTCTGTACATAATGCCCTGAATCTTTTCTATAACACCCGGAAATCTGCCCCCTTTATTCTATGTACCCAACGCACTAGAAGACCAGTTCTTAAAGCCTTTAGCCGTATCCTTATTCTAGTCCTCCTCTGTTCCTCTGGTGATGTAGAGGCTAACCCAGGCCCTGCAGCCCTCAGTATCACTCCTACTCCCCAGGCGCTATCATTTGATGACTTCTGTAATCGCAAAAGTCTTGGTTTCTTGCACATAAATATCAGAAGTCTACTTCCTAAGTTTGAGTTATTCACTGCGTTAGCACACTCTGCCAACCCTGATGTTCTAGCAGTGTCTGAATCCTGGCTTAGGAAGGCCACCAAAAATTCTGAAATTTCCATCCCCAACTATAACATTTTCCGTCTAGATAGAACTGCCAAAGGGGGTGGAGTTGCAATCTACTGTAGAGATAGCCTGCAGAGCTCTATCATACTATCCAGGTCTGTGCCCAAACAGTTTGAGCTTCTACTTCTAAAAATCCACCTTTCCAGAAATAAGTCTCTCACTGTTGCCGCTTGCTACAGACCCCCCTCAGCCCCCAGCTGTGCCCTGGACACCATATGTGAATTGATTGCCCCCCATTTATCCTCAGAGTTTGTACTGCTTGGTGACCTAAATTGGGATATGCTTAATACCCCAGCCATCCTACAATCCAAGCTAGATGCCCTCAACCTCACGCAAATTATCAACGAACCTACCAGGTACAACCCTAAATCCGTAAACATGGGTACCCTCATAGATATCATCCTGACTAACATACCCTCTAAATGCACCTCAGCTGTCTTCAACCAGGATCTCAGCGATCACTGCCTTATTGCCTGCGTCCGTAACGGGTCCTCGGTCAAACGACCACCCCTCATCACTGTCAAACGCTCCCTAAAACACTTTAGCGAGGAGGCCTTCTTAATTGACCTGGCCCAGGTATCCTGGATGGATATAGATCTCATTTCGTCAGTAGAGGATGCCTGGTTGTTCCTTAAAAGTAATTTCCTCTCAATCTTAAATAAACATGCCCCATTCAAAAAATACAGAACTAAGAACCGATATAGCCCCTGGTTCTCCTCAGACTTGACTGCCCTTGACCAGCACAAAAACATCCTGTGGCGTACAGCATTAGCACTTCCTCCCAGCTGCCCACTGCACTGAGGCTAGGAAACACTATCACCACCGATAAATCTACAATAATCGAGAATTTCAACAAGCATTTTGCTACAGCTGGGCATGCTTTCCATCTGGCTACCACTAACCCGGCCACCAACTCTGCACCCTCTGCTGCACCTTGCCCATGCCCCCCCCGCTTCTCCTTCACACAAATTCAGACAGCTGATGTTTTGAAAGCACTGCAAAAACTGGACCCCTACAAATCAGCTGGGCTAGACAATCTGGACCCTTTCTTTCTAAAACTAGCCGCCGAAATTGTCGCAACCCCTATTACTAGTCTGTTCAACCTCTCTTTCATAACGTCTGAGATCCCCAGAGATTGGAAAGCTGCCGCGGTCATCCCCCTCTTCAAAGGGGGTGACACTCTAGATCCAAACTGCTACAGACCTATATCCATCCTGCCCTGCCTTTCAAAAGTATTCGAAAGCCAAGTTAACAAACAGATCACCGACCATTTCGAATACCACCGTACCTTCTCCGCTATGCAATCCGGTTTCCGAGCTGGTCACGGGTGCACTTCAGCCACGCTCAAGGTCCTAAACGATATTATAACCGCGATTGATAATAGACAGTACTGTGCAGCCGTCTTCATCGACCTGGCCAAGGCTTTCGACTCTGTCAACCACCGCATTCTTATTGGCAGACTAAATAGCCTTGGTTTCTCAAATGACTGCCTCGCCTGGTTCACCAACTACTTCTCAGATAGAGTTCAGTGTGTCAAATCGGAGGGCCTGTTGTCTGGACCTATGGCAGTCTCTATGGGGGTGCCACAGGGTTCAATTCTTGGGCCGACACTTTTCTCCGTGTATATCAATGATGTCGCTCTTGCTGCTGGTGACTCTCAGATCCACCTCTACGCAGACGACACCATTTTGTATACATCTGGCCCTTCATTGGACACTGTGTTAACAAACCTCCAAACGAGCTTCAATGCCATACAACAATCCTTCAGTAGCCTCCAACTGCTCTTAAACACTAGTAAAACTAAATGCATGCTTTTCAATCGAACGCTGCTGGCACCCGCCCACCCGACTAGAATCACCACTCTCGACGGGTCTGACCTAGAGTATGTGGACAACTACAAATACCTAGGTGTCTGGTTAGACTGTAAACTCAACTTCCAGACTCACATAAAGAATCTCCAATCCAAAGTTAAATCTAGAATCGGCTTCCTATTTTGCAACAAAGCCTCCTTCACTCATGCTGCCAAACATGCCCTCGTAAAACTGACTATCCTACCGATCCTTGACTTCGGCGATGTCATTTACAAAATAGCCTCCAACACTCTACTCAGCAAATTGGATGTAGTCTATCACAGTGCCATCCGTTTTGTCTCCAAAGCCCCATACACTACCCACCACTGTGACCTGTACGCTCTTGTTGGCTGGTCCTCACTACATGTTCGTCGTCAAACCCACTGGCTCCAGGCCATCTATAAATCACTGCTAGGCAAATCCCCGCCTTATCTTAGCTCATTGGTCACCATAGCAGCACCCACCCGTAGTCTGCGCTCCAGCAGGTATATCTCACTGGTCATTCCCAAAGCCAACACCTCCTTTGGCCGCCATTCCTTCCAGTTCTCTGCTGCCAATGACTGGAACGAATTGCAAAAATCTCTGAAGCTGGAGACTCTTATCTCCCTCAATAACTTTAAGCATCAGTTGTCAGAGCACCTTACCGATCACTGCACCTGTACACAGCCCATCTGAAATTAGCCCACCCAACTACCTCATCCCTATATTGTTATTTATTTTGCTCTTTTGCACCCCAGTATCTCTATTTGCACATAATCTCTTGCACATCTAGCATTCCAGTGTTAATACTATTGTAATTATTCTGCACTATAGCCTATTTATTGCCTTACCTCCATAACTTGCTACATTTGCACACACTGTATATATATTTTCTGTTGTATTTCTGACTTTATGTTTTTTTACCCCATATGTAACTCTGTGTTGTTTTTATTGCACTACTTTGCTTTATCTTGGCCAGGTCGCAGTTGTAAATGAGAACCTGTTCTCAACTGGCTTACCTGGTTAAATAAAGGTGAAAAAATACCCTCACCACCTTGGTGATGAGCTTGGAGGGGACTATGGTGTTTAATGCTGAGCTGAGTTTATGAACGGCATTCTCACATAGTTATTTCCCCTTTTGTCCAGGTGGGAGAGGGCAGTGTGAAGTGCAATTGAGATTGCGTCATCTGTGGATCTGTTGGGGCGGTATGTGAATTGGAGCAGGTCTAGGGTGTCTGGGATGATGGTGTTGATGTGTATCATGACCAGCCTTCCAAAGCACTTCATAATTACAGATGTGAGTGCTACAGGGCGATAGTCATTTAGGCAGGTTACCTTGGAGCTCTTGGGAACAGGGACAACGGTGGTCAGCTTGAAACATGTTGGGATTACAGACTGGGTGTTATCATGGTGTGGGGAATTGTCAGGATGATGTCCAGTGTAGGTGTGGGTCAAACTTCATCCCCAGCTACTTTATGGTGTTTACTTGTTCATAAGTGTTTTGTCCATCTGTTATTGTGATACTTTTGCCAGTGTATCTCAGCTTTTGTGAGTTGCCAAACAGCATTGCCTTGGTCTTCTGAGGGTGTAGAGAGAGCTTGTTGTCAGCGAACCAAGCTGCTGCCCATTTGATGTCGTTTGGCACTGACTCCTCACACTCCCTGGTGGTATTAGCTGAGTAGTACAGGACTGTGTCATCTGCATATATATGTATACAGCATTTCTCCAGCATTTATGGAAGGTCATTTATGTAAATGCAGAACAGCAGGGGTCCAAGCACATTCCCTTGTGGTACTCCATTAACCACAGGTACCTGGGCTGACTGCATGCTTTGCAGTTTAGTGTACTGACTCCTCCCCTGTAAGTATGATGTTAACTACTTGATTGCAATGCTGTCAAAGCCTAGTTTCTCAAGCTTCCTCAGTAACGTGTGGTGGTGAAATGTGTCAAAAGCTTTCTTCAGATCCAAGAAGAGTGCTACTTTGACCTCCTGGCTGTTACAAGCTGACTTGATGTCATCCACAATCCTTTGCACTGCTGTAGATGTGCTGTGTATCTTCCTAAAACCACTTTTATAGGCTGTAAAAGTCTGTTGAGTGAGAAATACTGTAGTTAGCAACCTGTGTGTGCACCAGCCTTTCCAACACTTTGGAGACAGCACAAAGAATTGACACTGGACGGTAGTTGGCTACAACCGATTTATCCCCTGACTTGTAGATTGGCGTTATATAAGCCGTTTCCCATTTACATGGGATCTCCCCTTTTGAGATTGACAGATTGAGGATATGAGTCAGAGGACCCACTATCACTGTGACAGAGTCCTTTAGAAGCCTAGGAGTTACCTTTTGTTTCACTCTTCTCTGCCGGAGTGGTGCATGAAGGTTTGCGACATGTAAGATCTCTTTAAAGGCTTGCCAGGCCTCTGATGACCTATTGATCATGTCTGGACTTGCTTTGGGTCTGATCACCAATAGTAGAGGGAAAATGGGATTACTGTGATGATATCACTGACACTTATCTTTAACTGACCATATACACACTCACTAGACTATATACAGTGCTGTGAAAAAAAATTAGCCCCCTTTCTAATTTTCTCTACTTTTGCATATTTTTGATACTGAATGTTATCAGATCTTCAACCAAAACCTAATATTAGATAAAGGGAACCAGGTATAATGGGACCCATGTCGTCCAAAAAGGTATACTTTTGACTCATCTGTCCATAGAACATTCTTCCAAGTGTCTTGATGATCATCCAGGTTGCTTTGGCAAACTTCAGTCAACCTTTTGACGAGATGGGTCCCATTATGTCTGGCGAAAACCAAACACTGCATTCCACAGTAAGAATCTCATGCCAACAGTCAAGCATGGTGGTGGAAGTGTGATGGTTTGGGGATGCTTTGCAGCCTCAGAACCTGGACGACTTGCCTTAATAGAAGGAACCATGAATTCTGCTCTGTATCAGATAATTCTACAGGAGAATGTCAGGCTATCCATCTGTGAGCTGAAGCTGACGCACAGCTGGGTTATGCAGACAATGATCCAAAACACAATGAAGTCAACATGAAAATGGTTAAAAAGCAATAAATTTGTTTTGGAATGGCCTAGTCAAAGTCCAGACCTAATCCCAATTGAGATGTTGTGGCAGGACTTGAAACAAGCAGTTCATGCTTGAAAACCCACAAATGTCACTGAGTTAAAGTAGTTCTGCGTGCAAGAATGGGCCAAAATTCCTCCACAGCGATGTGAGAGACTGATCAACAACTACAGGAAGCATTTGGCTGCGGTCATTGCAGCAAAAGGTGGCACAACCAGTTATTGAGTGTAGGGGGCAATTACTTTTTCACAAAGGGGAATTGGTTGTTAACTTTGTTAATTCAATAAATAAAAGAAGTATATGTATTTTTTGTTATTTGTAAACTCAGATTCCCTGTATCTAATATTAGGTTTTGGTTGAAGATCTGATAACATTCAGTATAAAAAATATGGCAAAATAGAGAAAATCTTAAAGGGGGCAAATACTTTTTCACGCCACTGTATACAAACCATATACACACTCACTCACACACTACATTGACACTCCCACACAAAACCCACACACATTCACATTCACATACAATACATATACACACACACACATAACACACACACGCAGATCGACACAACACAAACACACATACTGTAATGAATACTCGGACAGAGTGGTAAGATCCAATCGCAGAATAGCGATGCTTTATTAAAGTACAGACAAGGGAAAGGCTTAATCGTGGTCGGGCGGGCTGTGGTCAAAACCAGGCATAGACAGGCAAGGGTACCAAAGGAGCGGGCTTAGTCGTAGTCGAGGTCACAGGCACAGGATCCGAGAACGGTAATCACTGGGGTAGACAAGTAGAGGATTAAGCAATACGGGGAGTCAAATAACAAGGCACTGGTCGGATACACGGGTAATCAAAACAACAAACTCTCTCTCTCTCACTCGGAACAAAACGCTTAGCAAGTCACAATGGAACAATACCTCGCGCCGACTGAGCTTCTGAGCACACCTTAAATCCTATACTAATTACTGACAGGTGTGCTCAGAACTCAGGTGAACCAGATCGAGTCTGATGACTCCCCCTCTCAGTAGATCGGGGAAGTGTCAGACTCTGTCTAGATCCTGCCAAACCCCGATCCCTTACAGTATCCCCCTCCCCAGGGCCGGCTCCTGACGGCCTTCTACCTCTACCGGGTGGTCTTCCTCTGGGTCGGGGTCCTGGCTGATCTGGGTGCTCAGCGTGGAAAGTGGCCTTGAGAGCGGGATCCAGTATATCCTTAGCCGGAACCCAGGACCGTTCCTCCGGTCCATATCCCTCCCAGTCCACAAGATATTCGATGCCCCCTCGTCTCCGTCTTGACTCCAGTATCTCGTGGACTGTATAGATGGTGTCCTGTTCATCCTCCAAAGGTGGTGTAGTAGGTTGTTGAGCGATTGGTGGATACATCGGGCTATAATGGACAGGTTTCAGCAGGGAGACGTGGAACGTAGGGTTTATCCTGTAGTGTCGAGGGAGGAACAGACGGTAGGTGACAGGGTTAATACGCCTCTGTACTTTGAAGGGACCAATGTACCTGGGTTGGAGCTTCTTGCAGCTCCGTCGGAACCGCAGGTCTCGGGTAGACAGCCACACTCGTTGCCCGGGTTGATAAATGGGAGTAGGTCTCCGGCGTCGGTCGGCGTAGGTCTTTTGTTGTTGTGAGGCTTGGCTGAGATGTTGATGGGCCGTCTCCCAGACCTGCGCACTCCGACGGAACCACTCGTCCACCGCCGGTACCATCCCTGATGCGGTATCCCACGGAAACAGGGGAGGTTGATACCCTAGAACACACTGGAAGGGCGTTAAACGTAGGGAGGTGTGAATGAGTGAGTTCTGAGCATACTCTACCCAAGGAAGGAATCGACTCCACTCTTGCGGTTGCCGCGAACATTGTTGCCGTAGATATTTCCCAATTTCCTGGTTGAGCCGTTCTGTCTGCCCATTGGCCTGGGGATGATATCCGGAGGTTAGGCTAACCGAAATGCCCAAGCGTTCGCAGAACGCCTTCCATACCCGGGATACAAACTGGGGTCCCCGGTCGGAAACAATATCCTCCGGGACACCAAACTGCCGGAACACCTGGGTAAACATAGTCTCAGCCATCTGAGTGGCGTTAGGCAAACGGGTCATAGGTACTAACCGACACATCTTGGAGAAACGATCGATGACCACGAGAATTACAGTATGGCCCTCTGATTCAGGTAGGTCGGTAATAAAGTCCATAGCAATGTGCGACCATGGTCGTTGAGGAGTTGGCAATGGCATCAGCTTACCCTCCGGTAGTGCACGAGGTACCTTGGACTGGGCACATACTGGACAGGATAAGACATAGTCTCTGACGTCATCTGCGAGGGAATCCCACCAGTATTTTCGGCTGATGAGTCGTGTAGTGTGAGTGATTCCAGGATGACCAGATCCCAGCGACGTGTGGCACCATTCCATCAGTTGAGGGCGAAGAGAAGCTGGCACAAACACCTTAGACTCCGGGGTTTCTGGAGGTGCTGGTTCCGCTTGTAAGCTCTCCTGAATCGTGTCATCAATAGCCCACCTCACCGGTCCAGCACGGTAACTCATGGGGAGAATAGTTTCTGGCTCCACGGGTCTTTCCGTGCGCTCGAACCGTCGGGAAAGCGCATCCGCCTTACCATTCATGGACCCGGGGATATAAGACACAGTGAATCGGAACCGGTTGAAGAATAAAGACCACCTGGCCTGTCGGGAGTTCAGTCGTTTGGCGCTGTGAAGATACTCCAGGTTGCGGTGGTCCGTGAGCACCTGGAACGGATGCTCTGCTCCCTCCAACCAATGTCTCCACTCCTCCAGGGCTAACTTCACCGCCAGTAATTCCCGATTACCCACGTCATAGTTCTGCTCGGCAGCATTCAATTTCCGGGAAAAGAAAGCACAGGGTCATGATTTAGGCGGCTCACCTTGGCGTTGGGATAACACGGCTCCAACTCCAACCTCCGAAGCGTCCACTTCCACGATAAACGGTAAGGTAGGGTCCGGCTGACATAGAATAGGAGCGGTGGTAAAACGTTGCTTCAGCGTCTCAAACGCACGCACTGCCCCCTCCGTCCAGTTCAGACCGCGACCCTTGTAGCTGGTCATCGCCGACAGAGGCGCTGCGGTTGTGCTGAAATTACGCACGAACCGTCTATAGTAATTGGCAAACCCTAAGAACCTCTGGAGCTCCTTCACCGTCTTGGGTTGAGGCCAGTCTTGTACCGCTTGCACCTTAGATTCATCCAGTTTAACACCGTCGGGAGTGAGTATGGCCCCCAGGAAGGAAATCGTAGTGACGTGGAATTCGCTTTTTTCTGCCTTCACAAACAGAGAATGTTGTAGGAGCCGATCCAGAACCTGTCGTACATGGGACACATGTTCACTCAGCGAGTTAGAATATATGAGGATGTCATCAATGTATACTATGACAAATCGATCAATCATGTCTCTGAAAATGTCATTCATGAATGCCTGAAATACTGAGGGCGCGTTGGTAAGTCCATAGGGCATGACACAATATTCGTAGTGTCCTCGATGTGTGATGAAGGCGGTCTTCCATTCATCCCCCTCTCTAATACGCACCAGATTGTACGCACTCCTGAGGTCCAGTTTACTGTACATGGAGGCCTGTCCCACCTGTTCAAGGGCGGCTGGAATCAAAGGAAGGGGATAACGATTTTTTATGGTTATATCGTTCAACCCTCGATAGTCGATACAAGGACGCAGTCCGCCATCCTTTTTCTTCACAAAGAAAAAACTGGATGCGGCGGGAGACGTCGATGGGCGAATGGCCCCTTGCTGTAGCGCCTCATCAACATACTGACTCATCGCTTCTCGTTCAGGCTGTGACAACGGGTAGATTCTCCCACGAGGAGGTGTAGCTCCGGATAGTAGATCAATCCCGCAGTCCCAGGCCCGATGAGGTGGTAACACGGTAGCCCTCTCCTTGGAGAACACCTGCGCGTAATCCTGGTATTCTGTAGGGACCACAGTAGACACCGCACCCTGCGCATCCTCCACAGTAGACGCTTTGCACGGTAAATTGAGGCACTCTGCCCTACATACCTCACTCCAAGCTGTGATATCGCCAGATTTCCAGGAGATGACCGGATCATGGAGGACGAGCCAGGGGTGGCCGAGAACTAGTGGCTCCCGTGGAGCGGAGATGACGAAAAAAAAGATGTTCTCCTGGTGTATGGCGCCCACTTGTAACTTGATCTCCCCGGTACGGTGCGTAATGAACCCAGTGCCCATGGGCTCACCGTCTAGCGCGTTGACTCGCAGGGGAGGTTGAATAGGAATAAGTTGAACTCCCAACTCCTCAGCAAGACCCATATCCAGAAAGCTGGCCGCCGCTCCGGAATCAATAAGTCCTTCCAACCTGCGCACTTTCTCTCCGACAGATAAGGTAACAGGTACATACATTTGTTTAGCTGTAATGTTCAAAACGGGAGTCTCACTCACCGGTTTGGCAGTTCCGAGGCGATATCCTGAGGTACGGTTAGGTCGTACCAGACATTGATAGCACGAAATGACCCGACTGACCACAATACAGGCATAGTCCGTCTTGCCGACGTTGTTGTCTCACCGACCCTTGGAGAGGTGACCGTCCCAGTTGCATAGGTTCCTCCTCAGATTTTCTCCTCCGCTCTGTCGCTTGCATAGGACCAGTGATCGAGGGCTCCCGAACTGTGGATGCCTTGTGTTGCACTATAAGATTATCAATAGAGATGGCAATTTTGATAAACTCATGTAGCGTAGTGATATCTCCTCGACAAGCCAACTCAGTCTGTACGTCTTTGCGCAGCCCTCTACGGAAAACTGTGAGCAAAGCAGTCTCGCTCCATCCGCTACCGGCTGCTATAGTACGGAACTCTAAAGCGTAGTCGGCTACTGTGCGACGGCCCTGCTGAAGTTCGCATAGCTGATCTCCCACACTACGCCCAGATACTGGGTGGTCGAACACCTCTTGAAACAGTCTCTTGAACTGAACTTCCTCATTCAGCTCGGGGACCTCAGCTGCCCAAAGCGCAGTAGCCCAATCAAGTGCTCTTCCCGTTAGCAGAGAAATCATGAAATCCACCCTGCTACGGTCATCGGAAAACATGGAATGATTATACGACATATACAGGGACATCTGGAGTAGAAACCCCTGACATTTGCCAGGTTCCCCGTCGTACCTTGTCGGTATAGAAATCGGAGGTGCATGACGAGGACTGACCGTACTCGGGGTGGTGCCTTCCCCTGCACCAGCGTTGAGTAGCTGTAGGAGTTCATCCATGCATTTCTCCTGTATCTCCCATCGCCTCTGTAATTCCGCTGGATCCATGGTAATGGCGAGGTATTCTGTAATGAATACTCGGACAGAGTGGTAAGATCCAATCGCAGAATAGCGATGCTTTATTAAAGTACAGACAAGGGAAAGGCTTAATCGTGGTCGGGCGGGCTGTGGTCAAAACCGGGCAAGGCATAGACAGGCAAGGGTACCAAAGGAGCGGGCTTAGTCGTAGTCGAGGTCACAGGCACAGGATCCGAGAACGGTAATCACTGGGGTAGACAAGTAGAGGATTAAGCAATACGGGGAGTCAAATAACAAGGCACTGGTCGGATACACGGGTAATCAAAACAACAAACTCTCTCTCTCTCTCACTCGGAACAAAACGCTTAGCAAGTCACAATGGAACAATACCTCGCGCCGACTGAGCTTCTGAGCACACCTTAAATCCTATACTAATTACTGACAGGTGTGCTCAGAACTCAGGTGAACCAGATCGAGTCTGATGACTCCCCCTCTCAGTAGATCGGGGAAGTGTCAGACTCTGTCTAGATCCTGCCAAACCCTGATCCCTTACACATACATACACATTACACACACACATTTACACTCATCATTTGCTGCTGCTGCTCTGTTCTTTATTTGACTTTTTAAATTATTATTATCTATTCTGATGCCTAGCCACTTTACCCTGCCTTCATATACATATTTTATTTTATTTACTTTTGTTACTATTTTATTTTTATCTTTAAACTCTGCATTGTTGGGAAGGGCTCGTAAGCAAGCATTTCACGGTAAAGTCTACACCAGTTGTATTCGGTGCATGTGACAAATACAATTTTATTTTATTTTATTTTATATGCTCACTGAAGATCTGACTGCCTTTCAACTATGGTAGAGGGAATGTTTTTTCAACGTATTTTGTTGAGGGAACCAACCATGGCATTCTCTCTAAATTCTTGGAAAATACTTCCAGTACTGTGTAACATAAATGTAAAGATAGACCTTTCTTTACCCCATCCATGGAAATGTATGGACTATAATGCATTGGGGATGTGGCCAGGTAACAGGATTATAACAGCGATATCATTACAATAATCCCATTCAAACACATCCATTTTCCATCTACTATTGGTGATCGGATCCACAGTAGGTCCAGACATGATCAATAGGTCATCAGACAAGGTCAAATGGGAGAGGTTGTGTGTGTGTTTATGTGTGCGTATGTGTATGTGTGTGTGTGGAGATGGTTGAAGATAATGCTGAATCAGGATCGAAACGAAAAGGTCCCCCCTCCCCCAAACATCAATAACTTCACTTCAACAGATAATTCATTTTCTCCTGCAGACCACCTGATCCTACCATAAACCAATCAGGGAACATTTAGGAAGGGAGGAATCAATAAAATATTCCTCGACTAGAAGCAAAGACAGGGATACAAACAGAGAGACTTTCCAGGCACTTAAAAATGTGTAGACGTTTGTAGACATTGGGATGATTTTCCTCAGATCTTCTTCTGTTGTGGTTCTGCGCTAGCACCAATTACTATACCTGGTTATTGACAACCAGCAGAGTTTATCTTCTAGTGAGATACACACAGATATGATCAGACACCTCAAATCATCTTCAACAATTTTCGTACTTCATGACACACCTGCATCTCAGTGGGACTCCGCCGACTGCGCCATCGCAACTTCCTTGATAACGAGCCGAGGCAATGTTTCATCTTTCTGCTAATTGTCTCGTAATGTCGTCCCGTCATGTTCGAGCCTCTACACTAAAGTTCACAGCCAGAGACTCATCTTCTTCTCTGGGTCGGCATTGTCTGCTTATTGCCTTGATCAATCTCCTGGTGCCCAGAACAAAGCAGTCGGTGTTCAAACACCAATTACTCTCTCATCTCCTGAGACATCAGACCAACCCTAATTGGATTTAAATGAACTCCAAATTCCCCTTTATTATGGCAAATAACATCCAAAGCTTTTTAATTAAGATCCCCATGCTGGCCCACGGTGAACGGGCTGCAGTCGCTTTCATGTTCCACTCTTCAAACAGCAACTGGAGAGAGGCAGAGCCGGAATGGCGAACGGGCCGGCCCACTGTCTGGCTCAGCGGGGGGTTCAATCGGGAGGGAAGGATCAGTTAATTAAGATCCTGGTTCTGATCTGATAGATCAGTGGCTTTCTGTGCTGGGGAGAGGAGATGTTCAGTGTTTGGATGTTACACTTCATGGGTAGGAATAGGCTAACAAAGACCACCTTCTGCCTCCTCTATCTCCGGCCTGTCTCATCTAACTTTGTTGGGTTAAGATATTTACATCTACATTTTAGTCATTTAGCAGACACTCTTATCCAGAGCGACTTACAGTTAGTGCATTCATCTTAAGATAGCTAGGTGGGACAATCACATACAGTATCAGAGGCATACAAAGTACACTTTTCCTCAGTAAAGTAGCTTACAGTAGGGGGGGGGGGGTTCAGATGTTTTCGGAAGATGGGCAGGGACTCTGCTGTCCTAGCTCCAGGAGGAAGCTGGTTCCACCATTGGGGTGCCAGGACTGAGAAGTGCTTGGACTGGGCTGAGTGGGAGCTTCCCTCCCGTATGGGTGGGAGGGCCAAGAGACCTGAGGTGGCAGAACGGAGTGCTCGGGTTGGGGTGTAGGGTTTGAGCATAGCCTGAAGGTAGGGCGGGGCAGTTCTTCTTGCTGTTCTATAGGTAAGCACCATGGTCTTGTAATGGATGCGAGCTTAGACTGGAAGCCAGTGGAGTGTCCGGAGGAGCGAGGTGACATGAGAAAACTTGGGAAGGTTGAAAACCAGGCGGGCTGCAGCGTTCTGGATAAGTTGCAGGGGTTTAATGGCACAAGCGGGGAGCCCAGCCAACAGCGAGTTGCAGTAGTCCAGACGGGAGAGGACAAGTGCCTGGATTAGGACCTGCACCACTTCCTGTGTGAGGTAGGGGCGTACTCTACGGATGTTGTAGAGCATGAACCTGCAGTAGTGAGTCACTGCTTTGATGTTTGCAGAGAACGACAGGGTGTTGTCCAGGGTCACACCAAGGTTATTTGCACTCTGGGAGGATGACACTGTGGAGTCAACCGTGATGGAGAGGTCTTTGAACGGGCAGGCCTTCCTCGGGAGGAAGAGCAGCTCTGTCTTGTCAAGGTTGAGCTTGAGGTGGTGGGCCGACATCCAAGTAGAGATATCTTTCAGGCACGCAGAGATGCGTGTCACCACCTGGGTGTCAGAAGGGGGGAAGGTGAATAGTAGTTGAGTGTCATCGGCATAGCAATGATAGGAGAGCCCATGTGAGGATATGATGGAGCCGTGTGACTTGGGGTATAGAGAGAAGAGGGCCTAGAACCAAGCCCTGGGGGATACCAGTAGTGAGAGTATGTGGTGCAGACACAGATCATCTCCACGTCACCTGGTAGGAGTGGCCTGCCAGGTAGGATGCAATGCAAGAGTGTGCAGAGCCTGAGACGCCCAGCCCTGAGAGTGTGGAGAGGAGGATCTGATGGCTCATGGTGTCTAAGGTAGCGGATAGATCTAGGAGGATGAGAACAGAGGAGAGAGAGTCAGCTTTCGCAGTGCAGGGGCTCCGTGACAGAGAGAAGAGCAGTCTCGGTTGAGTGACCCGTCTTGAAGCCTGACTGGTTAGGATCAAGAAGATCGTTCTGAGAGAGATAACAAGAAAGTTGTTCAGAGACAGCACGCTCAAGTGTTTTGGAAAGAAAAGAAAGGGATACACGTCTATAGTTTTTGATGTCAGATGAGTCGATTTGGTTTCTTGAGAAGGTATTTGTACTGTATTTGTATTTATTAAGGATCCCCATTACCTTGGCAGCAGCTACTCTTCCTGGGGTCCTGCAACATTAAAGGAGTTATATACCATTTAAAATATTTCATAACACTTTACCCAATACATTTAGTGTGTTCCCTCAGGCCACTACTCCACTATCACATATTTACAATACAACATCCATGTGTATGTATGTGTAGAGTGAGTGTCTATATGTATGTGTGTATGTACCTGTGTGTGTCTCTTCACAGTCCCCGCTGTTCCACAAGGTGTATTTTTACCTGTTTTTTAAATCTGAGGTGAGCGACACGGGACATTTTGAAGTCAGAGGAGACGAAGCCAGTGGTCAGATATGAGTTGATGAGGGAAGTGAGGAATGGGAGAAGGTCTCCAGACAAGGTCTGTAGAAGGGAGGAGGGGATGGGGTTGAGCGGGCAGGTTGTCGGGCAGCAAGACCTCACTAGTCGCAGGATGTCATCTGGAGAGAGAGGGGAGAAAGAGGTCAAGGTGTAGGATAGTTCTGTGTGAGTGAGACCAGTGGACTCAATAAGCGGAGTGAATGAGTGGCAGATGTCATCAACCTTCTTTTCAAAGTGGTTGACAAAGTTGTCCGCAGAGAGGGAGGAGGATTAAGGAGGGAGGAGAAGGTGGAAAATAGTTTCCTAGGGGAAGCTTGAAATTTAGAGTGGTAGAAAGTGGCTTTAGCAGCGGATACAGAGGAAGAGGATGTAGAGAGGAGGGAGTGAAAGGACGATAGGTCCTCCGGAAGTTTAGTTTTCCTCCATTTTCGCTTAGATACCCGCAGCCCTGTTCTGTAAGCTCGCAATGAGTCACTCAGCCACGGAGCAGGAGGGGAGGGCCGAGCCGGCCGGGAGGAAAGGGGACAGTGCGAGTCATAGGATGCAGAAAGGGAGGAGAGTAGGGTCGAAAAGGCAGAATCAGGAGACAGGAGGGAGAAGGATTTAGCAGAAGGGAGAGATAATAGGATATAAGAGGAAAGAGTAGTGGGGAGGGAGAGCGAAGATTGTGACGAAGCATGACCATCTTCCTCCAGTAGGGGTGGAGGAAAGGGAGACAAAAATAAATAAAGTAGTGATCAGAGACCTGGAGGGGGGTTGCTGTGAGATTAGTAGGCGAGCAGCCTCTAGTAAAGATGAGGTCAAGCATATTGCCTGCCTTGTGAGTTGGAGGTGATTGGGAAAGGGTGAGGTCAAAACAGGCAAAGAGAGAGTTGGAAAGAAATTAATCAAAGCAGACGTCGAGAGGTTGAAGTCGGCAAGTACGAAGAGCGGTGAGCCATCATCAGGAAATAAGCTTATCAAGGTGTGACGCTCATTGAGGAACTCTCCAAGGGCACCTGGTGGGCGACAGATGACAATAATGTTAAGCTTGAGTGGACAAGTGACAGCATGGAATTCAAATGAGGGATTGACAGGTGAGAGAGGGAGAAAAGAGAAAATCTCCACTTAGGAGAAATGAGACCTGTGCCACAACCGCGACGACCAGATGTTCTCGGACTATGAGAGAAAACATAGTCAGATGAAGAAAGAGCAGCTGGATTAGCAATGTTCTCTGGGGTTATCCATGTCTCCGTCAGGGCCAAAAAGTCAAGGGACTGAAGGGCAATATAGGCTGAGATGAACTCTGCGTTTTTGACCGCAGATCGGCAGCCGCAAACGCTGCCAGTGAACAGGAATTCCACATGGGTTGTGTGTGCAGGGTACACTAAATTAGAAGGTTTGCAGCCAAGGGGTGGGGAGAGTCTGTGAAGCCTACAGGGAGAGGTGCGAACAGGTATAGAAAACACACATAGTTGCCAAAGATACAAAAGAGCATAATGAGATCATCTGAAAATAACTAAGTAAGATACTCAAGTGAGAGAGTGGTGTGGAGCCTTCCTTGCTTTCCTTCCTCTAACAACTCGGCAAAATAACTCGGCAGAACCGTCTTTGTTTTCGGCAACGGTCTTAGTTTTGCAACAAAACCGCCACCGACACGACCGCCGCTTACAGCTGCTGCTTAGAAACCAGGGGAGACTGAAGGACTAACACTAGTTGCTAATTGCCTAGCAGAGGTGGAGAGCACACCTCCCTGTACTAGTTGCTGATTGCCTAGGAGAGGTGAAACAACTCCCCCTCTAATAAATCCATTGATTACCAAAACAAGTGGCAAATTGCCATGCCCCTCGATCCTGGTTGATGTGTGTCACGTTGTATAATGATTAGAAGACAGGCGCAGGATACGTATTAGGGGTTTTATTTACTCCACCAAACACACACAAGGTACGACATGAAAAACGACGGGGACGAAGCCCAAAACAAACACGTATATATATATAACAAAGGGATGTAACCCAAACAAAAGAGCGAGGTGTAACCTCTACACAATACACGGGACGAGACCCGTAATAACAAGAGCACAATATACGGTACTCACGAGACCAACGGACATGGGACAATAATCGACAAGGACAATAGGGAACAGAGGGAACCTATATACACATACTAATCAGGGGGAATGGGAACCAAGTGTGCTTAATGAGACAAGACAGTCCGGGGTTGGTGGTAATGAACCAGGTCAGTGATGCCTAGAATGCCGGTGACGTAGACCTCCGGAGCTGGTGAATGGAATGAGCAGCAGTACCGGGGGATCCATGAGAATGTGTCAACAACTATCTGCGAATTATGAGCAGTCAGCAGTTCACACACCAGGTAGGCCACTGGGAAGACAGGCAGCACTTAAAGTAGATGGCCCTAGCTAGCAAAACAGTGCGTGACCAAAACAGATAAAGATGAACAATTATACTTATCAATCCTGGGCTATGTATATGCTGGGCTATGTATGTATATGCTGGGCTATGTACGCTGGGAGATGGGAGGTGTGTAAGTCCCATATCGCAGGTAGATGATAGATAGAGAGGGAGAACAGAGATCATACCATACCCTTTCTTTTCTCAATCTATTTCTTTTTCAACTGATTCTACTAATCACCTGCTTATCAGGACTGTGATTAGCTGAATCAAGTGTATTGTTGCTGGGTTGGAACAAAAGCCTGCACACCGGGTAGTTGGAGATCCCCGTTCTAGGCCGGCATTAAACTACAGTATACTACAAAATATAATAAAGCAACAAATTGGTGTTTATTAATGCTTAACATGCATAACAGTACAAACACTATGTCAAGCTGAGAGTTTCCATTGTAATTATGTGAGCAAACACCAGGCATGAAAATTGAATTTCCCACCTACAATGTGCCATGACAAGTAATGAAACAGCAGTGACACCTTGACCATCCATCGAGGGAGCTCCTCATTCCTCACACTCGTGTATAGAAGAGAGAATCATTATATAATTCATTATGAAGAGCGAAACACACTTCTTTAATTGAATAGGACCCTGGACAGCAGTCGCATAATCAGTGAAATAGAGAGAAGCACACATTATTAACAGACAATAACTATATTCCATGGAAGCCTTAATTACATTTCAACACTTCATCCAATAACACTAGGTTTATCTTATTGTTTGTGGCACAGCAGACCAGTAGAAAGGCTAACTGTTTAGCCTATGGTAGCAATTTAGGGGATATGGTCAGGGATTCAATTGGGAATTCTAACGAGGGGGAGCCCTATTTGCAAGGGTTACGGTAAGGGTTGAGCCAAGGTTGAAAATAAGGCCAGGCTTAGAGTTTAGCTAAGATTAGGGTTAGGGTTATGCCAAGATTAGGGTGAGGGTTGAACCGGGATGTGGACATGACGCTAGGGTTAAGCGTGAAGCCAGGGTTAGGGCTATGGTTACTGCTGTAAATACAATGTATTACCATTCTGGGATTAGGGTTACGGTTAGGGCTTGTACTTTCATCCTACTCCTCTTTGGACCCGTATGATGCCGGAGTTTGGCTCAGCCTGGCTGTGTCTTTGACCCAAGATACAGGAGCCAGCTTTGGGTAGCTCCTGCTCAATTTATCTACTGGGTATAGACAGCTAGGGGGCTTGTACCAGAGATCTTCCAGGTATGGGAAAAGTACACTACCACCTGTGCCATAGAGGTTCTGACCTCTTTAGCAGAGGGAGTAGTATGCTCAAATAGCTTTATCAAATGTCTTCTTCATGACTTGTCTCTGTGCTACAGCAGCTGACCACACTCTCTGTAAATCTACTAATACAACCTGGGTCATTTCCTTGACCTCAGCTGAGAGACTAGCTAGTTAATAACTTCAGGACCAAATACATACATATGTAGGATCTTAATTTGAGCCAGTTTGCTACAGCAGGAAAATAATCCTGCAGCAACAGCAAATGTGAATTATTCAACAACCAGAGTGACAAAGGCTATTAACTGAAATTGACAAACAATTTTCACTAAATGTAAATACCAGTGTAGCCAAGATACACAAGCCATAGCCTCTGATGGCGGCATATTTCATATCATCAAACAAAATGACACACTGCTCAATTTAGATCAACCAAAATACCGATTAAGCATCCACTTACAACCAATAGGTGGCACTTAAAGACCAATATATGGAAACATTAGCTTAATCGGTAGCTTTTCACAATGGATTTACAATTCTTCCAATGCACGTTTTGAACTGTATTTTTCAGTCATTTCGATTGTTGATATGGACATTTTGTTAGAACCTTATTTATTATATATGTGTGTAACAACATTTCAGATATTATTATTATTATTATTATTATTATTATTATTATGTGTGTGTGTGTGTGTGTGTGTGTGTGTGTGTGTGTGTGTTTGCAAACACACACACACACACACACACACACACCCATAATAATAATAATAATCATCATCATAATAATAATACAATTATTATCTAAAATGTTGTTACACACATACAGTGGGGAGAACAAGTATTTGATACACTGCCGATTTTGCAGGTTTTCCTACTTACAAAGCATGTAGAGGTCTGTAATTTTTATCATAGGTACACTTCAACTGTGAGAGACGGAATCTAAAACAAAAATCCAGAAAATCACATTGTATGATTTTTAAGTAATTCATTAGCATTTTATTGCATGACATAAGTATTTGATACATCAGAAAAGCAGAACTTAATATTTGGTACAGAAACCTTTGTTTGCAATTACAGAGATCATATGTTTCCTGTAGGTCTTGAACAGGTTTGCACACACTGCAGCAGGGATTTTGGCCCACTCCTCCATACAGACCTTCAGGTTTCGGGGCTGTCGCCGGGCAATACGGACTTTCAGCTCCCTCCTCGCGATACATGGCCCCATCCATCCTCCCCTCAATACGGTGCAGTCGTCCTGTCCCCTTTACAGAAAAGCATCCCCAAAGAATGATGTTTCCACCGCCATGCTTCACGTTGGGATGGTGTTCTTGGGGTTGTACTCATCCTTCTTCTTCCTCCAAACACGGCGAGTGGAGTTTAGACCAAAAAGCTATATTTTTGTCTCATCAGACCACATGACCTTCTCTCATTCCTCCTCTGGATCATCCAGATGGTCATTGGCAAACTTCAGACGGGCCTGGACATGCGCTGGCTTGAGCAGGGGGACCTTGCTTGCGCTGCAGGATTTTAATCCATGACGGCGTAGTGTGTTACTAATGGTTTTGTTTGAGACTGTGGTCCCAGCTCTCTTCAGGTCATTGACCAGGTCCTGCCAAGTAGTTCTGGGCTGATCCCTCACCTTCCTCATGATCATTGATGCCCCACGAGGTGAGATCTTGCATGGAGCCCCAGACCGAGGGTGATTGACCGTCATCTTGAACTTCTTCCATTTTCTAATAATTGCGCCAACAGTTGTTGCCTTCTCACCAAGCTGCTTGCCTATTGTCCTGTAGCCCATCCCAGCCTTGTGCAGGTCTACAATTTTATCCCTGATGTCCTTACACAGCTCTCTGGTCTTGGCCATTGTGGAGGGATTGGAGTCTGTTTGATTGAGTGTGTGGACAGGTTTCTTTTATACAGGTAACGAGTTCAAACAGGTGCAGTTAATACAGGTAACGAGTGGAGAACAGGAGGACTTCTTAAAGAAAAACTAACAGGTCTGTGAGAGCCGGAATTCTTACTGGTTGGTAGGTGATCAAATACTTATGTCATGCAATAAAATGCAAATGAATTACTTAAAAATCATACAATGTGATTTTCTGGATTTTTGTTTTAGATTCCGTCTCTCACAGTTGAAGTGTACCTATGATAAAAATTACAGACCTCTACATGCTTTGTAAGTAGGAAAACCTGCAAAATCGGCAGTGTATCAAATACTTGTTCTCCCCACTGTATATAATAAACAAAACAAAATTCTACACTATATTTACAAAAGTATGTGGACACCCCTTCAAATTAGTGGATTCGGCTATTTAAGGCATACCCGTTGCTGACAGGTGTATAAAACCAAGCACACAGCCATGCAATCTCCATAGACAAACATTGGCAGTAGTATGGCCTTACTGAAGAGCTCAGTGACTTTCAACATGTCACCGTCATAGGATGCCACCTTTCCAACAAGTCAGTTCGTCAAATGTCTGCTCTGCTAGAGCTGCCCCGGTCAACAGTAAGTGCTGTTATTTTGAAGTGGAAAGGTTTAGGAGCAACAACGGCTCAGCTGCGAAGTGGTAGGCCACACAAGCTCACAGAACGGGACCTCCGAGTGCTGAAGCACTTAGCGCGTAAAAATTGTCTGTCCTCGTTTGCAACACTCACTACCGAGTTCCAAACTGCCTCTGGAAACAATGTCAGCACAAGAACTGTTCGTCGGGAGCCTCATGAAATGGGTTTCCAAGGCCGAGCAGCCGCACACAAGCCTAAGATCACCATGCGCAATGCCAAACGTCAGCTGGAGTGGTGTAAAGCTCGCCACCATTGGACTCTGGAGCAGTGGAAATGCGTTCTCTGGAGTGATTAATCAATCTTCATCATCTGGCAGTCCAACGGACGAATCTGGGTTTGTCGGATGCCAGGAGAACGCTACCTGCCCGAATGCATAGTGCCAACTGTAAAATTTGGGGGAGGAGGAATAATGGTCTGGGGCTGGTTTTCATGGTTCAGGCTAGGCCCCTTAGTTCCAGTGAAGGGAAATCTTAACACACCAGCATACAATGACATTCTAGACAATTCTGTGCTTCCAACTTTGTGGCAACAGTTTGGGGATGACAATGCCCCCCTGCACAAAGCGAGGTCCATACAGAAATGGTTTGTCGAGATCGGTGTGGAAGAACTTGACTGGCCTGCACAGAGCCTTGACCTCAACCCCATCGAACACCTTTGGGACGAATTGGAATGGCAGGCCTAATCGCCCAACATCAGTGCCCGACCTCACTAATGCTCTTGTGGCTGAATGGAAGCAAGTCCCTGCAGCAATGTTCCAACATCTAGTGGAAGGCCTTCCCAGAAGAGTGGAGGCTGTTATAGCAACAAAACAGGAACCAACTCCATATTAATGCCCATGATTTTGGAATGAGATGTTCCACATACTTTTGGTCATGTAGTGTAGCTTGATAAATCAAATGTATCAAAGGGATGTTGACTCTTCTCATGTTCATTTGATGTCCTCTCTGGGCAGCTTTAAAAATAAATGTACCCTGCGATGTAACTGCAATGATGAGATAGATGTTCTTCTTCTTTGTTTTTATGTTTTATTATCTCGCTGCCATACTGTGTTCAACCGTGTTCCATCTTGGCAGCCATCTTGTCTCAAGAGGACCACAATGGAAATAAGTCCCAGTCTTTATTGTGTGATATCCTCAATGATTTTTCTCATGTGCATGTATGGCTTTTTCAAACGTTATGTGTGCTTGTTTTTTAATAAACTAAACTAAACTTAACAGTGGCCAAGCCGCAAATTGCAAGGGAAAATGCATTTAGGCCTACCTTTACTTGTAAATTAAGTCCATTCATCTGTCCTTCAGGGTGAACTTCTCTGTGATCAAACTGATCATAGAAAGTGTCAAACTCTTGTCTCCGGGCATCCATAACTTTCATTGTGTGGCCCATCAAAAGGCTAGAGCCGGCCCTGTGTGTAGCTGAAAATCCATAGACCATCAGCAGAAAACCGGTTGATGCCTTTGACAGCCAGGTATCATATCCAGAAGCCATCAGCAGCGTGCTGTTGTCACGATTTCTTTCCCTTTCTCTGATGATTGTCAGGAAGCTCAGTTGTTGGTCACCCTCTCTAAATTATACCAAGTTTTCCTTGGAAATCCAACTTGGAAAAAAGTTTGAGATGCAGTGTAGTGTCCATTTGTCAGGTTGTTTTTGCTAGCTAGCTGGCTTTGTTCAGTTCAAGGGATGTGAGCACAAAATTATGTAGACATGCCCAAATGTGAATGCGCTACATATGAAATCGGCTCAATGCAACGAATGAAGCAAGGCAAAGCAGTGAGGCCTATGCTGATCCTGTCCATCAACAGTGGCTGAAGTTAGGAACGGCCGCACGCATCAACGATTTCAATGAATTTCAATGGGTGTGAAGGAAGGCATGGATACCCTGGCGAATGAGGTTTTGAAGCAAATCTTTTGATTTTGAGCATAAAAACACCAGAATCAATTAGAAAAAATATTTGATTACAATTTCTTCTTTTTTTTCTTATATGATTAAAACAAATATTTGGCTTTTCATAACACCTTTTTAAAATTAGATTATCACAGGGTAAGCACTGCCTATCCTGCCTACCCTGACTTCACGTCACTGCTGAACAGTGGGTGACATGGGACCTTGTGCAATGGAAGATATAATTCATTATGAGAGCAAGTTAATTCCTGCGATTTATATTCAACTATCAAGGCTGTGTCAACAATACCACTGCACTGCTGCAGTGTAAACCAATCTCAAACAGGGTCCTATATCCTTGGACAAAGGCTGGTGGCTGATGGTATGTGCGTGCATGTGAGCGTTCATGTGTGTGTGTGTGCAGGCTTGTACGTGTGTGTATATGTGCTTCTAAACATATGCAATTTTAGTATGTCCCTGTCTTAATGTGTGGATAGTATTGAACTAAAGTAGAGTATCAGGTGGGTTGTTGTAGAAGCATGTGGGCACTCAAGCTCTCCCCCTTTGAGGACCTCCCCTCTTTAGTGTGTGTGTGTGTGTGTGTGTGTGTGTGTGTGTGTGTGTGTGTGTGTGTGTGTGTGTGTGTGTGTGTGTGTGTGTGTGTGTGTGTGTGTGTGTGTGTGTGTGTGTGTGTGTGTGTGTGTGTGTGTGTTTGCACGTCCATGCGAGCCACCCATGTGTGTGTGAGCACAAGTTGAACATTTGCACCTGGTTTGTGAGTGAATTAATCATGATGATTAATTGGCCTTCAAGTTAAATCTCCACAGAGTGATGTCAGGCTGCCAGGCGTCGTGGCTGTAATTGACAGCACTTTAAGGAGAAGCAGATTGATTTACACAAGACTCTAATGAATCCCCCTCTCTACTGGTGGAAGAGGGGGGGAAGGTAAACAAATATCTCTCTCTCACACTCTCTCTCTCTCCTTCCTCTCCTTTGTGTTGTCTGTACACATAATTAACTATCCTCTTTTTCTTCTTTCCTCGTTGCCTTCATGATTACAGGTCATGAGGGTGAGTAGAAAAGGGAAAGGTGGACATGTAAGAGGTTTTTTTTTCTTCATCCCCCCTCTCAGGCTCTCCTCTCTCCATCTTTCCCTTTCCCCCCTCCTCTGTTATGTCTGTCCCCACAAATAATGAGGGTCAACTGTGCATGCACTTCCTGGTTCAGATTTCAGATGCGGGTTTCGATTGTTATAGTGGCGCAACCAATGTAGCATCAATTTCCTGTTCAGGTGATCTGCATCTTGGGCAGTAAACCCATTAAAACAAAGGAGACACACTTCACTGAGGAGCAGAGTGGGCTAACAAATCCAATAACCATGTGACCTAACCAGGAAAAACTACATTCTCTATAGCCCATACGAGCCAGAGTTTATCCTGTTCAGGTTAGGTGGTCTGGAATGACTCAGGGCCCTAACCTTGGTGGCATGAATCCACAAAAAGCGATAAGCAAATATGAGATACAAAACAGCCATAAAAAAACGTTTGTTATTTTTCCAATAGCAATTTTTATGATTTCATATAGTGAAAGGATTATGTTGTAGTTACCCCCTGAAATCATTGAGACTGGGGTCTTGTACTGTAAAGGAGGTCATGGCTGGTCAAAGACAGAAGTTCCTCTGATAGTTGTGTGGGTTTGATGTTCAATGCTACAATCTCCTCTCCTCTCCCTCCGGCCCGAGCCCCTCTGATCTGCACTGGCGTTCATTAAAAAACCCTCTCCACCTTCACATTAGCATCAGACTCATGGTCAGCTGACTTTGTATTACAAAGTGGGAAAACAATATCAATAACAACAACAAACAAAAACTACAGTGTAGCCTTTAGTCCAGGGAGGAGAGGAGAAGAGGGGTAGGAGGAGAGGAGGGGAGATGTCTTTGATAGTGCAGATCAAAGAGGAGCGGTAAAGTAGACCGTTGTGCGTTTTCATCCCGTGCCTCGGCCTCCCAAGGTCCTCTCTGATCCAGCCTGCCTGGCTGAGTGCAGTTAACAGTATGGGGAGGCAAGCCTTCCTGGCTGTGTGGAGTTAACAGTATGGGGAGGCAAGCCTTCCTGGCTGTGTGGAGTTAACAGTATGGGGAGGCAAGCCTTCCTGGCTGTGTGGAGTTAACAGTATGGGGAGGCCAGCCTTCCTGGCTGTGTGGAGTTAGCAGTATGGGTAGGCCAGTCTGCCTGCCTGTGTGGAGTTAGCAGTATGGGGAGGCCAGTCTGCCTGCCTAGCAGTATGGGGAGGCCAGCCTGCCTGGCTGTGTGGAGTTAGCAGTATGGGGAAGCCAATCTGCCTGCCTGTGCTGGGTAGGTTTATATGCAGTCATTGGGTAGGTCAGGCCTATTGGATCTGTAGACCTGGTTCAGAGGGGTTAAACAGGACAGGAGGTCAACTGTTTTCCTGAGGTTAGAAGATGCTGCTCGGGCCATGTTGCATCGCTCTGATGATGCTGTGATGTCATAAATATGTGGTCTACTGAGCTTCTGCTGCTGGAGTATATGATCTAAACTCATCTCAGTGTGTGTGTGTGTGTGTGTGTGTGTGTGTGTGTGTGTGTGTGTGTGTGTGTGTGTGTGTGTGTGTGTGTGTGTGTGTGTGTGTGTGTGTGTGTGTGTGTGTGTGTGTGTGTGTGTGTGTGTGTGTGTCTGTGTGTCTGTGTGTGTGTGTGCCTGTGTGTGTAGGGTTGCAAAGCTACCGGTAATTTACCAAAGTTAATTTAGGTAATTAATAGAAAATGTATGGGAATCTAGCGTAACTTTGGTAATTTATACTTGAGCAACTACATTTTTTAAATTCATATATTGTATTACTTTTTTATATCTGTGTCCATATTGTCCATTCGTTTCTAGTAGCTGGACCATATGGTTCAAGAGAAAATAACCTAATTAATGAAAAAAGCATCTAATCAACAATTGCATTATTTTCAATGAACTCTGCCACTCTTCCAACTATCACTTTTTTCACAACTGATACCAGTTTGACGCTGAAGCATTGACTACAAATACTTATAAATAAAAGTGTGTAAAAGAATATAAAGGATATTTAATGCCGAAATCCTGATATTAAACACCAATGGTATTCACTAATTTTATGATTTATATTTAGGATCATGTATTTAACAATGTAATACATTTTACACATGATAAGGCCACACAGAGGGCCAGAGATAATTACAGACACCTGTGATAATCTGAAGTGCCCAAAAGGGCCACTAGATGTCTTGTGATAGATTACATAAAATCCAAGAAAAATACCAACATTCTGGTTGTTTACTGGTAAACTTAAAAAGTTTCCAGTAATATACCCTCCCTTTGCAACCCTATGTGTGTTTGTGTTTGTGTGTGCGTGTGCGTACATGCATGTGCGTGCGTGCATGTGTGTGTGTGCGTGTGACTGAGGCTGATGGAATGGAACTGTTGCATGATTGCAGTAAGGAGTGGAAGAGTGCATCACAAGTAAAGGATACCACATGTGGAACAATGGCACTAAACAATGACTTGAATAGCACCCATCAGCTCCTTCACTCTGAATGGGACTGCTGTGTCGAAGCAGGTCATACCACTCAGCTAGGACAGTGTGTGTATGTGTGTGTATGTGTGTGTGTGGGTGTGCGTGTGTGTGTGTGCGTATATGTGTGTGTGTGCGTGACACTACAGTTGAGGGAGCCCAGCTGTGTATCAAAGCGGGCGGTACCACTCAGAGCTCCAGCAAGAAGAGATATTCAGGTTGAGTGGGACATATCACTTTAATTGGTTTAGCAGGGGTCCCATTGAAGTTGTGGAGAGCTGTGTGTCTGAAATGGGAACGGACAATAGGACTTAGCTCACTCACTGAGCTCACCATTCTGTGGTGGAATGAGGCAACTCTGAATGGTTTATCTCAGTGAAACTGCTCATTCGAGTCCCTTCTGTATGTTCTCCTCTTATGGGAAAAATAATAATGATGCGTTAATCTTGGCAGTCATCTGTCACATGCAGATACTGTCCATGAGGAAATGACAAAAAGAGATAGGGTTAGAAAGGGAAAAAGGAAAAGTGCTTTGGATGGAGGGAGAGATGGGTTGTTGAAATATTTCACTAAACGAAAGACACAAATAAACCAGACAAACATAGGCCTAAAGAATATACTACACTGCATTCGGAAAGTACTCAGACCCCTTGAATTTTTCCACATTTTGTTACATTACAGCCTTATTCTAAAATTGATTAAATAAAACATTTTCCTCATCAATCTACACACAATACCCCATAATGACAAAGCAAAAACAGGTTTTTTGACATTTTTGCAAATGTAAGTATCTTATTTACGTAACTATTCAGACCCTTTGCTATGATACTCGAAATTGAGCTCAGGTGCATCCTGTTTCCTTTGATCATCTTTGAGATGTTTCTACAACTTGATTGGAGTCAACCTGTGGTAAATTAAATTGATTGGACATGATTTGGAAAGGCACACACCTGTCAATATAAGGTCCCCACAGTTGACAGTGCATGTCAGAGCAAAAACCAAGCCATGAGGTCAAAGGAATTGTCCGTAGAGATCCGAGACAGGATTTTGTCGAGGCACAGATGTGAGGAAGGGTACCAAAAAATTTCTGCAGCATTGAAGGTCCCCAAGAATACAATGGCCTCCATCATTCTTAAATGAAAGGAGTTTGGAACCACCAAGACTCTTCCTAGAGCTGGCCGCCCGGCCAAACTGAGCAATCGGGGGAGAAGGGCCTTGATCAGGGAGGTGACCAAGAACCCGATGGTCACTCTGACAGAGCTCCAGAGTTCCTCTGTGGAGATGGGAAAACCTTCCAGAAGGACAACCATCTCTGCAGCACTCCACCAATCAGGACTTTATGGTAGAGAGTCCAGACGGAAGCCACTCCTCTGTAAAAAAACAGCTATCTTGGAGTTTGCCAAAAGGCACCTATACCAAGCATCACATCTGGAGGAAACCTGGCACCATCCCTACGGTGAAGGTGGTGGCAGCATCATGCTGTATGGATGTTTTTCAGCAGCAGGGACTGGGAGACTAGTCAGGATCAAAGGAAAGAGTACAGAGAGATCCTTGATGAAAACCTGCTCTAGAGTGCTCAGGACCTCAGACTGGGGCGAAGGTTCACCTTCCAACAGGACAACGACCCTAAGCACAAAGCCAAGACAATGCAGGAGTGGCTTCGGGTCAAGTCTCTGAATGACCTTGAGTGGCCCAGCCAGAGTCCAGACTTGAACCCGATCAAACTTCTCTGGAGAGACCTGAAAATAGCTGTGCAGCGACGCTCCACATTCCAACCTGACAGAGCTTGAGAGGATCAGCAGAGAAGAATGGGATAAACTCCCCAAATACAGGTGTGCCAAGCTTGTAGCGTCATAACAAAGAAGATTAGAGGCTGTAATCGCTGCCAAAGGTGCTTTAACATAGTACTGAATAAAGGGTCTGAATAATTATGTAAATGTGATATTTCCTATTTTTTTCCCTCTTTTTTAAAATATATTAGCAAAAATCGCGAAAAAACTTTTTTTTTCTTTGTCATTATGGGGTATTTTGTGTAGATTAATGAGGGGGGAAAAAACGATTTAATCCATTTTAGAATAAGGCTGTAACGTAACAAAATGTGGAAAAAGTCAAGGGGTCTGAATATTTTCCGAATACACTGTATGTGCATTGCTTACTGTGGTCATAAACTTGATTACCATGACCAAGAGCACAGTTTTGATTGTTCTGAGTAAGCAAGACAGTAGTAACAATGAGTTGTTTGTTTAACACAATTTAAATACCTCCTGATTTTTCCAGAGACCATAGAAATTCCATTAGCGGTTATTGTTAATTATTAGAGTGTTTGTTGTATGGTAATTTGGGGAGATGTTGATCTTTAGCTTATTTATGATTTTAAAAAGTAACATTAGTTTGATACATGTTCCTAATCCCAGAGAACCCACAAGGGAAAGCTCCTTAACTGCAGAAGGCCTCTATAATCGTGTGGCCCAGAGGGGAACTGCAGGGAGAACTCTCCCCATTCACAGAGCCCTGGGCCCTGGTCAGAGTCTGTTTGACCAGTTTGGTCCTCAGGGACACCAGGCTGTTTGAGTTGGCCAGCCTCGGGGCTTGGGTACAGGGGTACGGTTGTCCATACTTACAGCTTGGAGAACCGGAGGTATTTCCTGACCCATTTTTCCCTGGTCGTTTTTCAGTCTTACTTTCTAGAGGCTGGATGGCAGTGATGTGTGTTTGTGGCAGAGAGAGTGAGAGTTGGGGCAGGGAGAAGGGAGGGAGGGAGAGACAGAGATATAAGAGGTTTTATATATATATAGAGAGATTGAGAGAGAGAGAGAGAGAGAGAGAGAGAGAGAGAGAGAGAGAGAGAGAGAGAGAGAGAGAGAGAGAGAGAGAGAGAGAGAGAGAGAGAGAGAGAGAGAGAGAGAGAGAGAGAGAGAGAAAACATCAGACTCAGAGGGTAGAAGGAAATGAATGACTCTCTTTTCCCTTTTATTTGTGTCTGTTGCATTTCTTCTCCATATCCAGCACTGCACTACAAGACCTTAATATTTTCATATAAAACCAGAAGCCTAGTTCTCTTCCAATTTCCTCTACACTGCCTGAATATGAGTCTAAATGTTTACCTTATGTCTGAGTCCAGTTTAGTTGTTCTTCTTGTCCTCCTCTCCCATCTATTTCTGCATTTCTAAATAAGATGGGAGGGATGCATGTACTTGTTTCCAATATTTCTGCAAAATATCAGACTGTTATACCATGGCATTGTTGAATACTCGTTTCTGATTGGCTTGAAGGGCATTCTAGAGCGTGCATTATTTCCCTATAACGCACTGTATATTTTTAATGTAAAATTCAATGGTTATAGTTCATTATTACATGTTCTATGTTCGAGCTGCTTTTGAAACCAAAAGTCAAATTGAAAACATTATTGGCATTGTTGAATTCGATTTTCATTATAACAGGCAAGGACTGATGGTTTGGTTAGCTAAACTAGTAAACTAACACAAGGCAACTATTGTCACTATCTAGTAAACTTGCAAGCTGCTTCAGTGGATGTTGCACACATTTCTACCTGCAAATGAACACATTTCTAGCGGTAAATATGTTAGATTATATCCA